>NC_066363.1:154496414-154813080 GCF_013377495.2 Cygnus atratus | reverse complement strand
TTTGAAGTTTCAGTGGAACAAATGGGATGTTCTGGACTATGCAGCCCCTAGAAGATTTCCAGACATTTGTCTGAATTCTTATTTTGGCAAATATTGCTATGAATGTGGCTTGGGGATATAAATGGTGTCT
Organism: Cygnus atratus; assembly: GCF_013377495.2. Classification (NCBI taxonomy): domain Eukaryota; kingdom Metazoa; phylum Chordata; class Aves; order Anseriformes; family Anatidae; genus Cygnus; species Cygnus atratus. The sequence continues at coordinate 154,812,950 of NC_066363.1, read as the reverse complement.
AGTAAAACCAGCTGCATTTTACTAGGGTCACCTCCAATGGTGGCAATTGAGCCAGCTCCACTTAATCGCTGCTAATTCTCTTCTCCTTCAGTGTCACATTGAATCAGAAGTTCTCATTTTTATTTTCTTTATGTTTTATTTCAAAGCTAAATGGGCTGTACATATTACTGGTCTTAATCCTTCATGGAACTAGCACAAATTGACATTTTCCACATCCCAGGGTAAGACAAAGATTAATTAAAAGCTTCATGCTGCCCTATTATCCTCCCTCTTCATTTCATTTTTAATTCCCATGAATTTTGGACTAGCTTTAAACTGATTCCTTTTCCAAATATGAATAAATCCCATCATCAGACTATCAAGCAAAAAACTCAGGAGATACCCATACCCACAATATGCAAGTCCAAGTGAAGATAGGAAATTTCCCAAGATGGTCAGTTCTCTAGCAAATCCCAGGCCGGTTTTGCAGAGTTCAGATAAATAAAGATGAATGCCCAAACTTCTAATTGGTCATCTAATTAAGGACTGTGAATCAAAGACATATACTTTTTATTAAAGGATTGCCACTAAGTAAAAATACTGTAATAGGATACAGTATCAGATTTTGTGTGTGTGTGGTTTTGTGTTACTCTTCCATCATTAGTAACTGAACTATAATAAACAGATTCAATACAAGCAGTTCATTTGGAATGAGAGTTTGCACGATAAGAGACCTTTTCCTTCAGGATAAGAGAAAAGGTAGGAAAGGATGACAAAGAAATTCAGCTATTGCTGTCTTGGACTTTTATCACTTTCAGTATTGGACATAACCTTGAGGAAAAGAAATTTTGCTTTGAAATTGTTATTATTAAATTGTCAGAAAAATAAGTGGGCACCTTAAAAATAACAGGGAAAAAAAAAAAAAAAAAAAAGGACTTTTATTTACACTGTATATTATGGAAATCATAGAATGGTTTGGAATGGAAAGGACCCTTGAGGATCATATAGACCAACCCCCCCTGCTATGGGCAGGGATGCCTCCCACTAGACCATGTTTCTCCATCCAACCTGGCCTTAAACACCTCCAGGGATGGGGCAATCACAGATTCTCTGGGAAACCTGTTCCAGTGCCTCACCACCCTCTAAATAAAAAATTTCTTCCTAATATCTGAAATCTAAATCCACCCTCTTTAAGTTTAAAGCCATTACTCCTTGTCCTATCGCTACACTCCTTGACTTCTTTCCCCAGACTTCTTGTAGGCCCTCTTTAAGTACTGGAAGGCCATTGTACGGTCTTTCTGGTCATTCTCATGACACTTCTCTGGACCAGGTAACAGGTCCATGTCCTTCTCATGCTGGGGGCCCCAGAGATGATTGCGATATTCCAAGTGGGGCCCCATGAAGGCAGAGTAGGGGGGGACAATCACGTCCCTCAACCTGCTGGCCACTTCTCTGTTGATGCAGCCCAGGATGCAGTTGGTCTTTTGGGCTGCAAGCATGAACCTGGGTCACGTTGAGCTTTTTGTCCACCAGAACCCCCAAGTCCTTCTCAGCAGAGCTTCTCTCAATGAGTTCTTCTCCCAGTCTGTACTCGTGTCTGGGATCGCACTGGCCCAGGTGAAGCACCTTGCACTTGGACTTGTTGAACCTCATTAGGTTCACTTGGGCCCACTTCTCAAGCATGTCCAGGTCCCTTTGTATGGTATCCCTTCCTTCTGTTGAATCAACTCAGCTTTGTGTCATCTCCAAACCTACTGAGGGTGCACTTGATCCCACTGTCTATGTCACTGATAAAGATATTAAATACTTGTCCAAGACATACCCCTGGGAGATCCCACTTGTCACCAGTTTCCACTGGACATAGAGTTGTTGACCACAACTCTTTGAATAAGGCCATTGAGCCAATTCTTTATTTACCTAATAGTCCACCTTACAAATCCATCTCTCTCCAATTTAGAGATCAAGGTGTCGTGTGGGACCATGTCAAAGGCCTTGCAGAAGTCCAGGTAGATGATATCAGTTGGTCTTCCCGTGTCGACTGATGCAGTCACTCTACCATAGAAAGCCACCACATTGGTCAGACATGATTTGCCCTTGGTGAAGCCATGCTGGCTGTATCAGATCACTTCCTTGTCTTGCATATGTCTTAACATTGCTTCCAGAAGGATCTGTTACATCATCTTGCCAGGCACAGAGCCGAGGCTGTGGTTTCCTGGTTCCTCCTTTCTAACCTTTTTAAAAATGGGAGTAGTTTCTCTTTTTACAGTCACCAGGAACTTCACCTGACTGCCATGACTTTTCAAATACGATGGAGAGTGGCTTAGTAACTTCTTCCATATTGCACCAGATATATTCTTCACTCCTGCTCCTATCACTTTTGTCACCTGGTTCATTGATGTACATATCCACAGTAAAGTGCTTTATCTTCTCTTCGAATCCACATTGCATAGGAGGAACTGAAAAAAAGAATCTTTACTCCTATCAGGAAAGAAAGAGGGCAAGAGAATATTACTCTCCTTAACCTTAATCCCCATGAAAAATTCAGCACAGAGTTATAAAAACACAGAAGCAGATAATTATTTTTCATTTTTTTTTTCCAAAAAGTTTTATTAATTCACTGACTTGTTCTTTCCCATAATTCTTACTGTCCTTCTGTATTAGTCTTTTCCTTGTATGAATTGTCATCTAGCAACATTACCATCTTATGCTGTTATTAAAAGCTAAAAAAATGTTGCAATTGGTTTAGAACAGAGAATAGAAGATGTAATTCTGATCGCACTCACATTCCATCTGTTGTAAAACTATGTGCTGAGCTGGACTGACTAATGTAATTATACAAGATTTGCTGCCATGTAATTATACTCTCCTGACAAAAGTCAATTTATACATCAATTTGTAATGTTTGAATAACTGTTTCAAAATAAATTATTCTATTAAAAAACCTCTATAATCAGAAAGTCAGGAGTAGGAAAAAGTTAAATTATTTTTCATACCCTTTTAAAAATATTTCCTGCTTCTTTCTGTTGTGTAAGTTACTTGCTTATTATTGTGCTGGTTTGTCAATAGATAGAGAACACACATTTTGGTCCAGCTCACAGGGCCAGCAAAATCCATATGTAGTGTTTCTTATTCTTGTCCTGATTGTATTTGCACTCTATTCTTTACACTATGTCCTCCTGTCGGTACTAGGGTCTTCTCCAGTAATTCTTGGAGTCATTCGTGTTTCAAATATAAAAGTCTCCACCTTTCTCACTTTTTTCCTCCACTTCTCCCTAAAACAAGCCATTAAATAAAGGTATTTTTAAAAAAGAAAAAAAAAATCAATGTATATTAATGCTGTTTGTTTTATTATAGATACATCCAATAGCCTGCTTTCCATCTAGAATGGAGAACTGCACTTTTTCAGCAGTCTTAAAGTTCTACTGGTGGAGCTTGTGAAACAGGTTTGGAACCCTTGTCCTGCATACCCCAGTCCTGAATTCCACCCATATGCACTGCAGAACATGAAACTGTAGCTGCATGTGGTCGTCACAGCTTTTTTTTTTTTTTTTTTTTTTTGACAACAAATGTATCATTTCCTGTACAAGTCCCTCTACCTGGAGTTGTGCAAATCATCTGACAAGGGTTTGACAGATGGACCCCTAGATAGATAAGGAATTAGCTGCATGGTTGCCCTCAAAGTGATGTGGTGAATGGTTCAATGCCCAAGTAGAGTTCAGTGATAAGTGGTGTTCCTCAGGGGTCATTATTGGTACTGGTGCTTTTTAATATCTTTGTCGGTTACATGGACAGTGGGATCAAGTGCACCCTCAACAGGTTTGCCAATGACACCAGGCTGTGTGGTACAGTTGACACGCTGGAAGGAAGGGGTGCCATCCAGAGGACCTTGGCAGGTTTAAAGAGGTGGGACTGTGCAAACCTCATGAGTTCAACAAGGCCAAGTGCAAGGTCCTGCATCTGGGTCAGGGCAATCCCAAGCACAAATATAGGCTGGGCAGAGAATGGGTTGAGATCAGCCCTGAGAAGGACTTTGGGAGTGTTGGCTGATGAAAAGCTATACTAGGTTTCTGTGTCAAGGTTTTGGTAGCTGGGGGCTGCAGGGGTGGCCTCCGTGAGTAGAGTCCAGAAGCTGTCCCATGTTAGATAAGGGCCAGTTTCAGCCGGCTTCAAAGGGACCTGTTGCTGGTCAGAGCTGAGCCAATAAGCAATATTGTTTGTGCCTCTGTGAGAGCAGATTCAAGAAAGGGGGAAAAGAACCTTCTGTGCAACACCAGCTGGGAGAGCAAGGAGTGAGAAGCAGCCCTGCAGCCCCCAAGGTGAGTGCAGCAGGAGGTCAGGAGGTGCTCCAGGCACGCAGCAGCAGTTTCCCTGCGGCCTGTGGAGAGGCCCCTGGTAGAGCAGGCTGTCCCCCTGCAGCCCATGGGTCCCACATGGAGCAGATCTCCACGCTGCAGCCTGTGGAGGAGCCCCTGGTGGAGCAGGTGGATGTGGCCTGGAGGAGGCTGCGGCCCATGGAGAGCCCCCGCAGGAGCAGGCCCCGGGCCGGAGCTGCAGCCCGTGGAGAGGAGCCCACGCAGGAGCAGGGGGTCTGGGGGGAGCTGCCGCCCACCCGTGGGGGACCTGTGCTGGAGCAGTTTGCTCCTGGGGGATGGATTGGACCCCGTGGGATGAAGCCATGTGGGAGCAGTTGCTGAACAGCTGCTGCCTGTGGGCAGCCCCCGCAGGCTCAGTTCGGGAAGGACGGCATCCCGTGGGAGGGACCCCATGTGGAGCAGGGGCAGAGAGGGACCGTGAGGGAGCGGTGGAGACGAAGTGTCAGGGACTGACCGCAGCCCCCATTCCTCATTCCCCTGAGCCACTTGGGGGAAGGAGGCTGAAGAGGGTGGATGTGGGGAAGGAGTAATAGGTAATAAATTTTTTTAATCTCCCTGCTGTGAGCCTGTTTTTCCCATGACGATAATTGTTGAGTGATCTCCCTGTCCTTGTCTCAACCCTTGAGCCCTTTTCATTGTATTTTCTTCCCCTTGTCCTTTAAGAAGGGGGAGTGAGAGAGCGGTTGTGGTGAAGCTCAGCTGCCCAGCTTAGTAAAACCACTACACAAGCTCAACATAAGCTGGCAACCTGTGCTTGCAGCCCAGAAAGCCAGTTGTATCCTGGGCTGCATCAAAGTAGCATGGCCAAGCAAGGTGATTGTCCCTCTCTACTCTGCCCTCGTGAGATCCCACCTGGAGCACTGTGTTTAGCTCTGGGGCTCCCAGCACAAAAAAAAAAAAAAAAAAAAAAAAGACATGGACGTATAGTCCAGAGGAGGGCAACAGCACCTCCCCTATGAAGACAGGCTGAGGGAGTTGGGGTTGTTCAGCCTGGAGAAGGGAAGGCTCCAAGGAGACCTTCCAGTACCTAAAGGGGCCTACAGGAAAGCTGGGGAGGGGCTCTTTATCAAGGGGTGTAGTGATAGGACAAGGAGTAATGGCTTTAAACTAAAAGAGGGTATGTTTAGATTAGATATAAGGAAGACATTCTTTCCTCAGAGGGTGGTGAGGCTCTTGCACAGGTTGCCCAGAGAAGCTGTGGATGCTCCATCCCTGGAAGTGTTCAAGGTCAGACTGGATGGGGTTTTAGCAATCTGGTGTAGTAGAGAGTGTCCCTGTCTGGGGCAGGGGGGTGTACTTCCAACCTAAATGATCCTTAAAAGATCCCTTCCAAGCCAAACCTTTCTATGAATCTATTCATATCTTTAAGAAAGTACATGTAAAGTAAACACTTCTGGAAATCCTGCTGTCTTTTCAGGTGGCTTGGTAGGAATTTGTGTGCCACAGGGAAAAGAGATGGAATTGTATGAATAAAAATACTTCATCTAGGACATTGCAAACTGCAAACATGTAACTTAAAAACAAAACAAAACAAAACCCACCAGATTTTTACAAGGTCGTTTCTCCTTTTGTACAGAAATTCCAACATCTCAATTTTTAAATCTTCAGTTTTGGGGGGAGAGAAACTGTCTTTCTTCTTCATGTCTTTGTATCTAGTTTCTTTCTTTTATAATCTTTACTTGCTGTATAACATTTTAGAATAGAGAATTTTAGAATAGAGGACTAATGTCACTTGGTTGATGCTGCTTTGAATAAAAATGGGTTGGCAACGAACAACATTGGTAAAATTAAAAGCACTGCTATTAATCAGCTGACCTTCCTGTTATTAACTCCAAATCATTTGTGAACTGGATAATCTAAGCAATTATTAAAGCATGAATGTGAATTTAGCTAATGCCCTCGTCCTCCACATCATTATCTTAGGCATAATCACCCTTTGGTCCTTGAATGTCTTTTATGTCTTTTTCATTTGAGTGCTGAAACTCTTAGCATGCTGTTTTCCTTAGTGACTGCAAGACAAGGCAAAATTCCTAGCTAACGTGGAAGCTGTATTTTTCATTATTCCTCTTGCATATTTGGAGATTTGTTACAGCACTCATAAAAATTGAAGATATATAAATAAACCATTTTACAATAGCAATATTACACTGAAATGTTTTAGTTAGCTCTAAAAGTAGTCTTGTAAGTGCCTTAACTAAGCTGTGGGAAAATATGCCTCTGCAAAGATAGATTTATTACATGAGGAAAGTTGTTCAAAGCATGTTGGGTAAATTGCCCTTTTCCAGTGTGTGCCTCTGCTGACTGTAGAAGAAACCTCCATGAGTAGCTCAGGCTTGATATCTAACTTTTAGACCACCGTGTTGGCTGTTGAATCCCATCCTGACTTGCAGTGGCATTCCTGAAGAGGCATCCCTGATAGTGATCAATTGTGCAAGACGAACAAAGCACTCTTTGCAGTCCTCCCTTCTCTGTCCCTCGGATCTTAGCTTCTGAGTTTTTCATGGTGATTACTCTTCAACTGTTTTTTAGTTGCTTTTATTAATATGAGAAGAATATCTGTTATGAATTTCCAGCTATTCCACCCTCCAGTAGCATCTTTTTTAAATTTATTGTAAGATACAGTGTAGTCCTACAGGATAAAGATAAAAATGGAGCTGGTACAAACTGCATATACCCAAGTAGCACCTTGTAACTCTTTTTTTTTTTTTTTTAAATTATATATGTATAAATACATAAATATAATGGGTGCCTCTGTGTGTATTAATATTTTAATCACCATACCAAAGCAGTGGTTGTGACCTTACAACTTGTGCATAATACAGAAGTTAGGAGTAAATTTAAATGTATGTGTCCCCAGGCTGCTCTAGAAACAGACAAAAACAAAGCAAAACGAAAGTTTCACTTTTACGTTTCTTGAATTAATAATAAGAACAATTATATGAGACAACTTAAAGCATCCATTATACTGCCATCACCATCCCTTTTATTTAAGTCTAAATAAATAATCTCAACTTAACTGCTAAATTTTTACTCAGGAATAAAACATGATTGAAAAATGTGGCTTATCTGAGTATGACAACCCAATGGCAGGTGGGAGGAGAACATCATAAGCTACCTAAAATTGAAATATTTTGACCGCGTTTAGAATCTTTCTTTTTAACATGAAGGACTGGGTACCACTACCTTATGTTTGATGTCATTTGACTTGGTGTCTAGCACTTGCTCTGGTAGTACATGAAGTCTTCTCTCTGTCAAACTTCTTATTTACATGTTAGGAACATACTAGTTCAAGTCTACCAGTCCAGATATCCTAGGACATTTCAGGTGGCTCTTGATGCCTATACTGATGACTATTGAGCTGAGTCTCTGATGACGCATAATTTGCCACTGACTGAAAAGCTCCACATCTCTTTTCATTCTGACTGTCTCCATGTTTGTTTTCTGTTCTGATGCTCATCTAATTAAGCAGAAGTGTATATCCTGTTACAAACTATACCTGAGAATGAAGCAATGAAGAGCTATTCAGTGCAGTTTTGGAGTCTGGGGAATGATTTAGCCACCCAAGTATAGGCTCTTTTGTTTTTCCAAACAGGCTATGGCATGTCACAGAGGGAAGTTGTATTGAAATAGTTCATGTCTGTTGTCCTAATATCTTAATGTGTCTTGTGTATCACCAGACACCTATATGTGGGCAAAGTGATCAAGTTCTTAATGTCTTCCGTATAGTTTAATTTATTAATTTATTTATTAATTTATTTATTTTCTCATGTGAACTGATCATCTTTTGTAATCTATGGAGAGGAATAGGCACCATTAGAGTACAGTATATCTGTCCAATTTAGGCTGACCATGAAAGTAATTATTTCCCTCTGTTGTCTGTAAAGGGACCATACATAACTAATTTGCTTGTCAACACATTTGGCAGATGAAATTTGCACCAGGTTAAGTGCATATAGTGTTTTTCCTGGTGAAGAAACGGTTACTGTGGTTTCAGGTCTCATCTAGAGTCAAGAGTGTAAGTGGCTAGAGATGCTTCAGATGTTTCTGAACTTCAGCTACTGAAATCTGGTTAAATATAATTATTCCCCTTATATTCAATTTACGAATAGTATTTTAAAAAAAAAAAAAAAAGGTAGAATATTTACTAACACAGGAATTAACACCAGGATATCATACCACATGGTGAATAAAGTAGCCTTTAGACTGCATTATAAATAGAGGTCGTGTCATTTCTATTTTCTTTTTGATTGCAATCACACTGCTTGATTATTTTTATAGTATAGTATAATTTAATCTAAAACTTGACGCCAAGGAGATTTTCATCATTGTTTTCAATGGCATACATTTGTTAAAAAGAAAACTCAGATATTAAAATTGGATCAGAACACAAAGATACTTTTCAGTTGTGAATTTTCTTTCAGTTTATTCATCTCCGCTCAACTATTAGAAATTTCACAACAGAAGAAAAAGAATAGGTTTCAGACACTTACCAATGGATTGGAATTCATTTCTACTTATACAATAGAGAGAATTAAAAAGGTAAAACTTCTGGAACAATAACCAGTGGCCCAAAAAACTCCTCAAAACCTACATGATTTAGGTTTCAACAGACTGCTGTGGTGAAATGGATAGCTGAGAGTGCGCAATCTAAACTTTTCCACTTAAAAAAAATAAACAGATTTTATTTGTCTGTGGAAGAAGAATGCAGATTCAGAATATTTTTTTCAACTCCAACTCATTATGGCAAGAATTTTCTAGGCAAGGATTTTCTAGGTGATTTTAGAAGATAGATTTTGGATAAAAAGCATAGAGCATAAAAATGTTAATCTGCAGATTTTATTGAAAACATGTAGCTTGAAACAAATTTCAGTTTGGCTTATTGGTCAAGATCTGCCTGGAAGAATAAGAACATAAGCAAAATAGAAAATATTTCTCTATAAATAGAAAATATGTGAGTATATATATATGCTTGCAAACGTTGTGATATATAATTTAAACATAAAAATAAAAAGATATAGGATTTTGTTAGATTCCAAAACTAAGAATTAATGGATTAAAATCAAGTTATTAAGAAGGGCCAATAACAGAAATTGTATTTCTGCAGACTTCTTTCCTAATTGTGGTCAAAGTATTAGCTTTGTTATTATGAATCACTGCCAACTGCCCAGGGCTGGACTGCACACAATTTGCAGTTTGTGATGACACAGTTGAGACCCTCTGGGTAAGGATTAAGGGATAAGAAAATGAAGGGGATGTTGTTGTGGGAGTCTATTATAGACCACCCAGCCAACGTGATGACACCAATGAAGGAACTAAGAGATGCCTCTACACCAGCTGCCCTCATCCTTACAGGGGAATTCAACTTGCCAGACATTAACTGGGAATTTCACACAGCTGACACAAACAGGTCTAGGAGATTCCTAAAACACCTTGATGATAAATTCTTGGTACAGGTACTAAGGGAGCCAACTAGGAAAGGTACCCTCCTAAATCCTAGATTGAGTCCTCCAGGAGTTGGACTCAATGATCCTTGTGGGTCTCTTCCAACTTGGGGTATTCTGTGATTCTATGTTTCTATGAAATTACTACAACATGGCTTAGTATCCTTGATGGAGGAAAGACTTAGAAGAGGTCTTTCCTGGTTTAGATTGATTTCCCTTTTCCAGCTGAAAACTAGGGGAGTAGATTGCTGTGTTACTATCTGTAAATTAGGTTTCATATCATCTGCTTTCAAGCACTTGCGGTGCTTGAAAAGCACTTCAACAACTGTCAAACCATTCATTAAACCAACCGAGTTTAAACTGAAATTATTTTGACCACTTGTTAGCAATTCTTTGAGAGTACTGTGAATTGTTCCCAAACTTCATTGGTTGTATTAACAGGGGACACAGTTAATTGTGTATTATGTTGTACCACTTAAGATACACTGGATTATCTCATAGGGTTTCCATTTGTTGGCTACAAAGGCACATGCCTACTATGGGTCTTATTTCAAATTAGTAAGCTTGGTATAGCTATCTTGGATGCCATGGGACCCATGGAAGAACAGTGTGGATACCTTATTTAAGTGAATCACTTAAGATCTCATTTTTCACTCTCTATAAAGTCTTCTAAAATATCTTTCTCGGCATTTAGTTGGGTGACCTCCCCCCACTATTAAATGCCTGTAGATGATATCACTGTTGGATTCAGTGGATTATATCAGCTTGAACCATTTCAAGAAGTGGAAATGGGATGGTTTGGGAATTCATACTGGGATTTAGGAAGATATCCATTCATACCCAAGTTTTCTCTGTCATTTCCATAAATGGTTGAATGTTGGTTGAGAGTACTGCAAAATTAGATGGTTAGTCTTAAATTAACATTTTTGTTGGTATCTCCTAATGGCACTTTTATATACCAGGACTGATGGTGAATTCAAATGTAAAATTGTGGCCAGTGATGGGAGAACTTCACTTAGGTAGAATTTTAAGAAAGAGGTCGAACAGCTGTACAAGGGGAACTGAAAAGGATGATAATTATTGTCACCATACTGTGGGTAAGAAAAAAGGATTTTCACTTTCTTTAATTGTTTGTCATATAATAATCTTCATTATGTACAGTGGTTCAGTGGTTAACATTTGGACATACTACTTTAGCAGAAATCAAAATATGAATTTATACACAAAATAGACCTTTGGGTATTAGGATTGAGACACACTAACTCTTAGAGAATTAAATTTGATTAAAGTATCATAACCAGTACTACTCTGATAAACAGCTGCATATGACAGTAAGACTGTCAGGTTTTGCATATTTTTGTAGCTAGGGACACAAATGACAGTTCTTCCTGTTCCTTCATCCTATGAAATCCTTTCTACTGTGCCTAAGATTTGATTGGAATGGAAATTAAACAGTAAAGTTCTTATTTTATCCCATCTCCCTGTTTGGTAGTACACATAGTATGCCCTTAATGGAGATGTAGCTGAGCTAATATGGATTTACTGTCAGTTGTGCATGTACAGGTGTGTTGGGAAGCTTGTCCAAGTGTCTATGGATCATCCGTGAGATCAGGAGCATGATCTACATGCTTGAGAACTGGGTACGGGAAAAGGTGGAAGGCTGTATCTGCTCTGCTCTCCAAGCAGACTTGCTGCAAGTTTTACAGGCTTGACTAATACAGTAAATGGTGGTAAATCAGAAGGCATGCTTTCACTGGTTTCTCAAGCCACCCACAAACAACGGGGTGCATGGTTAAAATTCTCCCTGTGCATGGTGCTGTGCCTGTGCTCTGCCATGCGATTCACAGCTGAAGTTTTCTGTCTGCTGGTCTTTCAGAGAGTGAGGAAATCTCATCTGCTTCCTGATGGATGAACACGTAACTTTCAAGTAACCAGCATGGTGCTTTTGTGTAATGCCCTCATCAATTTAAATGCAAGAAGATATACGCTGAGTGACGATATGTACCTACGAGCCATTGAAGAATTAATTACTGTGGCAATGGCAAAGATTAAAAGCAGATTTAATGAAGTGGACTTTTATTTGAGTTACTCAGTGGCTTAACTATGAAAGAATTAACATAAATTCTTCCAATTTTGGGTTTTAGATGATGCAGTGTTTACTCAGGTTGACAGCAATGTATTTACATTAATTGTTTGGGAGGAGATGGTCCTTACTTGCTACCATTTGGTAGTATACCTTGTAAGATGTTCAGTCTTTTCCCCACTTTGCCAGTCATTTGATGGTATATATATATGATCATGTAGGTTGAAATTCTTGTAGGGTAAACTGCTGTTTAATAAGGATAAATGATCTGTGTTAGTGAATTTCTCTCCTCAAGAAATGTGACATTTTCTGTTTTCAGACAACAACAGTATTCTGTGTTACTGTACCTAGATGCCATCAACCCTTTATTTTTAATCTTTACAGATGTCTGGGCATCATAGGGTGGATATTTTTAAAAATCTGTTCCCGATCAACCTTTGGCTCTTCTGCTCACACAGCTATCAGGGATAGCAAATAGTACCATTTGTTGCAGTGTTTTCTTGTGACAGGGATCTTGCTAATAATATTATCTGTGGGTAATCATTATTCAGGCTTACCATCATCCAGCTTTGTTCTGGGCCTGGGATTTAAAGAGCCTCCTGAGCTCTAATACTGTTTGATACTACTGCGGTCGGGTTCTTGTGAACCAGTTGTGTCTTAATTGGTTGGCATTATTAGTAATAATAATGGTTTTATGCAAGTGTAAAGATTCAATTTGATTTTTAATGAGTTATGAATCAGGCAGTTGGACTGTGCAATATAGCCTCTGATCCCTGGATATCTGGATTTCATTTCAAAATCATGGAGAGGAAAATCCTAGGTGCTTCTCTAATAAACTTCCTGTTATTTATTCCTTTTTTTTTTTTTTAATTTTTCAAGGAGAAAAATACATTTTAGATTTCATCTCCTCTGTAACTATCATGATAAGCCCAACATTATTGTCATATTCCTTAAATAAATAATGCTTATTTGCGTCAAGCTGCTAATATATTCTGAACTATTCATTTCAGTACAGGTTAATAGTGACAGCAATAACTAACTGGGAAACAAGCTGAAACTAATCACCTGATTGAATGTCCATATAGGAGGTAAAAAATCTGAAACAATTATTTTTCCAAAAATTTATAATTGGCATTAGCTTTCAGTAAGAAATAGTTAAAATATATTTAAAAGGAAATTTGATGTGAAATTAAACTAAAAAACAAATTTATCATTAAAAATAAGTCTGAAAGAGATATTGAGTATTCATGTAGTCAATTCCCCTGCACTCAGGAGGATCAGTGCTACTTAAACCATTCCATTTGAAGTTTAATTTAAGTTTTCTTTTAATTCATGCTTGATTTTGCAGACAGACACATACTTTAATGAAGAGAAGGTTGGAGATAATCTCACTCCAAATTAAAAAGGTAAATCTTCCCAATAAAGTTATCTCATTTCAAAACATTGAAACTCTTTCACTTTTTTTTTTTTTTTAATAAAAACCTGGAATCTTGTCATGCTTTCTGCATGTCTTTCAGAAGATTGTGTTTTACTGTAACAGCATTGTTTGATGGGGAAAATAAGTCCCAAGACATTATCACATTATCTCTGAAAGTTAACTTATTGGCTTTAATTATCTGCTGGTTCATGGCAAAGGTAATTTTGGATGGCCATTGCCATCACCACCCTCTTCCACTGGCCTACTCTGAGCTCTGTAGCATTTCTAGTAGAGAAAGTCTGGAAAAGTGGTGGAATAGTTCGGTGTTATCTAAGATACCTGTACTCATTCGTCTTCCTTTTTTTTGGGGATGCTACAGGCAGTTGAAGTCTACGAAAATGTCTCTGGGATGCAGACTGCTTTTTACTTCATCTCACTTGGCGAGATACTTTTGCAAAAACAACCATAAGTTGTAATGAATCCTGGCATTGGTTGGTCAGTCTGGGGGCTCTGAATCTACACACAAAACTCTCACAGAGGAATGTGAATATGTCCATTTTTTACAAATATTCCTGGGTATTAAACTAACTATTTTCTTTTATTAATGTTTAAAACCAATGGTCTTTCCCTTAGGTGAATTTCTTGTTTGGCATATGTCATGTGAAATGAGCAGATATGGCTTGGAATTTAGAAGAAGGCAAACATAAATTTCACATTTCCATGTGTAAATGTGCAGAGCAATACCCCTGTGACACTCCAGCTAAGGTTTTAGCTCTAAGTCATATTAAGACTTAAGCAATGTAGCCATACAAACAGAGTAATGTAAAACAACTGGAAACACAAACTGTTTGAAATAGAGTTATAGGGAATGACTGCTGAAAGAATTACTTGTTCTTTGAGCTGTAGATCTGGGGAGGGGGGGTTGGTGGGGCTGGGTGGAGGGGAGAGAGAGAGTTAAATCAACATTACACCAATCACTTCACTTAAATTCCCATGAACTGTCAGGGTGGTCAATCCAGAAGTACCTGCTTGTTTCTACCAAGGTGTTCTGCCAACCTGAATACATGGCAATATCTCTATTTACTTTGCATTCCATTCTCTGTCCACTACTCTTACACTGTGAACTCTTCAAACAAGAGACAGCCTCTGATGATGTGTGCATAGAGCACTGCGTAACACGAGGTTAATCCTGGCCTCTGGCATTCAAATACAAATAACAAATGTACCGAAGGATTGGCTGCATTAGAGCAACAGCAATAGATCCAAAGGTTACATATTTTTCTTTCTAAGCTCACATTTTAATATTAATAGTTTATCTGTCAGAATGATTATAAGAGACATAGATTCAATGTAGCCTTCATGTTGACTGACTGAGCAACAGAAGGCATGATTTAGGAAGACAATTCAGGGAAGAAACATTTCTTCTGTACAATTAACATGGAGCAATGGACTGATATTTCAAAGAGTATTTATTTCTAGATAGAGTAAAATGTTCAAATATACAGGCCCCAAACTATTCCTCTTTTTTTTTCTTTTTTTTTTTTAAGTCCTCAGTTACTGCCTTCTTTGTGATTTTGTGATTTGCTAAAAGTTTATGTCATTTTCTGTTGCTAAACATTTTATTTTATTTTATTTTATTTTTTATGTGTGTGATTTATTGACCTAGGACAGCTCAGCAGAGATGCAGCATCCGGTTGCTCAATGAAGTCTTGCATTTCACCCAATTTTCCACCTGGGTTAACCAGAAAATGTAAATCTAAACTTGATAAATACCAACTGCTGTTTCTCTGTCTGAAAAATTAATTTCCAAACTCCATCATAAGACTACGCAGCAATCAAGAGCACACATCAAGAGCAAAAATAATATTGATTCAGTGTATTGTACTGGCAGCAACAACACTCACCTCTAACTGTTCTGTCCCAGATTTCATTTGAGAAATATGCAAATATAGGGTTGTTACAGTAACTGATTGCAGAAATATGGAATCAGTAGGGGTGTTAGCCCTGCTGTCCTGGCTAAGTTCCAGTTCAAGTAATTATGTTCCACCTCCCTGAATTTTCTTCTTGTTTCTTCACTTTCACTTAAACTACAGAGCAAGGTTCTTCGCAGGTATTTATTTGGCTTCTAAAGAGTGTGGCTTTGTGAGTGTTTCAGCTCCTGGTTGTTTCCTTTCTGTAAATAAAAGCGCACATTGAGATACGCCCACATAAATACCTTTCTAAACTTATAAAAATTATGTTGAAAAAATCCTGGTGTGTCCACTTGTGGCAACTTAAAGATGCTTTAAGTATCTTTACCTAAAGCAAGAAAAGACTGTGAATGGGGTTTCCAGGAAAATTTCTTCTCTTTTTCATTATTCTGTGTGAGAACCCAGGTAGAAGGAAGTTGTAATATCTGCCCTGATTACCTGGAAGTGGTTTCTGGATTCAGGGTCCAGATGCTGGTTTGGTGCAGATATAGAAAAGGAAGAGTTTTTTGATATTGTCATTGAACCAGTTGTGTTTGAACTGAGAGGGCAGAGTCTTGTATTTTGAAGCCAAGAGAGAACGATTTTACTACCTCTTCCATAAATGCATAGATAAGAAGATTTATCTAGTAATTATGTCTAGCTTCAGATACAGATCTATTTTAAAATCTTGCTTCCCAACCCTATTCTTAAAAAATTCAAATCACAGATGAACTGACCTTGATCAAATTTTTTACTAAAGTGTTACACTGTTGAAGGGACACGTTTTGATGAAGAGTAATTTAAAAGTATTAAAACAGAGAAAAATAATCTGAATATGTTAACAGATTGATAATTTATTCTTTTAACTATTTGAAACCCATTTTTTTCTGCTCTTGGTAGGAGCATGAAAATTATATTGTCCTTGTCATAATAAATAGCTGAAACTCAGTCTCTAAATAGTATGTAGTCATGTGAGCCCAGATTCCACAAAGATCTATGTCATTTTACACACCAAGGACCAAACTCATCACACTTTATTGGAAGCATTGATCTGAATGCCCATTTTTGGATTATAGCGAGTTTTACCAATGGAGAAATGCAGAAACTGCAGAGGTGAAATCACATTGTCGTAGAAAGACAATTTCTAGAAAAACTTGTTCTTCTGCACTGTTATAAAGAGAAACTAGCACAAGGGTATTCTTAACATAAATAAATGTCTTGTGCTTGTTATGAGACAACTCTTTCCTCATCTGTGAACGAAAGGTGTGTATCCTTAAATATCTCCATTTATAAAATGGCTTCTGTAAATCAGAGGAATTACTGTCAGTGGAGGTGGGCCTATACAATGGCAGTACAGTGTCTTTTGATTGACTAAATGCCATGGAAAAGCTTTCAAAAGTGCCAACAGAACAAAGGAATTGGAATTGAAAAAATAATTTCAGGCTCTACAGAAGGATTTAGGAAACTTTGGGTGTTTAAAACACAATGGTAATCCCTTCCAGGAAGTTGCTTAGCTCTGGACTCTGTTCTTTGACCTAAATGTTAACTTGACATTTGCATTTCGGTCTGCAGCAGTGCTCAGAGCTATTCCTGCCAATTTCAAACACACTTTGTGTTACTAGAGGCATGAAAAAGATCTTTAAGTGTACTAGGCTCCCTGGTTTGTAGAGTAAACCACATGTTGTT
This sequence comes from Cygnus atratus, assembly GCF_013377495.2. Lineage (NCBI taxonomy): Eukaryota > Metazoa > Chordata > Aves > Anseriformes > Anatidae > Cygnus > Cygnus atratus. Next base: position 154,796,022 of record NC_066363.1, on the reverse strand, counting down.
TCTCTTGCAGATTTAGAGTCCATTATGAAGTGTTTGTAATGTGTAATTGTAATAACAGCAGTTTTACTTATTTTATTTTATTTTATTTTATTTTATTTTATTTTATTTTATTATTTCACTCTCCTTTTTTTTTTTTTTTTTTTTTTTTTTTTTGTGCCACAGAAAGAGACAAGGCAAAATACAGTAAAACAAGGCTTGAGGGTTTGAGGTTGAGCAAGGTTGCAATAAAACTATTTTCTGTGGTTTCATTTTTATTTACCAAAGCAATCATCTTTCTTATTGCTAGTAGATATTTTACAGCTGACATACTTAATCTCTAGACCTCCTAACTCCAACAAAATCAACATTTCACATTATAGTATAGAATTGCAATAAATATGAGAACTAATTGGCTTGAAAAAATGAATTAGGAGTATATTGTTGGGTCATTAGTCGGTGTCTGAGTTTTTAGAAATTCAAAAAATACTCTGCTGACTTGTAAACCACATATGAATAATAAATAGAATGGAGACTAGACTGCTAAGATAAAACTATTATGCATTCACCAACCTGACATTTAAAGAATATGTCAACAATTTAAAAGCTTCCTATATACCAATGAGATATTTATTCCATCAGGAATATATTAGAATCTCGGATTGCTGACACTTTACTGATTGTGTTAGTCTTCTGCAGAATAGAGCTTCCTGTTTATTATTTTAATTACTTTAGAGGAAAATAAGCCCATTCTTTGCATTGAATAAAGACCCTGTATTTTATTAGTGGGTATTTTTTTCCTTCCACATTTGCAGCAGATGTTTGTTAGATTTTTAGTAATCTTTAAGTTTTGTCCCAAAAGAAAGTAACATGCTAAATAAGATTAAGAGATTTTTCTATTTTTCTTTCTTTTTTTTTTTTTTAACTTCTTCTGCTTGTGTTGCTTATTTTGTCAAAAATAAATGGACCAATAAAATTAGTTAATATGAAGATAGGTAATTTTTACTTTGCCACATAGTGTGTAAACTAAGTATTTTATTTCTAGCTCTGCTCCCTCCCTAAAGTTTATGCAGTCAAAAATCTATAATGGCCTGCCTTTTTTGACCAAGTTAATTTGTATGTTAAGAAAACAGAGTAGGAGTATTAAAGCAGCTTTAACATATTGTTTCCTCTTAATATCCTTGTCACCATTCTCTTACATTTTTCCTTCACCAGAACTCCATCATATTTAAAAAAAAATTAATAAATATTTTTTTCTAATCAATTTTGTGTATGATCAATTTTGTGTATGATTAGCAAAAGTAATGTCTTTAGCAAGACATTAGCAAACGTAAATATCTTTTTTTTTTTTTTTAGCTTCCCCTTTGGTCCATGTTTAGCAGGATTTTGCACTTTGAAGGATAGTTCTACTAGTCTCTACTAAAATTAAAGTTCCATTATGCTTTGTGGTAGTTTCAACCCATGTACCTGAAAGTTATAATACAGATGGTGTAAGCAACCAGAGGAAGACCAAAAAAGAGTTTAAGTGAGATTAATAAGGCTATAAAACAGCTCACAGGATCTACCTTTGTGTGAATAGACACAAGGATAGTCACAAGATAGTTTGCAGATGAGGACATGATACCTTCTACCAAGCACTAGGATCCTTTACACTAGGATTGATGGGGAAAGAAGATACGACTAGGAACACTGAGGTTAAGCCAGAGGATGGTATGGCACCATCTGAGGGTGGCAAAGCTAATGGAATAATCTATGTCACTCCAGTGAGTGCTGTGGCTTCAGCAGCACCTCTGAAATGCTTGTGTACCAATGCAAGCCGTGTGAGGAACAACCAGACAAACTGGAGGATTGTGTCCTTTCCAAGAGTTATGATATCATTGGCATTAGTGAGAGTTGGTCGGTTCTGCACCTAGAACAGAGTAATGCAGGTACAGACTGTACCTGCATTAATTATGTAATACAGGTACAGACTGGGAGATGAGTGGCTGGAGAGCAGCTCTGCAGAAAGGAATCAGGAGATGCTGGTGTACAATAGACTCAACATGAGCTAGCAGTGTACCCTGGCAGCCAAGACGGTGAACAACATTCTGGGGTGCATTAAACACAGCATAGCCAATTGGTCAAAAGAGGTGATTCTTTCACTATACTTAGTGTTGACGCAGTCTCACTTTGAATATTGTGTGCAGTTCTCATCTCCACAGTACGCAAAGGACGTTAAGATACTTCAGTGCATCCACAAGAGGACAACAAAGATGATAAAGTTCTGGAAGGCATGTGTCCTATAAGGAGAGGCTGAGGACACTTGATTGTGGTTTTACTCAGCTGGGCAGCTGAGCTCCACCACAACTGGTCTCTCACTACCCCTCCTCAAAGGGAAATGGGGAGAAAATACAATGGAAAGAGCTCAAGGGTTGAGATAAGGACAGGGGAATCACTCACCAATTATGGTAACAGGTAAAACAGACTCAGCACAGGGAGATTAATAAAATGTATTACCTATTACTAACAAACTAGAGCAGTGAAAAACAAACAAACAAACAAACAAAAAAATAGAATGTTCTTCCCCCCATCCACCCTCTTCTACCTCTTCTCCCCGAACCGGCACAGGAGAATGGGGGAAATGGGGTTGCAGTCAGTCCATAACATATTTATAAGTCCTAGATCTCATATCAGTAGGCATTGGCAACAGAAAGGCTTATTCAGCCCTTCTTCAGCACAATTATAAACCAACATATTTCCCTGGCATAACCATGCTCAGGCAACCGCTATTATTATCTTCTACTGTGAAACCACAACAATACAATAACTATTGGCATGACACACAATAAGACACAGTCTGAGAGCTCAGTCAAAGGTCTGCAATGTGTCAAGGTTTTAGGAGAAAACACAGTCCCTTTTTATTTATTTATTTATTTATTTATTTATTTTCTTTTTTGTGAAATACATACTATTTTTCCTTACTGACTTACCACCCCCCACTACTAGTTCACAGTGTTTGGATCATGTTCTTAATAACAGTAAACTTTGTGAGGTGAAGAATTGTAAAGATTTGCAAAAGATCTGGAGAGTGAAGGCAAGAAGTGAGTACTTTTGTTTTGTTTTGCTTATTTTATTTTTCAGGAATGTCATATTGCCTTAAAGTTAGCTGGAGGTATTGAAAAGAAAAAAATAATGTAACTTCAGCATACATACCAAAGTGGTATTTATTCATTCCCAAAGCACATTCCTTTTAGAAGATAATGAAGATATTTATAGGAATTGGGCACTAATCTACGCTTTCTGCACTTGGGCTCCCAACATGGTATAGCCTAAAAGTAAACAAATCTGCGGAGTAAAGAAAAATCAGACAAGATCTTTGAGTAAGATAAAAACAAAGAAGATAAACAAGAAGATATTCTAAATCTTTTAAAAATCATGTAGATTGTTCTAAACCCACAAGGGCTGACATTTCGTTAATGGTCATTGATAGCTCTTTGTTGAGTTAGTGCTACTCCATCAGTTTAACTGGAACATCCAAGTAAATCACTCCATTTTAAGAGAGACTAATCCACAAATCCATTAAAGTCATGAGGAGTTGGATTTTGGTTTGTAGTGTTTTTGTTTGTTTGTTTGTTTGTTTGTCTGTTTGTTTTTTGTCCTGTCCTCACCCCCACCCTCATCCCCACCGCCCCCAGTTTTAATGCCAGGGCTTTGTCACCTTGAACTTCACTGAACTTCATTCAGCTGGAAAACCTGGCTCTGGAGGAAAAAGGCACCAATTCCAAGATTTGAAACTGTTTCTTCCTAGAATCAGGTAGATGAATACTGTTCACATTGATTTTTCTGTAAAACCACTGTATCTCTAGAAAGGACAGAAGAATTACACTTCTGCTGCACCAAATGAGAGAAGAGTTCATCTCCGATATCTGGCTTTGTAAAGTATACAAGAAATAGACAAGAACAGAAATATAAAGCAAAAATCTTAGTAGTTTAATGGATGATCTACATTAAGCTCTGGAATTCTTTTTCCTAAACCTGAATCTATTTTTCAGACACAAAATTATGTAGAGAGAGACAGGTCATCCATCACTGAAACACTCATCAGACGTGAAGTAATTAGAGAATGACTGTTGTCCTGAAATAATGAAGGACTGATTGTATGCATCTATAGCTGAATAATGACATATAAAAAGAAGAGGTATTGGAAAAGTAAAGTAGATAAAGAAAAAAAAAAGTTTCATAGTGCATCTCAAAGATAGAGTTTGAGTTTATAAACAGCTCCTGTGTGACAGCAAAAGAAGACTGGATGGCAGTCTAACTTTCTTGACCCTTATGTTATGGAGAACTAATTCTTTCAAAGCATTTTTATTATTATTAATAACAATAATAATAATAATAGCACAATATATTTATTCTGCAACATGAATCTATGGTGACAATTATGTGTGGAATTTGAACTTGAGCATATGAATACATAGATCCATGCAGATTCATTAATACAGAGTTCTGGAAACAAAGTTTATCCATGTCCCTTTTAGGCTCCTCTTTCAAACAGTACTTTGCTGTGACACCTATAAAACTAACCTAATGACTTAATGATGAGGTGCCTGAAAAACTGAGAAAACTACTTATGACATTGAGCAACACTGCCTCTTTGTTTCTTAAATCCCCTCCACTCTTTGTCTGCTTCTGCTTTTGAGGTTGGGGGGGGGGGGGTTCTTTTTTTTTTTTTTTTTTGAAAAGAAAGATACCCTGGTACCAGACGGACCCTCCCAGACCAATGAGTTACATATAAGGGTGAAGAGGTTTTTCTTTTAATATTTCTTGCATCCTTCTAGACCCAAAGGAGCCCAGATTTTTTAATATTAGTATGAAAAAATCCTCCAAAAATGTGAACATCTAGTCAACTGAAGATACTGATTATGACAGGTTTTTTAAAGAAACTGAAATGAGAATAAGAGGAAATATTTATTAGAGGAGATAGGAACAAAATATCTAGTACGAAGATGCAATAAATATGTTATAGCTGTTGTTCAAAATGACTGATTTATGAAAAAAGGCTGTGAAAATAGAAAGATTAAGTTCAGGGCATGAGTGGTGCAAGTTCCACCAATTTCTATTTAAGATCTTCTGACATAAGAACAAATTCATTGTTTATTTCTGTATGGCTTATACAGTTCTCAGTATAACATGTTGAAGCTTAATTATTTATAAATAAAGACAAAAACAAACAAACAAACAAACAAACAAAAAAACAGTTTTGCTTCTGTTTAAAAAGAACCAAATAAGAAGCAAATGTCTCTGCTTTTCTACCAAGAAAGGAAGGGAAACATGTTCTGGCCACCCATTTATGATTTTGGTGCAGGAAAGGTGGCATTCTTTTACATGAAAATAATTTTATTAAATTAAACCTGCAGCATCATAAACAGATGCTTCAATATTTGGCTTTTTATTAGGTTTTATCTCATAGTAAGTGTCCAACCTCCATCAGGACTTCTGTTTTTGAGTCCCTACAGTCTTCCACGTGTCTTTGTGAGTGTATTGATTTCTGAATGAGCATTTGCAAAGGAAATTGTACACTTTGTTTAAGGAGAAAGGGAAGGGAAGGGAAGGGAAGGGAAGGGAAGGGAAGGGAAGGGAAGGGAAGGGAAGGGAAGGGAAGGGAAGGGAAGGGAAGGGAAGGGAAGGGAAGGGAAGGGAAGGGAAGGGAAGGGAAGGGAAGGGAAGGGAAGGGAAGGGAAGGCAAGGCAAGGGAAGGGAAGGCAAGGGAAGGGAAGGGAAGGGAAGGGAAGGGAAGGGAAGGGAAGGGAAGGGAAGGGAAGGGAAGGGAAGGGAAGGGAAGGGAAGGGAAGGGAAGGGAGAGTTGTTTCCTTAGCTCTCCCATGGATGGTTAGTAATGTACATTCATGCATTTTCTACATAAAACAAACGCATGTGATTGAAGCAGTTTAGGATTAAGCCATTGGTGTCATTAGCACTTCCTATTTACATTGCAACTTTATGCTGCACTGTCTCCATTGATTGTGTGCTGGTTGTATTTTTCATAAGAAAATTCATTTATTTATTTGGCCACCAGCCACCACTGGAGGTGGTGGTCACTGCTCTTGTTGATCAACATGGGAATCAAGATTTTGAATACAGAATCTGGCTTTTCTGATGACCAGTTATATCAGTTCTGTGTACTTCATTTCCTCTGCTGTAGAAATAAGGTTGTTAACACTGTCATATCTCAAAGGGGCAATGATATGAAAGGTCATTCATTCACATAAAGAAAAGAAGATATAAATGCTGCCTTGATTATTCTTAGCCTAATGTTCTGTGGAAAAGAGAATTTTCTGTTCACTAGGCCTGTTAGGAAGGACTCTAAGAGATTAAATAAATGTCTCGTATATATAGTCTCGTAACTATAGTGACCCAAAAGCTGTCAACAAGAGAATGAAGTGGGGCTTATTAAAACATTATTTTGTTCTTTGCATGTTTCATTTGGGGAAAAGGTGCAAATGGAATAAAATCTACAGTCACTGCTCTCTATTACTGCTAGGAGTCTTGAGGTGCCATGCAAAACACCCAACCTTCATTTGCAAAATACAGAATCAAAAGCAATCTTAACCTCTCTGCAAAAGCACAATAAGGATCCACTGAATAGACTAGATTGGAACCACAGTCCAGGGCTCAATCTGCCCGGCAGTAAATGTGCCTATCAGTTAACACTTGATCAGAAACACCACCAAACAGAGAGGCTACTTTGTTCGTTCCTCTCATCATATGCTTCTGTATGTTTTATTGTTGTTTTGTTATTTTTTTTGTTTATTTTGTTTTTCCTCCTGCAGGTCTGGTATGAAAACATGCAATTCAAGGGAAAGAAAAACGAAATACACACATATAAAAAAATCTTAAATAGGAAGGGTAAGTTATTTACATTTTCACCAAAGGAAGTGACTCAAAAGCAATTTATTTAGATGAAATTTAGTTTTTAACTTTTTGGAAATATGAATAAAGATATAATTTTACCATTGCATTATTATGAATTTAAGTGGTAACAACTCCATCCTACCTTTTGGCATGCATTTTTGAGCATTCTTTCAATTTCTAGGTTTTAAATATAATTTTTAAAAGCACTTATCCTCATATTATTTCCTTCCAGATACAGTGTTGAAATACATATGAACAAATGTGAAAAAAACATATCAGGATAATATTTTTAAACAATATTAATTGTCATTTCAAGTGCTTTTAGACCATTTCAAAAGAGAATATTCTGTTTCTGAAATGGCACATTCCCAGGTAAAATAGTTTCTGTCTTTTGTTCAGTCTCATTTTATGTGTTGTTGACTAGAATGTTAATGCAATAATTTACAGTTGCATTATCTTTATAGTTGTATATTATAATAACTTAATGGAGCAGAAATGCATTGCAGATGGACAGATAAAGACTGCCTGTGAAAATTAGAGAGAGGAGAAGTGGGATGTTTTTGAGTAAAGCACATACAGCACTGGAAGGGAGTTTGGTTGTGAATATCAATATAAGCCTTGTTTTTTAGAAACCTGTGTTTCTTTCCATATTCCATGTTTCACACATGACTTTGCAAACCCATGGTAGATAAAGGCAGTATGATAGCCATTAGTTAAAATACAATGGATGCTTCACTCATTAATAGATCACACAGACAGTTATTGGTTCTCATTTTTCTTAGAAAGGAATATAACCAGCATAAGTCATAAATGCTTCGAATAAACTAAATTATGATAGAAAATTAAACATGAAAAAGTAGTCTAATAGCTATGTTAAAGTCAGAACTACAAATCTCAGACGTGATGAGGCACATTGTTGAATTCGTTAGATACAGAGATATGTCTGGAGACAATCTTTAAATGGGGTGGTAGATGAAGAAAGGCCCAGAAGTCAAATGATTTACACAAAATCACAAGTTTAATAGAAAAGATTTGTGATGAGAAGGATAGAGAGATTTAATTTATGATATTGTACAAATGAAACAGCTACTGGAAGGTAGGAATTTATCTCTAGCATCCCACTAATTTATATCTCCATGCATATATTAATTTTTATGTATAAAAAATACTCTGAATTTATTGCCATCAAGTCATGATTTGCTATGAATTCAAGACTTTCTCAAAACCCCAAACATATTTCATTATATTTACACCAGCAGTAAAATCAAATAGCTGTATAATATATTGACCCTGGAATTTCTTTATAACTAATGTCCCACGGGACTTGCTAAACTGTCCACTTGAGAAGTTAAAACTTTTCTCTGATACTGTTTTTTTTTTGTTTGTTTGTTTTTTTAGCATTGAAATATTTTCCATAATAGACCAGTCACTGACTCTAAAATCTCTTAGATTGTTCAGTTGTTGAAAAATAATATATATTGCCATAGGGAAAGTAGATAAATTGATTGACTTAAGTGATATGGATATCCTTCAGAAAAGGATGGCTCATGCAAAAAATCATGTTATGGTATTATTGGCTAAGTGCAACTTGAACATTTGATACTTCCTCTCACAGCTGAACAATACTAAACAACATGCCAAGATAACGTGAGTAGTATTCACACAAAAGTTCTTAGTTTATGTCAAAAAAAAAAAAAAAAAGTTATTTTAGTTTCTCTCTAAATGATGTATTGTACACACTCCAGGGCTTTGATGTGTTTTAAGATAGTCTTGGAAAGCATGTGAAGCATGTGTTTACCACGTTTACTGTTAAACAATCCTGCTGTCTCCACTACTGATATTTATAAACAGATACTTTATACATTTGAGGAATTAGAAGTTAGGAAAGGAACAATTGTCAAGTGATTTTCATCTCAGATATGATAACTTCTAGAAAAATGAGTACTTAAAAAAAAAAAGTTGTCTTTCCATTCATGGGCCTCAGCAAAAGAAAATTCACACATGAATAGCAAGTCTAATGATCACATTGTACTATAAGAAGCATTAAGAGATGATCTTCAGGGACTTTGGATGAAATACTCTCTGAATTACCGTATAATGAGTGAATGTGGCAAAGATGTGTTCTTTCCAGCAGTGGGGAAATTTAAGATTTGCTCTAATGCAAAGCATTCAAGCACAGAGAAAAAGTCAACTTTCAGACTTTATTCCTGGAGCTTATTGCACAAGCCAGAGACCAAACACCTTCAGCAAGAATAACAAATGGCTTATCAGGTTCCCAAGATTCCAAATGCTTAGGAGAATCAAGGAATCAATAGTTGTGTGAGATTATGAAATAAAGCAGAAAACGAGAAACAACCACATCAGGGGCTTGAGGGTCTAGATCAGGACTTCAATAGAGAGCTTGTGCCCTGCTCTTGATACTGATACAAATCACATTTATTAAAAAGGGAACAAACAAAAGTTCCAGGAATCAGGTTTATTCTTGGGGCAACTTTCCTAATCCAGAGAGAACCATGCTATAACAGGAGAAAGTTTCACCTCCTTGGCAAGAGAGGTGAGATACAGCTGTATTTATAGGAAGAAGAGCTCCACACGTGTATATTAAGTTTATGTAAGCCTAGAATTTGTCTTGTGGTATTGTCTGCAGTGTCTATATTTGAATGATCTAATTTACTAGCAGAAATCACATTAATTTAAATATGGGGAAAAAAAGTACATCTATTTATATATACTTTCATTGGAAGCACATAATATTCTCTGTCTCAGCATAAATTCAAGCAAAAGGAGAAAATGAATCAATTTTCCCAGTAGAGAACTATAAAATATTAGAATAAGTAAACAGTGACTGCCACAAATTTTTATCATAATTTTAAAAATAGTCCTAGCTCACTGCATGGTACTGCTGGCAGCTGAAACTTGAATTGACTCTTTTCTAACATCTAGTGTGGAGAGGAAGCAAGAACACAAGAACAAATAAATTAGTTGGAAGGACTGATTGGGACCCTAAGCAAGAGAGTAGATCTGCTCCTCCTGCAGTTTCCTGATGACTCCAGAAAACTACTATTCAGCTCCTTAATGGTTACAAAGAAAATCAATTATTCATTGCAATATTTTGTTAAGTGGATCATATACATAGCTCTAAGGGCATTTATTTATTTATTTATTTACTCTTGTCATTTAGAGTTTCATTATTAAATCGTGTCACATTTTCTTTTACGAAGAGTATGAAAGTGTGCAGCGAAGAATTAGAATTAGTTTTATGCGAGGGTTCATTATTCCTGTTCAAAATTTGTTAGTATCATCTGTGTGAAGATAAGATTTAAAGACAAAACTGGTCCTGGGGCTTAGCTATGCAAAATGCTTGAAATCCACATCAATAAACTATTCATTTCTGCCTTTAAACAAAATTATTGGAAAACTCAGTCTTTGGTAGATGACTGGAACAGGGAGTTTGGGGGTAGGATTCATTTCATCTCACTGCTGATGTATAAATATATGTATCTACAGCTGAGCTGGCTGTTTAGGCTCCCGTTATGGTCAATGTAGTCTAATCAATACAGTCAATGGAGTTTAATGTGATTAATTTGGACAAATGTGTTTACTTTAGGGCAAGATAAACTCTTCAGACCTCAATTCTGTTGAGCTTATTGACTAACCCTCCACTGACTCTAAAAGGAAACTCAGAGTAATTTGGTCAGATGTTTCTACATTGCAGACATCCATGGATAGTTAAGCAAACTCTAGGGTTCGTGATGTTTATAATCACAGAGCTCATAATCTTTAAGAGATGGATATTCTGAATAACAGAGTGGGAATTTCTTTTGACTTGTGCTGATTCTGGCCTAGTAGCAGGTAGAAAAAAGAGAGGGAAAAAAAAAGAGAAAAGAAAAAAAAAGGAATAATCCATTCCATCTTAAGAAAACTGGAATATTAGGAAAAAAAAAAAAAAGGAAAGGGGAAGGGGAAGGGGAAGGGGAAGGGGAAGGGGAAGGGGAAGGGGAAGGGGAGGGGAGGGGAGGGGAGGGGAGGGGAGGGGAGGGGAGGGGAGGGGAGGGGAGGGGAGGGAAGGGAAGGGAAGGGAAGGGAAGGGAAGGGAAGGGAAGGGAAGGGAAGGGAAGGGAAGGGAAGGGAAGGGAAGGGAAGGGAAGGGAAGGGAAGGGAAGGAAGGGAAGGGAAGGGAAGGGAAGGGAAGGGAAGGGAAGGGAAGGGAAGGGAAGGGAAGGGAAGGGAAGGGAAGGGAAGGGAAGAGAAGAGAAGAGAAGAGAAGAGAAGAGAAGAGAAGAGAAGAGAAGAGAAGAGAAGAGAAGAGAAGAGAAGAGAAGAGAAGAGAAGAGAAGAGAAGAGAAGAGAAGAGAAGAGAAGAGAAGGGAAGAGAAGAGAAGGGAAGAGAAGGGAAGAGAAGAGAAGGGAAGAGAAGGGAAGAGAAGAGAAGGGAAGAGAAGAGAAGAGAAGAGAAGAGAAGAGAAGAGAAGAGAAGAGAAGAGAAGAGAAGAGAAGAGAAGAGAAGAGAAGAGAAGAGAAGAGAAGAGAAGAGAAGAGAAGAGAAGAGAAGAGAAGAAAGAGAAGAGGGAAGGGAAGGGAAGGGAAGGGAAGGGAAGGGAAGGGAAGGGAAGGGAAGGGAAGGGAAGGGAAGGGAAGGGAAGGGAAGGGAAGGGAAGGGAAGGGAAGGGAAGGGAAGGGAAGGGAAGGGAAGGGAAGGGAAGGGAAGGGAAGGAAGGGAAGGGAAGGGAAGGGAAGGGAAGGAAGGAAGGGAAGGGAAGGGAAGGGAAAGGGAAGGAAAGGAAAGGAAAGGAAAGGAAAGGAAAGGAAAGGAAAGGAAAGGAAAGGAAAGGAAAGGAAAGGAAAGGAAAGGAAAGGAAAGGAAAGGAAAGGAAAGGAAAGGAAAGGAAAGGAAAGGAAAGGAAAGGAAAGGAAAGGAAAGGAAAGGAAAGGAAAGGAAAGGAAAGGAAAGGTGTCTTCATAACAAAGGTTGAGGGTATAAAAATCTTACTGTTTACAAAAATATACTGTGCCCACACAGATTTCCTCAGAAGTACTTAATCTTTGCTTATGCACAAATTGAAGACTTCTTGGAATGCAAAATATGAGAAGTTCCAGCACAGGCTACTTGATGAGCTTCTAGCAGGCACTGTTCTTTCATATCAAGGAAGATAGGAATGGCTGTAAGAAGTCAGTGCTTAGCACAAAGAAAGGAATAAAGTTTCCCACGGTTATATTCCCAAGACAGAATCTGCTTTGGTCCTTGTAATTTCTTGGGATAAAGAATGTCACAGAAATATCCTTCTCATGTTTATTTCCTGTTATTTTTTTCACCTCACTTTATGCCCTCTGTCTGTTACAAGAAACACTTGCTCTCTCAGCATTTACTTTATTTCTTTCATATTGTTTATGTCAGGCATCTCTTCTTCCAGCTGAAGACTCTCAGTCTCCTTAACCTCTCCTGGCACGGAAATCATCCTACAACTTTGATTACATGCTATATTTCTATCTATATTTTTTTACTGTTTCATTATATTATTTGCAATAAAATAACCACACGTCTTTGCCACTTCTGTGCTACAAGAGCTTTTCAAATACACAGTTCACTTTCTAGCAATAAATTGAAAGATAGTTTTTTCTTCAGAAACTGAGTCCACAGCTCAGTTCCTAATGGATGGTCCAGCTTGTCTTAAGGAAAACAGACTTGGCAGTTTACAGATTTCCCAGGTAGCCGAGTCTGGGCAGGATCTGATCTCTTTCTCACGAGGCTCAGATTCCCCTGAACACTCCTGAGCGCTTTCCTAGGAAAGGAATCTTCCTTTCCTAGTTCTTCTCTTGTGGGACTCTGCTCTCTTTCACCTTGGAAATAATGCAAGAGCTGCCTAAGCCTCCACCAAAAGGAACATTAAGAACTCCTTTCAGATTAGGTTTGACCTCTTTGGGTACTTGAAGGAGTAAAGTTGCAATTTACTCAGCACAAGAATCAGAACTTCTCTGCCCCTCTTGAAGTTATCTAAGAAATGCACAAAATCTCTTACTCTGCCTTTTCAGAGCATCCTTGGATTTATTTAGTATGCTAGTGGAAAACACATTCTTTGAAATCTCTCTGTACATCTCTTTTGTTCTTGAAAATCAACAAGATGCTTTGGCTTACAGCATCCAAAAATATTTTAATCCATCTTTTGCTATCCCTCAGCTCTTTTGTACTTCCTTGTTCCTGAATTTTCTTATACGGAAGGTTATTGAAACAGTGTCACTTCTGGTAGAAATCTTGTCCCACCAATGCACCATATGGCAGAGACATGCCCTGCTCCAGGATTTGTTGTCTGTTCCTTTTACAAAAGGAAGGATTAAATTCATGCTTCTGATTTTGATCATAACAGTTAACCTACAACCTAGGTTGAGAGATTTATTCCAAATTTGATAAGGAAGAAGAAAAAATGTAAAGTAGACATAAAAGCCTGGCTTTTAAAATGCGTCTCCTGATGGGGGTTTCAAGCAATTTAGACTGAGCTTCTTTAAATATCACATGCCTTCAAACAGAAAGAATTTTAAAGATATGACCTTTCACACGAAAAAGAACTGTAAAAATGAATAATTATGATATTTACTAGCAAAATGACTGTTTTTCTTCCCAATATAATTTTCATAATTCACTGCAGTATAAAGATTTCTTCTAAACGGTATTAACTCCGTTATCTTCATTAACCCTATTCCATAGATGCATCTCCTCTAACTACTTAACATATACATATATCATATACTACAGTCCTTTTTTTAAAAAAACTCCACTCTGCCTGGACTACTCAGCCTCTTGGCTACATCATTCATCTGTTTCGCTGCCACCTTATACGATTCCTTCAGAGGTCCTGGGGTGAGTTCTTCACGGCCTTATGTTTAATGACTACCTCAGTATCATGCAAGCCTAACCTTGGTGGAAACAGCAGAAACATGTTCCTATCACAGAATATAGTCATTCTATTAAACCTACTTAAAAGCTATTTCTCCAGTTTAGTTTTACAGTATTTGTATTCATTTGCCTTTGCTTTAGTACTGTATTATAATCATCATAGCTAACATTAAGCGATTGGTAGACAAAGCCCTTCCTTTGACATTGAAATTCAGAAGCAAGGAGACAGTAATAGCAAGCAGTAATGACATGCTCTCCCTCCTTTTGTCTGCATTTTATTTATATTTTACCTCAAAGTGTCTTAATTGTCCATCTGCCAATGTCATAACAGCAGACATCTTCTGTTTAAGTGAGACACTCTCAATCTTTGCTGGGAAGAGTGGTTAGAAAGCACACCAAAAGCAAAAAGAAAAGCAAAAAAAATTAAAAAAAAAAAACACGATCAGAGGGTACATTGCCATGTTAGCATACGTTTTCAGCTCTCATTTATGTGTCTTCTTGCTTCAGCTTCAGTTTGGGGGAGCGAAATGGGAGTAGCGCTGCTTTAAAAGCCATAACCTTTGGAATTAAAACAAGTTCCCAGCACAAACTGAGCAATAAAAAAGCAATCATATCACCAGGCTGCTGGCCCTTATTATTTTAGCATCAGTGTGATGGGCTTTAAAAAGCTTTAGACATGCTGGGAAAGTTAAATACACATGTTTCATTTAAAACTGACCAGCATTTAAATACGCAGACACCTGCCATGACAAGCAGTCAAGGGATTGTTCTTTCATTTTATAAATGGAATAAAACTGCTCAGTAGAATGGCATGACATCTGTGTGGATATTTGTTTAGTTGCTAGTGGTGTACTTAATGTAAGGGATTTAGAGTATTAGGCTCAGACAGCATACTGCAGACTCCACTTCCCCACAGTGACTTGTCTATTGAATGCAAGATTTAAGTAGTTGAACAAAGTGATCCTTTTGTCTAGCATGAAATAAAGAAGAAGTGTGTAGGGGTGAGGTGGCTTGTATTCTGGTTTTTCTTTCCTGCAAGAAAACTATTAGCTTTGTTAGCAGCAGGAGCAGTATAATACATGCACTCTTGAGATGCTGGTACCAGCATTGTGGGGGGAAAGAAGGTGATGTTTTTGTTCACTGGGCAAATGGAATAAAAATTATATTTATCTGAGAATATGAATAGAAATACTTGTCTTTGTTTCATTACAGGGGTGGTTAAATCCTTTTTAATGTTTACATTAAGATTAAATTTGAATTGAAAACATGCATTGCATTGAAACAAGGCAATACTTTGAAAGTACCACAACTAAACATTCTGATTTTCCAGATATTTCCTCCCTTGAATTCACCCGTAAGTACCATGCTCCCACTGTGGCTTGAATATGAGCAATTTCAGCTTTCTCAAATGTGCTTGGGGATGGAGAGGGGTTGAACTTATTGCTTGCTGAAAATGTTTTGCTCATGGCTAGCTTCTTTCTGCCATGATGGATTGAAGACACACAGAGAATAATACAGATTATTGCCAGTTGTGATAATTACCAAGAAATCACCTTTTATCTTTTTCTATTTTTTTTCTCTGTTCCTTTTCTGCATTCCACCACTGTAAAGCAATTGCTGTGCCACATTTTATAAGATGTGTTCCTTCCACTGACCCTTTTAATTTGTTATGGAACATTCTTCATCTCAATATATTGATACTAGCCCATCCTTCCTTCCCTTTTATTGACTAGCATTTATGCTGGAAATGAAGGACAATAACAATGAGGGAGGAAAATCATTTACACTAGAGGAATGAGATCTGCTTTTAATTATCCCATATGAATAAGTTGTCAGTGTCTCATTTCTGACCCTCTGTAAAAGTTGTCTAGCCTTTATTGTTTTACAAAGTAATAAAACCATTAAAGATAATTTGGGCTATCGCTTTTCATAGTGCTTATATTCCTTTTCCACTGACAGAGTGTAACTGTATGTTGACACTAATATTCTAGGTTGGACCATGTAGAACAGCTGGACAGACAAAAAAAAAAAAAAAAAAAGTCTAAACAGGGAGACAAGAAAGACAAGAAAATAAATAAATAAATAAATAAATAAATAAAACACCCCTAGTATATACTTACTTGCCCATTATCTCAGTACCTTCCATCCAGTTTAATGATTTAATCCTGAAGCTTGAAGAAACAAAATGCTGCTATCCCTCTTTCAGACTTAGGTGACTGAGGGAAAAAATCAAAATAAAAATCAAAAAAACAACCAAAGGCTTGACTTCATTACAGAGAAGAGAAATCTGTATACTGAATACCTGGTACTGCACTTTGTTCCCCACAAGCATTACTAGGATTTTTGAACAGTTCTCCATTCTGCATTGAGTGACCTTGGGGAGTCCATCATGCAAATGTTTGAGGAAATGAAATCAGATCTTCTGAGGTGCTGGGGATACCCTAGACAAAAGTCACCTTCTGAATGTTTTACTCAGCTTCCTTAGTAAAACAAACAAGAAAAAAAAAAAAAAGACCAAACAAAAAAACAACCATCCTTGCATCCTTGAATGGAAGCAAAAAAAAAAAAAAAAAAAAAACATTCTAGCTCATGGCTGTATCAGATAATCCAAGTAACAAGGATCACCAGATCCAAGGAGGTTTTACTCTATGAGATGAGAGCATCCAACGAGGTGAACCCTGAAGGAAGGCAGGCACTAGGTGACTTATCTGGGGGCACACAAAGTCAGTGGAAAAGCAAAACTGTAAAGTGGCTTAAGCAGGAAATGATTTCACACTCTGTATACTTTGATTATATTCTCCCTAGCCATTCCCAATTCTTATCAATATCTTTTTTCAAGTTTCATTCTTGTTTTAGTAACTACAATGAACTTACAATTGTCTACTTTCTTTTTGTCTCATCTGGGGGCATGATACCCTGTAATGAATTCATTAATGACAGAAATTTAAATAAAAGCTTCGAAATCATTTAAAGAGCTTTTTTTAGGTATGAAGTGGAAAATACTTCGAAAATCATGCTTTCCTTATACTTTCCTTTCTCAAGAACTATGGAAAAATTATATTACTATGAGCAATTCAGACACACACCGAAAAAAAAGCCAGCTCTGGGATATGTTCACTTGTGGTGTAAATAAGTGCATTGATACTGACTGGAAGGATACATCTATTCATATTTTAGGTCAAAAAAATGCAGTAATAATTATTTATTGATCAGTCACAGATAAATAAGTTAAAATTGTTGTTTTACATCAGCCCAGTCCTTAGTTATTTAAGAAGCTGAAATAAGACACGTGGAAAGAAATTCAGTGTGTTAATACTTCATCTACAAAAGCCTTCTGAATTCTAGATTGCCAACAGAGAATGGCATGTATAATCATGTCAGTTCATAGTATCCTATAACACGATATCATTAGCTCTCCAGGCAAACTGATTGAGATGGGTGGCAGTTATACTATAATAGTAGACAACCTATTATGTATTCTGTAATCTTATCTGGTATATACTGCAAAATGATCATAAATCAGTTTATGACCTACAGCTAAATAGGCTCATGCTTGATCCCACTAGTTAAAATTACAAGATCTAGATAAGGAACACATTTATGAGAAGATAAACAAGATATTCATCAAATTGGCTCTTATGAGTGCCATGTTGACAGAATCTCATTTCTCTGTGTCTGTCTCTGTCTCTCTCTCACTTTTTTTTTAATATTATTTTTTATTTATTTTTATTTTTTTCCCTGTGACTAGGACTTACTAAAGAGCATCTGCAGAGTTTACAGAACTAAGCCAAAGGGTGTCACAGTATACCAGTGAAAGCCATGGCAAGACCTGAACACAGATCATGACAGCCCATACCATTAGTGCTGTCTTTGGCATGATCATATAGCAGCTACAGTTAGGAGTTAAGCATGGACCAAGGACCACTCCCTATAGGCACATTGTTGCCTACTGAAAAGCAAGCAAGTTTGGCTCTATGGATGTTAGTGTGATGACAGATGCAGTCGGGATCAGAGGATGGTGTTCATTAATGAAGTAAGAAATCCAGGCTTCAAAGAATGGGTCAATTTTTTCACCTTAAATATTCATTCTGAAGTTGCTATTGAATACACTTGTGCCAGTCTGAACTTTGTATTTTTGTCTTTTTGTTTGATTGTTTTGTTTTTGGTTTGGTTTGGTTTGGTTTGTGATCAGACAGCACTGAAAATTCCTTTCAGTTCTGTTTTTTTTTTTTTTTTTTTTTCTGTTCTACCTGCCTCTAGAAAAATTATTTGAATGAGATCTTTCATTCTTTAGCTCTGCTTTCTCTGAACGTCTTATGAGTACATCACTTTCCTCACCCACATTTTTCAAAACCATAAAGAAGATTGCTCTCACCATCTTTCCAGTGCAGACTTTTTTCTTATAGCTTATTTGTTTATTCAATTTACACTACATAGTCTTGCAAAGATAAGAAAAAAGCTGTAATATAATGCAGTGAGGACTAGGTAATTGCTTGCTTGTAGAGGGCGCTGGGATTCTTTAAGACAAAAGCCAAAAAGATTATAAAATAAAGGTGTTTTACTTTCTGTATGAATGTATACTTTATACTTAAGTTTAATAAAATTAGTACACAAATGTTATCTAAGAACAGAAGGCATAACAGTCCAAAACAGGCAGAGGCAGAGTCCTCGGACCTCATCGAAAGCCACAGAACTGAATGAAAAGACTTCCGTGTGCATTGGATCAGACTGCAACCTAGTGAATAGCTGTGAGGTATCTTTAATGCTGCCAGCACAGCTGCAAGAAGAACACACACAAAAAGTAAATGATGAAGGGAGAGTATTTTCAGCCTGACATCTGGGTCTTTTGACTGCCATTTCAAAAAGGAGATGGGAGGAGCCTTGCAAAATGCTGTGGTAATTGGCCTCTTCCTGCCCCATTGAAGGCTATCTCATGGCTTTAAAAGTCAATTTTCACTCATCTTTTCTTATTTTAATTTTCAGCCAAATGAATGCAAGTGGCATCAGCAACAGAACTCAGGACCTCCGGCTCTAGAAATAGAAATCGTCAAGAGGGGCAAAGCAGCAGCTCTGGTAGCTCAGCCAAAACAAGAAAGTGGAGCTCATGAACACAGCTTTTATTTCATATATATATGTATGTATATCACTCTTGAGAAGATATGTCAAATATATAAAAGTAAGTTTCAAGCTGAATCCAGTTCACCTTGATATCCAAATGTTTTAGCCCAGCTTCCCTTACACATAGCTGGTAGCTTACAAAATATAAACTGGTGGGTATTTAATCCTTAGTGAAACTGGAGCAGGAACTCATTCAAAAAGGCACTGTATTAGTGTTTGCCCACCACTTGACAGCTTCCTCCAAGTCATCATTTAAAACAATACAAAGTAGTTGGTCATAGCATGTCTTATGTTACAGCCCATACTTACACACCTCCTTTTCAATTACAAATGTCACAAGAAGGAACAATGTAATTCCACCAGCTTTCAAAAGTCTGAAATTTGACTCAGTTAAGGATTTAAATTTAGATTAAATTGGGCAACATTTCTAATTGAATTTCAACATTTTAAAAGGCAATATCTTTGTGTCAGAAACACTGTATCTAATGACTTATTTAATATATATACTTAATTGGCTTACTGCTGTTTTAAACTTAATGGTTTCCTCTTTGAAATGATTTTCTGGTAAGTGCCAGCACTATTTTTTATTTTATTTTAGTTTAGTTTAGTTGACAGTTTCCTTAAATATTTAACAGAAATTTAAGCTTTTTCAAGGCAGGAATTAACTCTGGTTGTATGTTTGTATATGATCTCCACAAGAACCCCTCAGTGTTACTGTGATGAAGCATACTGACAAAAGTTTTGAAATACAACAGAAGTAGCATCCCCAAACCGGACTTAATTCAGTGCTATCAGTTTACCATGGATGTAGTCTCTCAATAACAAAGAGTCATTTTACAGGGCAAAAAGTTACCTCTGTTCATATCTACAGGTTTTTTGTATGGACTACAGATCACCCTGCCAGCTGGGTTACTTCAATGTATGTGAAATCTAATATAAAGATTAGGATATTAAAAAAAAATAAAACTATTGTGAAATACAGATGAGCTCATAGACTTATATAATACATTATCCTTTCAAGCTAATTCCATCAATAATGCCATTTAGCACATATTTTACACATAAATAATGCCCACCAAGCTGTTTAATGGCTTCTTCTGCTTCATCTGCTAGAAGAAATTGCTCAAGATGGGACTGCTTTGTTTCTAGATGTTATTATTTAATTCTGTTAATTTTTGGAAGCCTGTACCAATTCATTGACCATACACACGAAGCATCGACTTAAATTCTTAGAATAAGATCAAAGGAAAGTGTGTTCCTTGAATCTACATCTACAAAGGGATTAACATATGGGATAATATCCAGACCAGCTGCTGTAACGTATGAAGATGATGTATGTTTCCTAAACAGAGTGAAATGTGTTGAATGTAGGAGGCTGGACTGCTTAAAAAGATAATGTTTAGGTGCCTCCAAAGGGTGATTCAAAAAATTCTCATAAACTGGAAGGTCAACACCTACCCAACAACAGCAACAAAAACAAATACTCAGGATTAGGTCTGTTTCCATGTCCTGCCTTTATGCAAGTTATAGTACAGAGCTGTATCCCCTGGACAGCCACCTACATGAGGAAGGATCACTCCGGCAGTTAACAGGGCTGCTACCCGTCTTATGCAATATATTTCCAGGCTTATAATACTTAGGAAGTGCTAATGTTTTTTTTTTAGTGCTCCACCTGAGGGCATTTTTTTGAGTTTGAATATAAGCCTTACACTTCCCTAGATCACTGCTCCTAGAGTTAATGAAGTCAAAGCACCTGCCATGGAACTGCTGATCACAAGGTGCTGTGCAGATTCAGACCCTGACAGAGCTCATGCTAAAAGTAGTGTTGATCTGTCATCTGTCATAAGCAGTTTGAATGCCTGGCTGGGAGGAGAAAGAATTCAGTTTATGTCCCTTTCCTGTACTTTGTTTGTTTGTGTGTGTGTGTGTGTGTGCATATACCAACTACAAAATTCCAGGAACAGTGAACGTAAAGAATGAGTGAAGACACTATTGATGCAGATTTAAACCCTACCTTTGTTCTGTGAGTCTGAACCTTATAACAACAGTGTTATTTCCTGCCTTAACCTGACTTTCTCTTCTTCCAAGCAATTTACACCTACGGTTTCCCTGCGCTTGGTAGGAGTTGAGAATAGACTAGCCACTGTCACTTATTATCTCTAAGGCCATGCCAGAAAATAGGAGAAAGAACAGAAAAACAATAAAACACAGCTTCTGGAAACTACCCTGAATTTAGTGACATGTTTCAAACAGAAGAAGTTTTTTTTTTTTTTTTTTTTTTTAATATATGTATATATATATATATATACACACACACATATATTTAGTTGGTGGTAGAGCCAGGATACAGACAAAATAGAGAATTAGTTCTAATTCTTCTACTTCTTATCAACTTTTTTAACAAAGCATTTACATGTAAAACAGATGAACCATTCCTTAGTGTGCTCAGGGTGCAGGCAGATTTTAGGGCTGAATTGTTTAAATACGCAGACATTTTTCCTCCCCATAAAGCCATTGCCAATGCATTGGTGTTTCTGTCAAGGAGCAGCAAGGGCTGGCTGCTTCCAGGGGAAAGGAAGCCAAAGCTGACCCTGCAACAGGCATTAACCTCACCAACAGGATCTGATATGGATGGGCATAGCTAGGTACTGGCAATGGAGAAAGCTCCATCGGGGTCTCTACAAACACTCTTTTGTCTTACTGTAAGAAGTTGATTTGAGATTGTAGGGGGAATAAAATATGCAATGAGATTATTATGGAATTTTCTTCCAAAAGAAAGTCTCTTTCACTAATTTTCTTTGAATATAACAGATGGTTCTAACAAACCCTAGACAAAACCATTTTGGATATAATTCTCCAAAATAATCATTGAAGAGGTCTGCTGTGTTCTTTGATTGGGACTTATCTTGCCTAACTTTAGCTCTCTTTTATGTTAAGCTGGTTATCTGGGATAAATGGACATCAACAAAGCCTTTTCTAGGTTCCATCTGTCTTGGATAGTTACTCGAATGTAAAGAAAAAAAAAATTGCTTCTGGAAAAAGATTTTTTGTTGGGATTATAGCAGAAAGCTTGTCCTTAAGTTCACCTGGATGTTGAGTTCTGCCATCAGTCCTTTTCTGTCTCTGGTGCTACTCTTCAGGAAGAATTACAGATTGTTACTATAGATATTTTGTTCTACCCTTGGTCCTTCTGCATCCATCTGGAGATGATGAGCCTAATGTTAGCGTTGTGTCATTGAGGGACAGATAAATTGTACTGTGCTGTCTGCATCTTTGCCTCTTACGTTGTTCTATAGAACAATATGCATTTTATTCTTCTTAAAGTCTTCTGACATGCTGTTATAGAACAACAAATTTATATTTCGATTGTTATATGGGTAAGTCAGTATTATTCAACATGAATTCATTATATATAAATTATTATTTCTATAAGTAATTTGGATTTTGAAAATTGGCCGTATTGAAAATTATTGATAATGTGCTGTTTTACACGTTTTTCAGACAGAAAAAAAAAGATAAATCTAATAATTTGAGATACTTGTAGAACAGAATCAGTCATTTACTTTAAAGCAGGTGAAAGAGCTCACCTAAGAGTCACTCACAGGAAGGACTCTGAGCAGCTTGTTCTGCATAGGATCGGATTTGTTGCTTGCTTCACATTTTCAATTAGGCTTTAATTCTGTGGCCCTTATTCATGAGGGTATTCTCATTACAAGAAAGGACTAGAAGAGCATAGGTTGTTTAGTCTAGCCAAACAAAGGCTGAGAAGAGATATGATTGCTGTCTATGAATATATCATAGGGGTAAACACAAAAGGAGGAGAAGCACTATTTAAGTTTAAGGACAATGTTGGCACAAGAACATATGGGTATTAGCTGGCTATGAATAAATTTAGGCTGGAAATTGGAAGAAGGTTTCCAGTCATGAGATCAATGAAGTTGTGGAACAGGCTGGACAACAGGAGGATGGGGGAAGAGGGAAACAATCTGTTCTAAAGGAAAAGCTAATTCAAGTTATGGAAAAGTTTATGATGGAAGTACTGTGATAGCATACATTTCATCTGTCAGACTCTTACCAATTTTATATTCTTATTCTCGTAATAAATGCCCCAAAGTTGGTCTTTTACATTTTAATGCTGATTAACAATCTGAAGTGTAAACTGTATTATGAAACTCTGCTGAGTGACATATATTGCTAGAACTGTGTTTTCAACAGTATCTTCTGCAAATAGGGCCTTGTAAAATGTTCAGGAACACAGTAATAATCTGGATTATCTAGAGATCAAGAGAAATTACATATCCCAAGTGTTTGGAGCTGCATTCTACTGAATTCAGTAATTTTTGCATGCTTCGGTGAAAATAATAAAATGTGTTAGGAGGAAAAAATAATTTATCTTTCAAGTAAAAGAGAAAATCAAACAAAATATAGAACCATGGAAAATTGGAAAGAAACTAGAATTCACACAGCCTATAGGCAAAGCAGTTCACTCTGATGAAGTGCAGTTCAAAAGTCATACAGTTGCAACTATTGCAGTCTTGCAACGAAGAGAATAAATATGATGTACCTTCTTTATTTGTTGCTGTTGTCTATTTTTTACATATGCTACTACAGACACCATTACTTCAGTGTAAATAGATCCTCATTAGGTCATACAGGAACGGCCAGACTGGAGATCAGCCAGAGACACCTTAGTCTGTGTGTTACTCTTAAATTATGGGATGGAGCCTGGAGGTAGAACTGCACTATGTAGTCTGCATATATACTGGTTTATCTTGGTTCTTCTACTTGACTCATATGTAACAGCTCTCTTTCAAGCACTTATTAAACATTCAGGAAATGAAGACTCAAAGGTTTGCAAATGTCACTGATTTACTTCTGAAGTCTCCACTGTCTGCAGCCGTTTGTGGAGTAGCTCTATGCTGGAGTATCTGGTCACTAAACTTCCCAGGAGAGGGCTTCTGTTCTTGTTCTATACTTCTACAGTATCCGGCAGTTTGAGAGCCTGGTTCATGTTTGTGTCTCCTGTGCATCAGCACAATGAGAGTATATTTAAGAGTAGCTGTAATAATAGGGAGAACAGGGTCACAGAGAGTAGGGTCACACAGAATAAATAGGAAAACCCAGCCATTTTCAAAGGCTCCTCTATTTGCTGCATGTGAATGAATAACTTAGTCCGAGTACAGGTCTGCCTTTTGGGACCAGAGATTACATTAATATGGATCAATAGTCTCTCCTCAATCAGAAAAAAAAAAAAGAAAAAAAGTCTGTATTCTAGCTAAGATCTGTTTGCTCAGACAAATAACATAAATTGAATTCTTATAGGATTGAAGTTGTAAGGCAAAATACCTAAATCTCAAAACAAATCTTCTTTGTAATCAGACTGTAGGAAGATTACTTTAGCAAAGTGTTTTAGCTCTTTAGGAAATGAGTAATAATATATACTTTCTCTCAATATGAATCATTTATTCACAAAAGCAGTATATGATGATGATCTGAAATCTGATATCACTTACATAACTGGCACAGACAAATATAGCATTTTTATTTTTATTTGCAAGTTATACACTGTATATTATGCATTCATTCAAATATTACACTTTGAAAGACAAATAGCATGACAGAAAACAACTTTGAAAGTAACACTGTAAGCAAAAGAACCTTTTTTATAACATCTTCTGTACATTTGAGAAAAAATAAATAAATAAAATCTGCATTGGTGCCCATAACAACATGAAGGAAAAAAATGACAGGTAAAAAGAATACAGATGAAAGACACAATAAGTATTTAAAATTGTTAACGGTGAAACCTATATGCACATATGAAGAGGGGGCTGGAGAGGGCAACTCTACAAATTTGTTGGAATTATTCTTGGATTTGTCAACTCTCAGTCTTACAAGCTCTCTCAATGAATATATTCACATCATACTTCCTCAGCGGGGGGGGGTGGGGGGTGTGTGTGGGGGGGGTGACTGGATAAAATACAAAGAGAAAGGTGTTCCTACAATAAAAATCAAGTTTGAATGATTTTCTGGGAAGTTTTCACGTCTTTTGGGATGCATAAATGTAGAAATGGGTGAAATTGAATTGTCTAGGGTAAAAATGAGATCACATTAGCAGATCTGTAATTTTAAAGAAATACTACATCTTTAAAAATCTGCAGATCTCCACAGAAAAAACAGTTATGTAAGAAAAAAAGATATAAGACCAAAGAAGGTTACTTACTCTACTTTATATGCAGTTGCAATCACAATCACAAATTGCAAATCACAAATTTACATTCCTATATATGTGCTCGTATGGTACATGTAGTTTTTAAAAAGGGGGGTTATTTCACTGGGTAATTTATTAAAAGAACAAAGGTTGTAGCTGGTTATTTATCTATTAAAATTAAATCTTCCTGTTGTACAGATAAATACTTGTTACAGTTTACCCACTTTCTTCTGGGTGTCTTCAAGACATTTATCTTTCTCAAGTCAGTGAATAAATTGTACAGTTAATATATTTTGTGGTGCAGTTACAGCAGGGAAGGCTTGCGCAAGTGAATGACATTACCTGCTAATAAAAGGGGAAAAGGAACTTTACATTCCACCGTTCCTTCATAGGCATCTCCAAAATGCAAAATGACAGCTGTTTAATATCACATAAAAACACTGTAATGTGAGTCTCATAAAAAGTGGAAAAAAAAGAAAAAAAGAAAAAAAAAAGCAGCTTTCTTCAATAGAAACTAACAGATAAATTTTGATAAAGCAGGAGTTAAAACTGTGATTCACAGTCTCAAATCCAACGCTGTTCTGTGAGTCAAGGTGAGACCCATAATCAGTTGCGGGTTTTTCCTCTTGGCACTTGATCTGACATCTCTCTCATTGAATAAACTATTGCTACTGTGTGAAAAAGTAAACTGAAAATCACTGATGCACTCAGAGTCATAATGTACAATTTTTAGTTTTAGAAAAGCTATACAATCATGTCGTGTTCTTTAGCAAACAGCATGTCTCTTCGAAAAGACAGTGCTAGAGCTAGCTGGAAAACAACATTTCTGTGTCATGAAACACTGTGTGTGACACCTCGCTGTTGTTTTCAGCTTCAGCTCAGGACAGTTGAAAGTCTGAACATGGGTCACTCATCATCTACCCATCATCTAGGAAATTACTTGGTATTATTTAGAAAGTAGTCTCATTTCCACATCTTTAGTGGCATGGTCTTAAGAAATGCTTAAGATCTGGGTAAAATTTTGTGATTTTTTTTTTTAAATTTTATTTATTTATTTATTTCAATAAGAGGTTATTTTAGGGCAAAATCTCTTTCTGGAAGATTTATGACTGGCTTTAGTTCTAATCACCAAAAACAAGAGTCTTTCTGAAGTCCAGTCTCAGATGGATGCATAGAGTCTGCTGAGCCTCCATCACTGAAGGGTTGAGCTCCAGGTTATTTTTTTTTTAGCTTTTTCATTCAAACCAGAAAATTTAAAATTAAAGTAGGTGGTCTTTCAAGATTCAGTATAACTTCTTATGTTGACATCTATGTCTACTAACATTGTTCCAGATTTTTCAAACTGAAGACTGTTATGTAATATTTGCAATTGCAAGCAATGAAATCTATTTTAACAGTAATAAATGCATTCCCATCCCAAGAGAATCTTTCTAGTGTAGATCTATGGCTTAGAGTGAAAGCTCTGTAGAGTTTAGTTATTTTTTTCCTGTTTAAAAAAGAAAAAAAAAAGTTATATTTTTTCTTTTCCTTTAAAAATTTCCAAAATATTTTTTCAAATATTTTGTAGGGCTCTTTCAACTGTATATTTGGTATATGAGACAAACGTGAAAATGCTTATTTGAACTCAGCCTAACCTCTTCTCTCCCAATACTCTGGTGGCCTCATTCATAGTCCTTGCAAAATTACTCAAAAAATAAAAATAAAAATAAAATAAAAAACCATAGATGGTAGTTCAAGGAGTTCAAGGCAATAAACAGTCAAAAGTTCAGATTCAAATACTCTAGCTGAGCTTTCTCATGAAACCCATAAAATGCCTATTCACTGTGTTTGCAGTTTCTGTCAAATGCATTTAGTTTTTTTGTTGGTTATGGTTTTTATTTATTTATTTATTTTTGTTTATTTGTTTTATTTTGTTTTGTTTTAATCTAAAAGCAAAGAGTAAACTCAGTCATATCCAGAACAAAAAATAAGTAGCCTATTCACTGAGGTTTCTCTTATATATTTATTTTTGGACTACTGAAAGTTGCTTTTATTAAAATGGAGAACAGTATTTGAAATGTCATTATAGCTGTCCGGAAATATTTGACTCTGTTTCTCTTTTAGCTAGTTTCCTGAAAATTTAGGTCTCAAAACATCATCAGGAGAAAAAATAAAGCATAATATTAGGTGAAAATTTGTCAGTGCAGAAGACAAAAATGTCCTAAATTGGTTCAGTCCCAGGCTTTGGACAGAACAAAAGACAATGTCAGGCTTTCCATGCATTTGGCCCAGAGTCATAATTTGAATGTATTAAATTAAATTAAATTAAATTAAATTAAAAAGCCAGACGAAACAGGGGAACCTTTGTTATTTTGTAGAAAGAACTCATGTTAACATAATCAGAAGCCAGTGGTTGAGCCGGGACTACAATATGTATGTCTTCCACTTCTAAAACCCCAGAATGAACCAATCGGTAGCAACTCAATAGTCAGCTTACTGTTTGACCTTGACTGATACTTTTTTTTATAACAATTAAGCCCAGACCAATACCCTTAGACATATACAGCACCATCCTTAACTAAGACATTATATGAACTGAATGAAATCTATTTTATCAGAAGATTTAGTATAAACTATAACTCTTCACTGATGATAATTCAATTCAGGATTAGCAGCTTCACATACTGAATATAATTCTATATTTCTCAGCCTGCTTATATCTGCATTTGTTTTCCCTTCTCACGATTGTATCTTAGTACAGCTTTTTTCTTGTTCCTCAGCATTTCTGAAGAATTCAAATTATCTTCAGAACTAAAATATGAAGACCTTGTTAATGCTTTATCAACAGACTGATATAGAAGAATCTAATGTTTCCTCCCTGCTAAACTGGATACTGCTTTAAATGAATTCTTTGCCAGAGCAAGTTTCCATCATAGTCTTGTTACACAATTTTACATTATAGAAAACTCAACATTGCATTTAACGTCCTGATTTGTAAATGTTTTTCCTACTTAATTTCTCTCTTTAACAAGGTGATATCTCATTCAAATGGATAGTTTTCATTAAGTTCCTTAAATTATTGGTATTTATCATTCCTACAAATGCATCCCTAGAATTCTCTTTCAGCCAGAAACCCCATTACAGTGGGATTAGTGCAAATACTTAGTCTCTGTCCTTCAAGTTCTCATTCAGACATTCAGGAACAGAAAAAGTTTTCTAAACCTCATCATGAAGTCGACTAAGTCAGAAATCCTTAAATGTGTAAGACTGCTTAAATATCACTGAAATCAATGGTAGTCAAATCTCTTAATACATTTGACAATCAAGATTGAGAAATTAAGTGATTTTTTGCAGGTTATACACTGCAGGTAGGTATCTGTTGCCAGAACTAGGAATGAATTTTGTATATACCAAATTTTAATCCAGTACCTTTACCACAAGATTATCCTCTATCTCAAACTTTCCATAAACAAACAAACAAACAAATAAATAGTGTTAGAATAAATGCTAAAAGCCAATGTATGTATATCTTAATCTGGGAAAGAACTGTAATGACAACACCAAAACAGGTGTACATAGGGTTTTGATGTATAATTTGCATTTTTTTTTCTGTATGTTTTAACTGTGCCAAATAATCCTCGCAGTAGATCTGATTTAGAGAGAGAGTGAATTTTGTGCAATATAGGGTAAAAATTGAATTTGCATCACATATTCCAGATGAATGTTACATGAGTGCATCTGTAGCAAAATGGATTAGCATAAGGTGGAGGGCATAAAAGAAACATATATTTAGGAGAGGTAAGATCACAAATGGTATCTCAAATTATTCATGGTCAACAATGTGTGTTCCCCTGCCTCCATTCCTGCCCTTCCCCACAGCACATAGTCATTAAAGAGAAATGCAGAATGAGACAAAACTTTGCATTTTTTTCTCAATAATTTAAAATATTAACCACTTATTAATACTAAACCTTCCCAGGGAAGTGGTTGAGTCGCCATCCCTGGAGGTCTTTAAAAGACGTTTAGATGTAGTCCTTAGTGATATGGTTTAGTGGAGGTCTTGTTAGTGTTAGGACAGAGGTTGGACTAGATGATCTTGGAGGTCTCTTCCAACCTAGACGATTCTGTGTGATTCTGTGATTCTGTGAAGTAATGCTTAGAAACAGATGTTGTGGAGAGCTGTTTTCTTCCAGGGAGTTGTGAATTTTCACTGCTGAGTTCCTGCAGAAGTGCTGATCCCATTTGGCCCCTTCCAGCTGTAGGAACAGTGGAGTAAGGTTGGGACAGTGGTACTTGGTCTTACACAGTGGGTCTTTCTTGGTGAACTCAATCCACAGGCAGGTGTGTTATTAATCTTGATTACTGAATAACTGATACCATGAACAGCTATTTTTTAAAAACTGTGAATAATCTCATAAGGTTGTTACCCTGATGGCCTTCAATAAAGCAAAAAAAAAAAGGTTCTGAGTAATTGCTGAAAGATTGTATCTTTCTTGCTCGCTCTCTCTTTTTTTTTTTTCTTTTTATAATTTCCTTTCATTTTATTTCAATTCATGTGCTTGGTGGGGGGGTGGTATAGTGGTATATACTTTATTTTTATTTTTATCTTAAATATATTCCTTCAGTCACATCACAGGCTACCTTCTATTGTTTTATAGGCATCTGTCATTCACAGATCACTGTTTGAAATAAAGTGCAGGAGAAAATGCATATGATTAACACAGCAGCTAGGTTAGCTGCTCTAGCTCCAAAACAGCCATTCCAAGGTCAAACAGGATTCCTACTGCTGCTTTGTGGGAATCTTACATACAGGCCACAGTTTGCTTCAAATGATTGTTGTCCATATGTCTGATAATTCGTTTGCCTATGCAGTTCTTTTCCTGTAATATGCTTAGCTCAGAAGAAGGGAGCAGAAAGAACAGTATTCTCAAGTCTAGCAAAAAAAAAAAATAAAAAGGAGGAAATCTGCTACTTTTCTGTGCAAAGTATTGAGAATTTCAGTGTATTAAAATTGTAAACTCCTCAGGTCAGACTATCTTGTTATGATGTACAGCACCCAAACCCTCTCTGAGGATTACATAATATAATGTCATATTGTAACACAGTGTCTGGAAAATGCTCAGATACCCGATAACAGCAGATACCCCAGCTGTTAACCTAAGTGATGAGGTCTTGTTGCTGCCAAACTAGCCTCTGGAAAGGTGAGGAAAGCAATCTTGCACCTACTGGAAAGAGGAAGGTTCAACTTTTTCATTCCTGTGACTCCTACTGAGTCCAGAAACATCCAGCCTGTCACTACGTGAAGTACTGTGCAACGGGTCTCAAAGGCTTCACAATGGAAATTGCCAACATGGTTAGAGCCTACCCAGGCAGCAGCTGTACCCACGGAGGCTGGTGTTGGGTGCACGTAGTTTCTCTCTCTTAGAGTGTTTCTGCAAATAGGCATGAATGTAGAGTTTACCCCAATTTCCACTGAGATCAGCTAAGGTGGGAATTCAGTGAGAAATAGGATTTTATATATCACAAAGACTGGAGCCACAGCTGCTCTATACACCAGGTTTGAAGACAGTTTTCCAAATATACTAAAAATACTGTGGAGTAATCTTATTGCTTATCCTCTACATAACCATAAGTGCTACAAATCGTCCTGTGTTCGTAACTGCATTTTGTCCAATTTTATTCCTACAAAGAACTGTGTGCCTGCAGCAATGCAAATCAGCCCTGCTTCTATATTTTAAAACTTGTGCCATTTCAGAGCTTCTCTTCCCTTCTGTTTTCTCGTATCTTTTGAAAGAACATCAGCTCATTCCATGTTGATCAGATTTTCCTCAGTTTAATAAATGAACATTTGATTACATTGAGATGTGGGACAATTTGTCTTTGTTGATATTCTTTTTGGCATACCTAAATATTATTTAGATGAAGTCACTTTCCAACGAAATTACTCTCTGCAGGGGCCTGAAAGTGGCATTTTTTTTTTTTTATTTTTTGTTTTTTTAAAAAGGAAACTGTGCACTGTGTCACGCATGTGAATAGCTGGAAGCAGTTGCTTATGGAATTTTAATGGCTAGATTATAACCTCTATTTCTATAAAGAGGCACAGTTATTACAGTTTGAAGTATGTTGTAATTTTTTAAAAGTAATTGTACATGGATTCTCCTAAACCAATAATACATCTCAAACTGATTTCCTACATTTAATATACACTATGACACAGAGTGAAAATGTGAGTCTTCATCACGAGCCTTCTGAACTAAGGAAAAAAAATTGCACTTAAATTATGTTTATTCAGAAGTCCTCTTTTCCTTTTGTAAATCTTAAGTATAGATTTAAATCTTCCTTCAACGGTATGATTAAGAATCAAAACAAAAAGAAAGGGGTGTGTGTGTGTATGTGTATGTATGAAAAGCCTACCCAGCAAGGAGCTTCAAGATATACAATCTATTCTCGGTTCAGCCCTTCACTAGATGTGGGACCCTGGAAAAAAATTATTTTTCTTTGTGATTGCGTCTGTCTGTGGCATGGCCACATCACTATAATGGTTATCCTTTTCTCTGTGAAATCTCATCACAGCAGGACTCAAGCTTCCAACTTTATTATATCATCTATATCTATGTCTACATCTGTATATCTATAACCTCTATCCATATATCTAAACCTATCTTTTCTATTCCTCTTGTTACTTTTAGTCATCTACACTGGAGGATCTGTAATTTCTGTGACTGCTGGGACAGAGGCTAGAGGAGCTTGAAATGGTGCACTGAATGGTCCTAGGGGCACATCCTCACACAGTTTGTTTGTATGCAGGTGGAACCAGCCTAAGCAAAGCCTCTTGATCTCGGAAATGGGACTAAGCAGTACTGTCATGTGAAGAGCTGATAAACTGACTGGGATCAAATTTTCTTTTCCACCACTAACTCCAGGTCCTACCTTGCCCCAGCAACCACCAGGTAAAATGCCATAAACTTTAAATGAAAAGTAGCTCATCTGACTGATTCACTTCTCCTTTCCCCTGGAGAAACCTGATTTTGAGTGAAGGAGGCTCTTAAGAAGTGCTCTGTCTCATGTTCAAGTATTTATAGAAACCTTGAAAGATCTGCACATCCTTCTCCTCTTTGCTTCTGATAAAGAAACCCACTTCTTTGTAAAGACAATAAAAAGTCCACTATCTATGATTTATTGTGTGTCCAAAGCACTGACTCAGTTCAGAAAATCCTGGTTTTTGTTTGTTTGTTTGGATTTATTTTTGGTTTTGATATCTCTATTGTCTCCAAAAAGACAATGGCAAGTTAACATCATCTAGGTGCAGATGGATGCGAAAGCTGCAGTGCTTCCTAGAGTGGCCTGAAGTAAAGGAAGTAGATATCTACAGAACTCCTTACTCCAAGCTTTAACATCACTGCATGCAGTGGATATGTTTGATCCGGCCTATCAGAGTATATTTAAGGCAAAGTAATCCCCCAGGCTCCTTAAATGAGAAATGTGGGGAACCTCAGCATGCACCACTTCAACCTGACAATGTTATCTACTGGACTGCACTAATTGCTAATGCAGGTATAGGTTTATGTGTTTATGTCTGTACTGAACTCTTGGCTATAGTGTGGAAATATACATTAACTTCATATGAGCAGCTTGTATCACCAACAGTCTTAGGAAGACAGGACTTGAAAAGTTCTCTTGGGCCAATTATAGATTTTTTCTTTCACAGACAAACAATTTATCCATTCTTTTCTTAAATGGATACAACTTTACTTAAATATATGATGACTGTTTAAAAGTCACTGAATGCAATGATACTCAAATACCTTAATACCTTTGAGAGACATCCACCCTATTGTAATTTTGTTTCAGAACCTCAGTACTCAGAAAGAAATTCCCATTATTTTATCCTGAGCTAAGGATATGGTCTGCTACCTGTACCATCCTTTACCAAGCACAGTTTTTATTCCTCGCCAGTGTTGTCCCTTCCCAATGTGCATACAGACTTTGTATCTATTCTCAGCCTTTGGCTGAAAATCTCCTTGGCCTCTCTCTTGCTTTTTTTTTTTTTTTTTTTCCCATATATTTAATTATGCATAAGGTTTCTCTTTACTTATTCCATTTTCAGATAATCTTTTGTCAACTGTATCTACTGCTCTTGACAAGGCTTTACAAAATTCACTTAAATATAATGATTTTCCATCTCTACTGGCACTACATTTTCTGAGCCATCCTTGGATCACATTTGCCTTTTTATGGTTGTATAACACTGATGACTCGTAGTCATCTTGCGATTAACAAGTATGCCAGATTCTTGTCATTTTATCTGCGTGTTAAGCTCCCAGCTACTACCAGAAGTTCTTGTTAGTCCCTAATAGCACAACCTTATATTTTGTACTATTTTTTTTCACTGCAGTTCTGACATTTCAGTCTTCAAGATAATCTTTTCTTTTTTGAATCTTATTGTTGTTATTTTGCATCTTGCTTCTGAATTCTAAAGGATAGTAAGAGAAAATTTGAAATAAATGATCAAGTCTCCAGATGTGAGAAGATATTTAAGGATTAAAGCACATCAGACAAGATGTTGAGGTACCAAAAGCAGATCTTTTCCACTTTTTGTTTCCAAGTTTTGATCTGCAGTTTCCAAATCTTGTACATTTGAGAAAACTGTCAGTAATTAGTATCCTGCTGCATCAGCCCTTTGATGAGAAGCTGCTGCCTCTGTTTTCTCAGGCTGCTTTCCAAAGCTGCCTCTGCCTCCTCTTCTACCATCTTGTGGGACCTACATCCAATCTGAGCTAATAAGCTTGTTGGGGCCTGCCTAAATCAGTCCATCAAATACTGCAGTGGTACTATTAAGGATTTCTAATTCTAGAAGTCTAGTTCAGATCACAGCCTGTTCATCCTGTGTCATTGCACCTCAGAAGTAAAGCATACATCATTGCTGGGGAGCACCTGGCTCAAACAATAACTCTGGTATTCTCTTTATAAATGCAAGTATTGACATCATCTTGGTTTCCCTGGTTGCTATAGCAATCAATGGAGAAAGGGAGAATGGTTCTGGCCAGAGCATTGCATATTAAATATATATATATATACATATATATTAAACTGAGCTACATAAATGCAGTTGGCATGAAGTGGCACAAACAGCTTGACTTTAAAGCCCTTCTTTATAGATGGGAAATTTGCAATGATGAGGATCAACAACTTCTGCCAAAACAACTCTATAGCAGTTGAGTTAAGGATGGAATTGAAAAGGTGACATTTTGTTTACATATACAGGTGACTGATTATACTCTGGCATGGATTTAAGAAAACACCATTGTATCTCCTATTGCCTTCCCAGGGTAATAGATTAGATGGGATGATATACGAGGTAGAGTGAATTGTGCTTCCTGGGTACTCAACTCTCAGTGCAGGCATTCCCTTTACTATAAGCATATGAGTGCAGAAAGGTGTGAAAAATACATATTCAAGTGCTGGGATCAAATCAAGTGTTAATGCCATGAATTTCAGCTCAGTAAAATTAAACAACATGACTGCTGTCTTCTACACCAAGGTAGATAAGCACTGGAATTTCAAGGTCTACAATGTGCCCATAAGCTCCTATTGAGCTTGATAAATGCTATAAGAACTAAAAGCTCTGAAAACTGGCCCTGGTTTGTACTCTGTTCTCCCAAGCTGTCACTGTCCTACCAGATAACTTTGGAGATTCACTTAACTTTATTCTGCCTCAGTTTCCCTCTCTATAAAAGATATATCCTGAAAAAAAAGATATATCCTGAACTGTCTATACAAAATAGCTAAGTAGTAATAATTATGGTTATTTATTTGAAAATAGCTTTGTTCAATTGAAACTTTTTGACCTGTTTCTTTAAATATGTTTGGTGAGAAAATGCAGAACAGCATCCAGTCATAACCCTGAACACTCAAAGTCAAATAACTCTTACCAGAGCAGTAAGGGGATAATACAGAGGACAATGTGGGATACAGAAATATCCAAACTGAGATAAGCTGTTGAACTGAGAGCTGCAGCAAGAGCGCAGCATATTAATTACGATGATTATTTACATTTCACAATTCTATAGCAGCATTCATTTCCAACAAGCTTTCCAAACTATATATAGATACTGTAAAGAGGCTTCACAGTCAGAACCTTTTCTATAGTCTCTCTTCCTAGAGGATGGTATTGAGTTGATACAGGATACTCACCTCAAAAGTTGGGCAAAACACTTTTATGTGAAGATTCCAGTCAATCCCAGCTTACAGGGAAACAGTATTTACTTATTCAAAATGCACATGAAAGGCAGTCCAACAGGATTTTAAAAACAAATGACAATCTCGTTTCCTTAGTGCAGTTTCTGAGTTTCTGGCAACCTTGAGAGACATTTCTGCCTGCACATTAAAGCTGAAGCCTTTTATTGGACAAAGCTTAAAAATGGCGGAATATATTGCACTGATTTTTTTTTTTCCTTTTTTTTTAATAAAATAATAGGCTAGTCTGTAATAGGCTAGAAATTCAGCTGAGAGGAAATCACAGTCTGCAATTATGCAGAGACATTTTTACACCTCCCTCACTATGAAGACACTCTTCAAATAAGATTAAATTGTTTTTAGCAATAAAGGGTGAAAACCTGGTCTATAATGGAAGTCAATGTTAAAATTCTTTCTATATCCAGTGGAATCAGGACTTACTTACAACACTGTTTTGTAGTGGCTTTATCCTTTCTACAGAGCAGCAAAGGGATTTTTTCTTCTTGGATTCACATTTAGGCTAATTCAGTGAGCTGTGATGTATTTCTAGTTACGGTAGTTGAGGGGATGTGCTTTGTTGGAGGTTTGTCTGTGAATATAATACCAGGCTCATTTGTGCAGCTGTGTAAAAGATCATTGCAAATGTTAACCTGAATTTCTAAGGCCCTAATTTATGACATTGCAAGACTTTATAGAATGCTATAGATACACATAATAATAATAATAAACAAAATCCAAAATGCATGCACCTTCACCCTAAGGAACATGCAGGCTAAATGGCAAAACAAACTTGTAACAGGCATCAGATAAAATAAATTCAGTGCTTGCAGCTGAGGTTAGGACCTAGTGCAACTCCAGCTAAAGTAATGCTCTAACCACTAAAATGTTGCTGTTTCCGGGAAAAAAAAAAAAAAAAAAAAAAAAAAAAGCACCAAATACTACAACAAAAAGAAAAAACACACTGAAGTCTTTTCTTCATGGTGGTGTAATTCCAACAAAGAGATGAGAGATTGGCAGAGATCTAGTGGCTTCAATTCATGCCATCACAGCTCCCTGAAATAATGAAAAAAATGGAAAGGTTTCAAAAGATAAAACTCAGTAGCTTCAGGTTTAGGGGGGGGCTGATACCCCCTGGCTTTCCAACCAGCCTCAGAGCAGAGATGTAGGGAGCCCTGTCTTCTTTGGGCCATATCTACCATATCTGCACAGATGGCTGAATGGGAGTGAACCATTGACCAGTAGTTGGACTGTTTTGAATTAAAATATTAGCAGGAAAGAGCAGAACACCGGGCAACTATTTCTCTCCATTTCTCTGACAATGAATGGTTCTGTGTGTATCTATGACAACGCTATAAGGATGATGATTCCAGTGTTCACAGAATGCATTTAAGTACAAGCCTACAAGCCAAGCAAGAGCAACGGAAGCAGCAAAATTAATTGGTTGCAACTAAGCAAAGGAGACTAGAAATATTCACAGACAGAAGTAAAAAATGCAAGTAATATCATTTGCAAGATTTCAGTGAGGAAGATAAAGGAATTGCACCAAGTGTAAACTTAGAGAACCATAAAGAAACCAGGACTCACTTTAAAAAGGACAGCATGAAAATAAAGAGCTGCTGGTATTAAATCGGGTTTGCATTGAGCTAGTTATAAAAATAGGCACAGAGATTTTTATTTCTAAAATTATACTTCCGTTACTTAACTAAGATGTACATTTTTGATAAACTGAAAACCTGCTTTAGATGCAGTAGAAAAAGGAAAGGTAGAAGAAGGGAAAGGAACAATGAAATGATCTACAGATGCCAAGTGCATTAACAGTAACATCAGGAAACTTGTGATGACCTATCAATTATTTCAATAATGTCTGATTTCCTAAGAATTTCCATCTTGTGATTGACATACAAGTGAATACATGTGAGCGAAGTATTTAAACTCCTATTATCATAAGTGAATAGCTACGGTTTGATTTAATTGTCTACACATAAGCAACCAGTGCCATCTGAGTTACTCTGTGGTGCACGGGGCAGACACAAACAAGAACCAGTGGGAGACCCATTCTATATTGAATTAATACCTGAAGACCAGGTGGGGCATTCTAGATGTCTGAAAAGGCGGGAGGAAAATTACTTCTTGGTAGCTGTATCAACTCCCTAACCAAAAAAGCTGAGAAAATCTGGAGTGACTTGCCCTAAAGTTAACTGAAATGTTGCAACTGCTCAGGTGAATACTTCTCCAGACTCTACTGACCATATTAAATTGATTTTTGTTGACAACAGCTTAGACACTCTCATCACATTTAGACACCAAAATGTAGTCTGTTACAGATGGGAGCCGATTCCTTTCCTATGCTTCCACTGGAAACACAAATAGACACGAGCAAAAACATGAATTAGTGGGGAATAAAAAACATCTAAGAATTATTATAGAGCAGACTAGCTGAAAAAAAAAAAAAGAGAGAATTAACTTCAATAAGACAATTCACCTTCTTAAAGGAAATCATGCTCTTAAACATGTTATAAAAGTAGAGCAATACTTAAAAAAAAAAGACTTTAAGACCTTTAATTTTCTTTGAGTTTCTGAGCACCTATATTTTTACCATCTTTATTCTTTTTCTCCATTTCTTTTCCTTTTTCTTTTTTTTTTTCTTTAGCAATCTGTTCATTATCATTAATCATCCCACTTTCAGAAATGAAAAATTTCCTAATTAATTAGCACTTCAGACAGAGGTATTTAAATGTAATTACATTTTTGGAGCTTTGGGGCTTAAAACAAGTCTGATTAAAGTAGTACTGAAGATGACTATGTTGAATTCATACTTGGAAAAAAAAAATTGTTTAGGTTTCTTGCAAGATGAGTATCACCTTGAAAGAACTCGGAGAGCCAAATAATAAAGATTGCATAGAAAAAATCTCCCTTTAAAAGACATTTTATCAAATACATATTAAAATACACATTCAGGTTAAATACATTCATAATTTTGCTAGAAATCTGACAATAAAAATATGTTTTGTATTTCAGTGATTTCTGCCTTTCTTTTTTAAATATCATTTTTGCTGTATAATATTTTTCGTTTGCTCCTTAATTAAGAGGGTGCATTGTGGTTTTGAATTGTCTGCTTAGGCAATTGCCAGAATTGTCTTTCTTTTTTTCCTGTCTAGGAACTTAATTTGTCCTGGTCTAAATGTCTTCAGTCAAGTTCCAGGTTGCTGCATTGAACCCAGAGCTGTGTCATTAAGGGCCTTTTACATTTCATATCTTAGGAAAATTGAATTGTCTCATTGTGTTATTCTCCATATGAATTAATCCATACTTCAAAAGCAAGCAAGGCCCTGCTTCATATAGTAAGCCATATTTACAAATTCATGACATTTTGAAATTGATCATATTTTATCTCGATCCATTTCCATTATTTTAACAAATATGGATAGAGAAGAATATTTTCTATAACTATGCAACTCTGAAGAAATGTTCCAGTGTAGGCTGGAGCATCTCTCCACCCTCCCCCTGCTTGCAAAGCACACAGGAATTCTGTAACTGTTATTTACTGAATATCTAATGGCCATATAATTTGGTTTGCTGCTGGTCCTCAGCATTTCCTACGAAAACAATTTATTTTTATCAAGAAATGACTCTGGAGTTAGAATTTGGTTTTGCTTAACTCATTTGTACTTATAAACTCCTGTTTCACCTGTCAACTTGTTATCACTTTCTTCTAATAGCTATCGTTGTCTTTATGCATGGCCAAATAAATCCACAAAAGCAGTATTTTTCATGAGCATTTTTTCAAGATGCTTCATGTAGGCCATCAAGGACCATTGCAACATTTCATGCCCTGTCTGTGATAAATTATTAGGGTACACGCTGCAGTTACAAAGCTATCATTTGAATCAATGTGTGTGCTAAAGTGCTATTTTCATCCCCTACTAACAGCTCTGTTGCTTACTGGTCACAGCTCCTGTTTCAATTTATTATTTTGGCAGCTCAAAACAGGTGATTTTTTTCCTGAAAGCTGTGGGACACTATACTGAAACAATTCTCTAATATTGATTTAGAAAGAGTACCTATTAGCTTTTGTTTTCTGTCACTGTGTTGTCTCAACACCTGCAAAATTACTTCTAATAACAGTGTATTTGATTCTTTGAAAAACAGGGGTTTGAATATAGGTTGGTCTTTCATTTTGAAATATGCTTTTCTTCTAAAACCATGAAGGAGGTAACCATTTTAAATAGGTAATACGGGCTGTTTATGTTGCAGTAGTATTCAGGTCTCTCAACAAATATTGGGGCTCCTTTGTGCGGGGCACAGGCTACAAAGGAAAAGATCATACGTGCTCTGAGATAGTTTTCACATCATATTACCCCTCATTTTATTCTATTTTTAAAACTAGCTCTGATTTATTTTTATTATTATTAATAGTAGGAATATAAATCCTGAAACAGTCTATTAGGAATAAAACATTTTTGAGAGGCAATTAGGAATTAATGTTGACAGGGTTTAAAACTGAGACATCATCAGTAGCTTTCAGGAAAATGATCTGACATGAAAAGACAATTGATTATAATTTGACTTCCTCCTCCCACAAAATATTAAAAATCAAACTAGCAAAAATACATGAAAGGACTTCATATCTGTAAGTTTGTAACAGTGAGGTTATTATTATTTTTTATAAGTAGAAAGGGGATTTACTGGTCTGTGATGAGCTGTTAAAAAGAAGTGTCATTTTTTTATATAGATTCTTTCATAATGTAAACCCATCTCTGTGTTGTCACTTAAATGTTAACTAGTAGCTGTAGCAGTTTAAATTGGCATTATTAATATTTATTTCCAAAGCTGGATGCTAAATGAACTTTGTTTTTGCTTCTACCTGTCTGTATTTCTAGCCACAGCTTGAATGATGGCAGAATAATTGGAATCAAAGGTGATAAGAAAATGAAAAGTAAAGAGAAATCAAGTACTTATGTCAATCATTCGGTACCTGTATATATTAGGGAAAAATATAATTCTTCTCTTCCCAGAGCTGATAGTTTAACACATCTCATAATGTATATTTCACATTTCAAAGACTGTATGACATAAATTGGCTTTTATATGCAAAATGCAAATTGGCTGTTGCTCGTTTTCTTAGCTTGTTCTTCCTTGAAGTTGCATAAGGAATCTCAATAAGCACAGCATTTTAAAAACATAAATCTGGAGAGACAGAGATACCCCAGTGTTTTAAGGATCTGATTTGTACACTCAGATGGAGGAGCTCTTTTCACTCTTTGTAGGTCTTAGACAATGGGATTCTGGGACAGGAGATAATAGAATAAGCAGTAGTATGAAAATTTACCACTGTAAGAATAAACCCTAAAAATATTGCAGGGGTTATGGAAAACATTTGAAAGACTGTTACTGCTTTTAGTGGGTTTTGAATTAATGCCTATCAGCCTGCATTGGCATGCTGCTCTGCTGGAAGATCTGGGAACTCTGACCTGGCTAGTGGTAAACCCTGAGAAGTGAAAATGCTGTTCGTACTCCTTGACTTGAGAAGGCTACAAATATAGTTTGCCATCATGGCAAATGAATTCTGACCATACTAAGAAGGAACTTTCATGGAAGACCATTGTGTCAACTTTTTTTTTAATACCATCACCTGTGAAAACAGATAGGATAGTTGCAGTCTACTCATGCTACTAGGACATCTACACACTTTGTAGATAAATCCTTCCAAGAAAGCGGGCATTGTATATGCTGACCTTGTGAGTCCCACAGGAATCTCTCCATATGGTTAACACAGGTTGGTAGCTAGATTTGCCTTATATCTATTTCGAGCCTTCTCTGACAAACTATCTTCAGAGACATGGTTAGTGCTTATACTGCTCTGAAATTAAGGTGACTATATTAGCCACTGTTATGGTATATATCTCTTCCAAATCTCTCACATGAAATATTGCCATAGTAACTGTGGGTAGAGCTTGGATAACTTGTCTTGAGCCCACCCAAAGGACGCACATACTACAGAAAGCAGACTGTGGTGACATCTCCAGGACCTGCCCATTTCATATGTTGTATCATCACTTCATCCCTCAACAAAAATACAGTGGGATGTTCCTGCAGCAGTGATGCTTATAGGTCAGAGAGCAGACTGCAGGGTCAGTAACGCTCTGTATCTACCATCCTTCTCTTCATAGCAGTGTTCAAAACCAGAAGGATTGTGGCCAGCTCTGTCTACATTGGGATCAGGGATCTTGAGTCCTGTGTTTTATTTCATTTTGTTAGTAATTGTCAGTTCTCTAGCTGGCGGTAGCATAAATCTGGAACTTTCTACATCACAGTTCATAGACCAAACTGATTTGTGATTTGTCTAATTACAGGTGGAGGGGTTGGAAACAAAGCATGTGTGTTCCATACAAAAAAATACACCAGCTTTCATCACTACTAGAGTTGCCTCTCCATGTATATATTTTTAATGCAAGTAACTTTTTAGTTAATTTATACAGGCAGATCATTTTGATGGATTTTTTTGTGGGTTAAAGGTTGTTCATTGACTTCCAAGGAAAAAGAATCTCCTATTTGTCTTTATGGCATTGATGATTACATGGTCACAAGGGATTCATGTTTGAATGTCTGAACTGCATAATGTAAACCAAAGGAAAAACCCTGATTCTCTCACATCCCATCTGGGCAGCATCAACGAAAATTTTCAAAATATATCAGATGAAAGGTAAAAGGAAATATATTTTCATTATATTAGAAAACCATTTTTATTTATTCTATTCAAAAGGCTCTCATCAGTACATTAAAATTATGTGTTTTAAAGGTAAAATATTTTGTACTCTGTGGATGATCCAGAAAGTACATTTCTTTCACAAAAAATATTTGATATATGTTCAAGAGAGAGAAAGAGAGAGAAAAAAATCAGTTTGCAGGGACTTTCACTACAAAACAGATTCATATCAATGAATTACTTGTTGTAATAAGTGTTTCATCCATTTCTGCTTGCATTTGATGAATAGAAATATTTGACTTGAGGCAGACTTATCTGTGAACATCACTGCAATAACTATCTCTTTTTTTGGTTTTCTGCTCATTGTATTTATCAACACCAAATGCTTAAACATCTGAATGTGCTTAAGTGTATTGCTAAAGTGAAGAAAGATTACAGTGTAGGGTCTTGGAGGGAGTTCGTATCTGATCAATGTAAAGTTCCTATTAAAAACAGGGAGTTTAACCAGTATATAGAGCCTAGAAGGTGCAAAGTCTGCCCGAAGACAAATTGTCTTATCACATGTGAAGGGCATTTCAGTGGGAGCAGGAAGTGTTGACAGCCCCACAAGGCAATTCAAGTGTTCACTTCTGCTATTAAAGCCAACTGCGAAATGTTACTCTTGATGGCGCTAGATCTGCAAATCCTTTTCTAAAAGAAGGCGGAATAAGATCATCTCTATTGGATCATGTAAACTCTTCTGAAAAGATTTACTTCCCTGACCAGTATGAAAAGGACACTGGACCATTTTCTTCAGAACTCTCGTGTTAGAGTTTTCTCCCTGTCAGGACATCCAACAGGTAGCACTTGGGTAACCTTGTGTTGTGACAACAATGTATTCTGCTGCTAAGCTGTATCAAGTGACTGCAACCTCTGCCA
This sequence comes from Cygnus atratus, assembly GCF_013377495.2. Classification (NCBI taxonomy): domain Eukaryota; kingdom Metazoa; phylum Chordata; class Aves; order Anseriformes; family Anatidae; genus Cygnus; species Cygnus atratus. Next base: position 154,753,098 of record NC_066363.1, on the reverse strand, counting down.
ATTTAATCTACTTGAGATAAAACTATCAGTAAATTTGTCTGTGAAGGCTTTGTTTATAGCAGCACTGTGTTGACTGAATTTTGCTAAAAGACAAAGTCAAGTGACAAAATGATCAAACATCAGCTATCTGTTCTTGGTACTACTGCCAGAATATGGTTTTTTTTTTTTTTTTTGAGTCTCTAGGGAATATCTGTCCATCTTCTAAAGGTAGTCTGAAGATTTGTCTTCTTGATTCAGAGGAGCATCCTATAATCTGACCCAGCCTAATGAACAAGTTATTGACTATTTTACTTTCATCACTTATTTTGATTCACAGTAACTGTTTGTAATCAATTCTTTGGCATGTTGACCACTTATCCTGAAAATGGTTTACAATTAACAGACGTGTAGAAGAGATAAACAACTTTGGGAAATATATTCCTCATCCAAGTGCTATTTACCTCCAAGAATATTAATTGGCTCTGTTGCATGCATTACAATGAACGATATATATATATATATATATATATATAATAAACAAACAAAAAATCCATTCTGAATCAGACAGTACACTGGCAAGCTTGAGAAAAGAACATTAATTCTGGTGGCCAATAGCACCCAAAGGAACAATATTACACTGTTTGATAGCCTAACCTGAAAGATAAGGTATCTGTCTATAGTTGGGTCAGCTGGGATAGCATTTGATAGAACTCAAGCTTTAGAATCTTAGAATTCATCTCTGAATTTCAATGTGAAGACTTAGTTAGACTTCCAGTATGCCATACTGACTATTTTCCACAGCATCACTTTAATGCATTTTGCTTATACCCTATTGCTTGCAAAAAAAAAAAAAAAAAAAAAAAAAGAGCTTTAGTAAATAATATAGAATGTTTGAATATCCATGCTTTTAAACAGGGAGATTACCAAGATATAGGCAGTACAATGGATTTATTTTTAAACAAAAAATCATCATACTTATTGTTAAAAAATAAAACAATAAAAATTGTCTCTAAGGGTGGCAAACGACTTTGCTCTGTCACTTAAAAATCCCCAAATCAAAAACAGGAACAAAATCCTCAGCAACTTTGATAGAATGACAGTATGTCACTTGGAATAAAAATTTTAAATCCTTGTGAAAATTCGTTTTTCATGTAAAGATTTTCAGAACAAAGATAAAAGAGCAAAATATGTATGCTTTTTTTCTAATTCATACATGAAATTCCTAAGAATATATCTTACCAGATTGTTAATAAATCCTGAAATTGTTTTGCTAAGTTAGAAAGCAAAATCTTACTAGTTGTAACAATGTATACAAACATTCTGTATTTTTTATGAGGACTCTTATTTTAAATAAAATATATGAGTTCTGTAACAATAACCATGACTAAATATTATTAATCATGGAAAAGTATGTTTAATGTTGTAAAAAATAAAGCAATGCGAGCTGTAGACATGTTCAGCACAGAAATTATTATGTCTTCACTGATTCCTGTGTAATACACAATAAATATTGTTGTGCCAGTGGAAACAATCATGTTGTGCTGTCTCTGGTGTTTCTAATTAATAAAAGCTACCAAACAAAACAAGGTGGATAATTGAATAAGAAGAAATTATGACTGTTTTGGAGAGAAAAACTGTCTTGATGAAGGGGTTCTTTGCTGAAATGAATGAGACAAAACCTGATAACCTAAGTGTGCTTCTTCTTAACACGACTGTGTTGCTTTGAGAACCAGAGCTGCTCTCTCTGCCTGACATTTGCATATGAACAGCCTGTGCCTGCACACACATATATATATCAGACATGCCCTGGTATTCCTTTATAGTCTGTGAAAGTTCCTGTTGATAGAGGCAAAAGCATTCATGCTATAATTCACATGATGGTTTACAGACCTGACGTTCAAGCAGAATAAATTGCTCTCTAGACTCCCTTGAATCTGCATTAACTATAAATGCTGTTTAGACTTATTTCTGATATTTTCACTGTGGATACCACCACTAAACAAGATGGCTCCTACCCTTTGTTTATACCATCTTCCATCCTCTCTTTAATAATTGTATGGATGAGACCTTTCTGACCTGGATTACAAGTTGCATCCATTCTTCAGGATCTTCTGTGAACCTTTACCAAAGCATGGACACTGGCTGTAAATATTATGGGCATAATTCACTGGATACAGTATAAACACTTATACACATACATTGAGGCCAGTCTTCCTGGTCACTTTTACAGTTAATTGAGGGTGAGAAGAGGAAAAAAAAAAAAAAAAAGAAAAAAAAAAGATCCTTTCATGATAATATGACTTATATGTGGTGGTTCCATAGTGTAGTGGTTATCACATCTGCTTTACACACAGAAGGTCCTGAGTTCGAGCCTCAGTGGAACCAGCAGCACTAAACTTTAGTCCAAACGCTACACATCTCCACTGAGGAGAGGTTGAGATAAGGGGGGACTCTTAAGCCTGGAGAAGCGAAGGGTAAAGGGGGATCTTATCAATGTCTATAAATATCCAAAGGGAGGGAGGGTGCAAATAAGATGGAGTTAGGCTCTTTTCAGTGGTGCCCAGGGCACGATGTAATAGAAGAAAACTGGAACACAAGAGGCTTTTTCTGGACATCAGGAAGGCAGTAAGGAGGCTGTGGTTGCATAAAACGATGGGAGGGGACAGAACCAGGACAGCTGACCACAACGGGACAGAGGGATGTCCCATATCATACAGTGTGATAACACTCCTCTGGAAGTAGCTGGGCATCAGTCAGCGGGTGATAAGCAATTGCAATGTGCATCAGTTGCTCTATATATTCCTTTATTATTATTATTATTATTATTATTATTATTAAACTGTCTTTATTTCAACTCACAAGCTTTAACCTTTTTTTTTTTTTTCTTTTTCTTCTGATTCTCTTCCCCATCTTGCTCGGGGTGGGGAGCCAGCAAACAGCTTTGTGGTGCTTAGTTGCCTGCCAGGTTAAACATCCTGGTTGAGCAGGGGGTTGGACCATATGACCTCCAGGGGTCCCTTCCAACCTCAAACATTCTGCGATTCTGTGATCTCATCTTAAACAAGACACTTAAAATAGGTCAGAAGAATCCCAGCTGTAGACATGCCCCATATCTTTTCACTGACAATAAAGAAACTTGAAAGAGACTATGAGATGTTGATCTTTGTTACAGGTTTAAAAGGAGATTAACTTTCCTAAATACAGAAATTTGATGTAACTTGAGATCAGCACTGCATATTCCTGGCCTATATCTTGTTCCACAAAAGGGCTCAGGTCCCTTGTAGGTCCTGTAGGTCCAAAATGATGGAGATGCCTCTGATATTCAAGAGCATCTCAAGAGTCTCTGGATGCCAATATTTAGGCAGTTTAATTCTGGCCCTGAATAATGAATAAAATCCATTCCAGATAGTTTTAAGTGTGTCTTTGACAGTACTTCACAGAGCAAAAAGTCTCTCCAGTTTCCCCATGTGTTCTTAAGACACTCCAATATGAGAGGCAAGGGAAATGTGCATCTTGGACTTCCTTCTTTAAAAATTTACCATCTGGCTTTTTAGACTATTCTTTTGCTGCTACCAGAAATTTTGCTTAAAGGGACAGTTAGGCAATATCGTTTGCAGTAGTTTATTGTTGTAATCCTTTGGGTTAATTATATGAGGAAGAGAACATTCCGTCTAAGATTTTTAACATAATAAAGCATTTAATCTTAATTTATTTATTTTTAGAAATAAAATTTCAGCTTAATTCTTTTCAGAATACATTTAATTGCCTGAACACCCTTTCACAACAAAGGAAAATGCCATGTAATTAGTATTAGAGATTCAAAAGAGAAGTATCTGCTTAATCAGAAGTAGATATTCTGTCTGTTGGGCTTTTAAATAGAAATGCCAATGGCAAATGATTAGTTAATTATGATAGAAATCATATCTAATCTCTACTGATTTACGAGAGTCTGAGGCTGCTTAATTCTTGATCTCTGTCATTAAAAACCTGCATAAAGTTGAAGCTCAGTTGCTTTCTTGTAATATCATGGCTCTTGTCCTACTAATTTCTACTAATTCATATTTTATTGAATTGAAATTGTTATTCCTAGTACAATAATCATTCACAAAAGGTGATCTAGAAATTGATTTTCCCCAATGCAGTGCTCTGGATGGTGCTATCTATATTTTTAAGACAGCACCCTTGCCTCAAAGTCTTGCAGTCTCTAGACATGGAACCAAAGCTCAGATAAATTAAGATCTGTATAATGTTATCCAAAGTGCATGTAGACAGCTTCGAAATTAACTCAATACCTTTCAATGTAGATTCAACTTCCAAAAGTCATTTTGTTAGTTCCACATTAGAGCTGACAGACATTGCTTAAAGTATTTAGGCTTTTATTGTAAAAGAATATTTATTTAGTTATTTATTTTTATTTATTTTTAGTCCAAATTGGATAACTAGCTAAGCTTAAGACATTGAGATACTTAGAGTTCCCTACCCCAAAATATTTGACCGTCATATAAACCATCTCTTCAGAACCAGTTAATAGATCCTGCAGTGCATTAGTCTTACAGCAGAATTTCTACTCCATTTGGGTATTGGGAGCATTGGGTAGGGGCAGGGATGAAAAACAGGTTGGTTGTAGAGAACAGGAGTGGGAAATATCAGAGAAGCATGTTGGGTGGTTTGGGGACAACACAGCTGAGGATAACTGTCCCACTGTGGCCTGATCAGTCACCCACAGTAAGATGGTGACAGGAGGTGTTAAGTGAAGTGAATTAGCTGGCAAGAAGAAGCCTAATCTTGACAATGATTGATACATTAGAGAGATTAATCAAGGTTTCACTGATCATCAGCAACACCACACTTATTTAATCCCTACATCAGCCATTTAGAGGTAGTGAGACTGTTTCTGTATTTAACTGCAATAGAGAAACACACATGGTTAATTTTAGCCATGAAAACTTGTGAAAACTAGCCAGACAGTTTTTAAGGTATTTTAAAAATCAATATAATAAATAAATAATAATAAAAAAGACTGCAGGCATAGCAATACATTCCAAACTATGAAGAGAAAAAAGGTAAAACCAAAAATGAAAAGAACAGCTCCTTTCATAGAAACCATTTTCTGGAAATAAGTATTTGAACTGAACAAGAACATGGCATCTCCATTTAACATTTTAACTAGGTATACTAGGATCACATTAGCTACATTAATCAGAGCAGAAATATGAGCTAGATACCTTCTAAAGATAGCACTTTATCTGTCATTTTACTACAGCAAACTAACCTGCATTAAAACAAGATTCTTCATGTATATTTACCATGTTTGGTACTTTCCAAATATTTTCATGTCTCACTTCTTGCTTCTTGGTCAAATAGATGTAGTAGACTGAGTTATAAAGGGATTGTTCTAGAAGTCTGTTCTGATTTTTTTTTTTTTGCCTTTTAGCTTTCTAGTATCACCTGCAAATCTAATGCTATAGCACTCGTATATATGTGTGTGGGTATGTATGCATACACATATATGCAAACATATGTATCATCGTAAAACATGGAAATAAGTACAATGTGAATATTTATAAATTATATGTATATAAGTAAATATGTATTCATAAATTCATGCATATATTTGCATACAAATATGCACCTCTCTCTATATATGCATGTATATATAAAAGCCCTGTGTTTTGGTCCATCTGGATTTTTCTATCTATCTAGAGAATAACAAAGTTTGTGAGCAACGGTCGCTTGTAAGACTTACATTAATTAAGGTCTGTATCTTACATAGCATTTATAAAGGCTTTTTGATGACATCTAACAATAGCTTAGCGGTTGTTTTCTCCCTTTTTCAGTTTTACCCTTGCAAAAGTGTCTAGCCTGTGTGATTGATAACCATTGGTCCTTAAATCAGAGGTTACAAAAAAGTGAGAGATAAAAATATCAGAATGTTTATTTCTTAGCTTTTTTAGTGCCACTAGTTTTACCATTTCCAATTGCGTGAATCTGACAATTAAGCACACTGGCTTTCCTGTCAATGCAAAATCTACTGACAGGCAGTCCAATCAGCAGAGGATTATTAGTATTCTGATGTTTTTATTAGGCCATAAGTATACTTAGCCATCAGCTCCAAACTTTCCTAATAGCAAAAATAAAATAATAACTAATATAAAATCCTAGAATTATTTATGATATATTTGTTTGTTTCACTATCATTTCATTCAGGAACATTTATTGTTCATGTCAACTCTTCTCTGGTTGAAGAATCATAATGCACTTGAGCATCTTAGCAAAGCTATGCTGCGATCATTTGTGGTAAGTTTTCCTCATTAACTCATTCTATAAATGTCTTCACAGAGACAACATACTTCTGTCTCCCAGTGTCAGACAGAATGGCATCATCTGTGCCTGCTGGACCACCTTGACTATTACTGTAGCCGTTGGATGCATATCTGCCATTTGACTGCTTTTTTCATAACCCTCTGCTTCTCATTTTGATTAATGAAATCAGTGAATTACTGTGTGACACAAGGACTCGATTATCACACCTGTGTGATACACACAGAGCTTAGTGCTTCCACCACCCTAGAAGACATAATGCATAATCTCTGCTATTAAATCCAGACTACAAGATACAAAAATGAGTTCAAAAGTTATGCCAACTTCTTCTACCCTGTAATAAATTAAATAATATTACTGACATCCAATACAAACTCATTAGGAGAAAAAACTTCTCCAAATAGTTGAAGAATTGCACAGGCAGGAATACTCATGGAAAAACTTTAATGATGTGAGTACTACAGAAGACCAGTCAAGGACTGACATCACTATGCCATGTACTATAAGGCCAAGCAGCATAGCACTCAGCAAAGTGGGTGGAGGATATGCTGAAGATTTTTTTTTTTTTTCCCCCTCTATAAATTACCAGTTTGTCTAAACTGAGCAATTATGCTGCTTTCACTAATCACAACTTTTCTCAAGATGTTTTAAATATCAGCCTTTCATTTTATAATGACATTTTGGAATGTAAACTAGCAACTAATTACAGCAAAAATACATGAAAGGTATCGCTCCAGTTACTGCTTCAGTTACTCCAGATCATCTGTTAAAAAGTTTTTATTATGTACATGTTTCCGATAGTTTAACTTTTGATACTGATTTTGGAATAAATTGTTTTGAAATTGCAAATATTTCCTAAGGTAAGAAAACTGATTAGCATTCACCTTTGTAAGTCAGTCTCTGCCAGCATTTCACATTTCTTCCTTAGAAATTAATTAATTAATTAATGTAAAATTAGTATTTGTAGTGTAGCTCAGTGTAGCTTTGGTGAAATTGTTATTCTGTAAAATTTTGAATATCTGTTCATTTCTGCAGACAATATTTTCTGCATGTGCTTGTTAAATTAGTAGATACATATATGCATATTCTAACATTTTCGCATGAGTCAACTGCTCTGGTAATATATGCACACAAGGAGAAAAGCTTAAGCAAAGATTACAGAAAGAAAGTCACAGTTGTGTAGGAGAGCAATTACAATAAAACACATTGGCATCCTGTTTTATTAAAACAGATAAGCTACTGAATTTATGTAATCACTTCTTAATTTTATTTATAATTCCTGGTTTCATACACCTTGCTCTGATTTTTTTTTAAAACGTTCGGGCATATTCAATTACACCCTGCTCAATAATTTAAGATCTTCCAAGGAATGAGATAAAAACTTGATAAGTAGCAGCTAAACATAACAAAGCATGATTTTTATTTTTTTTTAAGCTAGCCAAGAGAATTTACTAGTTTACCCTTGAGCAATTTTGTTATAATGGTAATATATATATATATATTAATTTATTATTTCTTAATATTTAATCTTCCTAATTCTGATTTCTGTTTTTAAATTTACTATCATAATCAACCCTCCCTTGCTGAAGGGATTTACAACTGATACTGATTGTTGAAGTTCTCATTGAGTAAAGATCATGATCAACATTAACTGCATGCTTATATCCACTGGTTTAAAACATAATAGATTTGTATTCAACCTAAAATGATTTAGCATGATAAACTTCACTGTGGCATGATATGCATTTAAGTGTCTCAAGACATATCACCTCTTTTTTTTTTTCTTTTTTTTTTTTTTTTCCAGGCCACTGCTCTAGTTTACCGAGATTGTTTTGAGTTATAATACTATCATCCACAACACTTGCAGTGCCTTTCAGCTTTGTGTCAGGTGAAAATTTAACACACATACCCTGTATTTTTTCAATCAGGTTATTAACAAAGTGACTTAATATTAGCAGACCCAATAAAAACACAAACAGAACATCAATCAGTATATTCTGATACCTAATCATTAATGATAAATTTTTGAATAGGAATATCTAATAGAATTAAATTTTGCATTTGTGCCAAAGACCATCATATTCAGACAATATATAATTCTCAAGAAACATCCTTCACTGGTCTGAGTACTCTGTGTTCACCTACATGAAAGTAGGTGAAGTGACTCCTTTCAATGGTGCCCAGCAAAAGGACAAGAGGCAATAAGAACAGAAAGTTCCAGCTGAACATGAGAAAAAAACTTCTTTACTGTGAGGGTGACAGAGCGCTGAAACAGGTTGACCAGAGAGGTTCTGGAGTCTCCTTTGGAGATATTCAGTGTAACCTACTGGCTGAGCAAGGAGCCTCTGGTCAAACAGAGATGCAAGAAGGAAATGCACAGGCAGTGAAAGCAGGGACACGTGGCCTGGGAAGAGAACAGGCATGCTGTCCGGATGTGTAGGGATGGGATCAGGAAAGCCAAGGCACAGATGGAACTGAACTTGGCAAGGGATGCAAAGAATAACAAGCAGGGATTTTATAGGTACATTGGTCAGAAAAGAAAGGCCAAGGAGAGTGTACCCCCTCTGACGGATGAGAAGGGAGAACTGGCAACAACAGACATGGAGAAGGGTGAGGTACGCAAAAAGTTCTTCGCTTCAGTCTTGACTTCCCACCTCTTTTGAATCCCTGGACATCTAGGCAAAGGATAGGGGAGCAAAGTCCCTCCCACTGCAAAAGAACAGGTTTGAGACCACCTGACGAAACCGAACAGGTACAAGTCTATGGGGCATGATGACATACAGCCCAGGAGAAGCCCCACCTGAAGTACTGCATCCAGCTCTGGGGCTCCCAGCCACAAAGTTGATCAGAGGGCTGGATCACCTCTCCTATGAAGAAAGGCTGAGAGAACTGGGGATGTTCAGTCTGTAGAAGAGAAGGCTCAGGGGAGACCTCATTGTGGCTTCCCAGTACTTAAGAAAGGCTCATAAAAAAGAGGAGGAAAAACTTTTTACACAGACACAGCGATAGGACAAGGGGGGATGGTTTTAAATTAGGAGAGGGGAGCTTTAGATTATATGTTAGGAGGTAATTCTTTACTCAGAGGGTGGTGAGGCTCAGGTTTGAGATTGCAGCTTCAGAGGAAGCTACAGACAGATGTACTGTGTGCATGTGCATATATACGTTCATATATTTATGCATATGTAACTATTCTGAACACATTTCAGAATCCATTCCTAATACCGAAGTATTTGATTCAGAGCAACTGTTGCCAACATAACTGAAGGAAACTTAATTAGCTTGAGATACCAAGTTATGCCCCAGACAAATTCAGAGGATTTGAGCTCATTGTTCCCTGGATATTACTTTTTTATATCATGAATCTGATTTATTATATACTGTATCATGAGACTACCATTTACATTGCAATGAGATGAGATTCATACAAACACACAGCTCCTTTATCTAGCTATCTGTATTGCTATTTTTATATTTATATTCAGGGGATGGTATTAATTTGGGTGTAAGAATTTGCTGAACATTACTGATGGAAAATTTTCTTGTGTAGCAAACACAGTTTTTCAAAGGAGTTCTTTTAAATTTTCTGTACTTTTTTTTTCTTTTTTTTCTTTTTTTTTTTTTTTCCCCAAGGCATGACATTCATGCTTGAATGAAAGATTCCATTCAACCCACAGTCACCCACCTGATTGATCACCTTGCTCAAAGACACAAGAGGTGGTACAGATTTAGTAGAGAAGTTAAATGATAGAAAAATCAAAGTTCTAGCAAATCCCTTGGCTAAGAGATTTGAGAGGTCAAAACTCCTTGGTTATGTTTGCTAGCAATTAGTTTCATGTTATTTCTAGACTTTGTATAACTTTGTGGAGCTAATAGGTGACAAAATAAACCTTTGAAAATAGTTGAGGGGAAAAAAAGGAAAAGCACACAGTTAATATCATTATAGCTCTGCTTACAAACATTATATTAAGTTCAGTGGCAACATTGCTTTTGAAATATTATACTGCAACAAATTATTTTCTGTGGGAGAATAATATCCTTGTAATACAGATCTGAGACAGTGTTCATTATGCTCACCCTGAAAATGGAAGGCTTTTCCCAGCAGTGCAAATTCTAGTGTTTCATCCAAACTAATTTTGGAAGTTTCAAATCATTGAGTTGCCAAGACTCCCCTGGAGATTTCCTTCTCAAGCAGAAGAGTTGTAAATATCAGAATATTGATATTTGAGCCAATTTTTCCCTTTCTGTGTTTCATTGCACTGCTAAAGATTACCCTTTTTCATACAAAAGGGATGGATTTTAATGTCAGACAGAATCAGATTAGGAAAAATAAAAAATAAAAAAGCCACAAAAATAGAAGTAGTTAAACATTGCAATCAATATCCAAACAGGGTGAAAGGTGGTCTCTGTAGAAAAGAGTTACTTAACCAGATCAAAATTAGTAGGCTGAAAACCAGGATGGACTTTTACAAACTCCTGAGGAAGGCCCAGGAACTTTGAGGGGACATGTCAGTTAGCACAGGACAGAATCATCTGATGGACAGTTCTAGTTTAACAACATTGAAAGTTAAGATCCATTGCCTGGAACTTTCCTGGGAACTGTTTAATTTACTGTTATGAATGTCATCATTACATCCTGTTTGGTAATCTGTGCTGTATGAGAAGCCAGTTTAGATTAGTTTGTTGTCCTTTCTGAATTTTAGATCTGTGATACCCAGTTCCTAATAGAGATCACTGTGGCGATGTCTTTGAAAGTCTGACTGTATCAAATAGTGTTGTGAAGAGTTTTACTCCTTACTGAGTTCTACTCAGAAGTGAGATACTGAACACAGTTTGAAAAAAGAGACCTGAGAGGAAGGCAATTTAGATGGTCTATACAAGTGATAGATTTCAAAATGCTACTGCTTCTGGTTTATCTGAGTTTTCTTCCATTCTGATCTCCTTTATCAGTGTTTCTTTTCCTTCATGAACCACATGATGTATGAGAGCTACATTTTAGATGTCAAAGGTTTTCCTTGAAATAAATGCAATCATTTGCACAATAATTTCTTATGCTCGACCCCAAGCCAGAGGACACTGGTTATGTGAAATGTCAAGTAGCATAATATAATGAATGGAGAATCAGTGCGAAGGAAAACCAGTCGCTGTAGTTAGCAAGCAGGGTTACACACCATGTAGACAGCTTTGTGAAAGCACTCTGCCAGTTACATAACCCTGATAACACCAGGCTCATGGTAACAGAAGGAGCATAGCCAAGACTGATTAGAGGTGACATTTTTGTATGAAGGAAGGAGGTGGTGATCAGCTTCTAAAAAAGAAAAAAAAAAAAAAAAGAAAAAAAAGGGGGTGGGGGAGGCGGTGGGAAGAGGAAGAGATTAGGCAGGAAGGAGTAATATTGGCAAAGCAGTAAGATATAGAAGCTTTGTCTTTCTGGCCTGCTCTGTCAATGAGGTCAAGCTGCACCATTGTCACAGTACTTTAATTAGCTTTAATTCTCATCTCTCTTCACTAATCTATGCTCTCCCATTCAATACAGAGGCAATCAACAGAGAACTGTTATTACTACTATTATTATTACTATACCAATAGCAGCACAGCACATTGTTGAGTTGCAAATTGCAAAACCTTTTAAGTTAATTAAATTAAATGCGGCTTACAATGTTGCAGACTGAATCACTTCTGCTGTTCTCACACTACCCCCCCTGCCAGATTTTAAAATTTTGTAAAGAAATTTTGGGAGTCATATTTTGGGGGTAATAAATTAAAATTTTAACCTTTAAACTGATTTTTAAATAAGATGTCTCCATCTTTTCCAGTGTGGCTCTTATATTAAAACCCAAATGACCCTTTCTAGATACAAAATTTTGAATTAATTAATCAGTTAATTAAATTACGTATAGCATAGCTTAAATTTTGATAAAATTTAACCCAGAAAAGAGACAGAGAGATTTGCAATTCCAGTTCTTTTTCCTTCAAACACTTATTCTTATATTTAACTTTAAGAGTAATAGTAATCTCTTTGTATGTATCCTATGCATGCATGAAGTTAGAAATACGTGGCTTGGTTAATAAAGAGATAAAGAAAAACAGAAATTCAGAATGGCTCCTTGTTTCTCAGCATCCTTTCAGGGCAAGAGTTTATCCATGAGGGATATCCCACCTGCTAACCCTACTTCAAGCACAGAAAATGAAAAAAAGAAAAACTTCATTCATAAAATTCATTAAACTTGGCTGAACTGAAAGGAAGCTTTCACTGCTCCCTCTCTTCATTTCCTGGCTTTTTTTTTTTCCTCCTTTTTTTTTTTTATTTTTTTTTCTCCTTTTGTGGTTATGCTTTTCTGTACACACCAGAAAATAGACTTTCAACAAGAAGTTGTTTTATCAAGTAGTAAGTAACTCCGGATCTGCCACTGTTACATCTCTGTACTTTCCCAGTTACCTGAGAAAAAGAACATGCACTTCTGGGTCTGAGCATAGTGGCTGTTACAACCATCTGTTCATAATTTTCACCAGACTACTCTGCAAGGATTATAATAGCTCTTCATTAATAGTACTAACTCATCCTAAAGTAAAGATGAAAACTAACTTACATGTACAATTCTTTATTTTTGTTTTCCCAGACAATGAAAATAATGCACCAATTCCTAATTCTATCCGATCTATTTATATTTCTATGCCATTATAACAGTATAAATAGTTCTCAATATGTAATGTATGTGTTATTTTTACCTATTAGTTTTACTGAGGTTGTATAGAAGTCTTAGATGCAAAAGATACAAAAGTCTTAGACTAACCTTCTGTTGTACAAAGTCTAAGGGCAAGATATTATATCATTCTCAAGGCTTTTCCATCTGAATTTCAGAAACCTTAGAAGGAGATTAAAAAAAAAAAAAAAAAACATGAAAGAAGCCATTGGATAATATAATGGGCAATAATTAGAAGTAATAGTCCTTAAGAGGCATGGGAAAACGTGCAATCATCTGCAACTTGAGTGACTGAATTTGCAAGAAGAAAGAGGAAGATAAGCACAAGGAAAAGCAAATAGGCAGGATATCCTGCACACTAAACAAAAAGCATTACTAGAAAACCCCATAACAAAGGGAGCTCTGCCAGCAGTTGAGATCTACCTTTGGCAGGGTATAAAAACATCAGGAATGAGCAAAGGGAATATGGAAAGAAGACATCTACTTTTGTTCTGATTATCTTTATGAAAGAGCTCTCAAGATTGGTCACTTTGGCCTAGGAGCCAAGAATCATCAAAGACTGTAGCCATCAGTGCTCCCTACGCAGCATCTCTTTCATGGTAATGCATGGTCACAGTTAATTAGTAGAAAAAGTGTCAAAGATTAAGTTTCAATGATAAGTACAGACAGAGATTAGCCATCAGCTAAACGTATGTTACTAATGAATGAATCTAGTGAAATTGACTTTAAAATTTGAGACTGACTATTTATCTGTCTTCTAAACACTCCTATCTCAGTGGTTTGTAGTTTCCCAATTGATAAATACATATATATACACATATAAATAGGTTCAGTTACAATACAGTATTGCCTGGATGCATCTTCACAATGTCCCTGAGAAGTAGGATTAGTCACAAATATTGATTTTTCAAAGGGGTTAGATGTTCTGGAAATACTAAGCAGTTTGCTCATGGATAATTTATCTTTATTCAAATTCAGCTATGCTTATACTCTCCACCACTTTTGTGCATCCAGTTGTCCAGACCGGGAGTCTGACAGAGCTTGCTATAGCTCCTGTGCAACCTGTGCTTCCTTTGCAAAGAATATGGTGGACATCCAGTTTTCACTTTGATATACATAAAACAGTATAAAAATTCCAATCAAGGAGAAATATAGTTTTAATACTAATTATTTGTATTCTTAAGGGCACAAGTTTTTAGTGAAAAAATAAGAATTTTCAAATATGGACTGGTGATGCTCTTAAGGTTCATAGAATTATAGAATCATAGAATCATTAGGATTGGAAAAGACCTCCAAGATCATCTGGTCCAACCGTCACCCTACTACCAATGTCACCCACTAAACCATGTCCCTAAGCACCAGATTCAACCTTTCTTTAAACATCCCCAGGGATGGTTACTGAACTGTTAAGGTAGAGATCTTGAAGAAATACACAATTTATTCTGAGTGCCAACTAAAGGTAGTTCAGACTAATAAGGTTTTTAGAATCTGAACTAATTATGAATCTATTAATCCCTGGCTTGACTCAAAGCTTCCATTGATTTCACTGAATTCTGGTCTCAGGCTTCTGTACATAGTATAAAGAATATTTTGTCATTTTGCACAATAAAGGACCAAAAGATGTGGTCAGCTTAGAAGCAGAGGAATGTTATAAAATATAAAGGAATGAGTCTAAGAGTCCACACTTTTTTTCAGACTTGACTAATCAAACCCAATTATATAGAAAAAGACATTCATATCTTAGATCCTAATTTATTTCATTAGACAGAAATATCTCTACCCATATTAGAAGTAATAACTGAGGGCGAAAACACATTTCCACACTTCCACTAACCAAGACTTTTAAGATATTTCATAATGTGTTAAAATAGCTTGGCAGTAAATATGACTTAGAAATACAAAAAATATTTGGACCTGCAATTATGTATGAGACATGACGTTTAATTCTCTGCAACTTGTATTTTATTAAATACTTTGGCATGTTTGTGTGTTTGATTGCTCAATTGCTTCCTTGCTTTTTTAATAGAACAGAAGGCACTATGATAGGATGAAAGAAATCTAAACTGTCTTCTTGGACTTCTTTGATATACATGTGAAATTATGATGCTTTCCTGTGGCACTGTTTCTCTCATCATTGTATCTGGGTTTATCCAATTACTTTATGAACTTTAGTAGTAAGCATTTTAGCTTATTCTCTCATAGAATCGTAGAATTAAAGAATTATAGAATATCCTGAGTTGGAAGGGATCCACAAGGATCACCCAGTCCAAATCCTGGGTCCACACAGGACCACCCAAAAATCAAACGATATTTCTGAGAGTGTTGTCCAAACACTTGTTGAACTCCACCAGGCTTGGTGCCCTGGGGAGCCTGTCCCACTGCCCGACCACCCTCCGGGTTAAGATCCTTTCCCAGCCTGACGCTCCCCTGTCCCAGCTCCATGCCGTTCCCTCGGGTCCTGTCGCTGTCCCCAGAGACCAGAGCTCAGCGCCTGCCCCTCTGTTCCCCTTGTGAGGCCTACATGAGGTCTCCCCTCAGCCTCCTCTGCTTTAGGCTGAAGAAACCAAGGAACTTCAGGTACTAGACCCTTCTCTAGCTTTGCAGCCCTCCTATGGACACTCTGTAATAGTTTTATATCCTCCTAATATTTTGGCGCCCAGAACTACAAACAGTACTCAAGGTGAGGCCGCATCACTGCAGCATAGATCAGATCATTTCCCTTGACCAGCTAGCAATGCTGTTCTTGATTCACCCCAGGATATGGTTGGCTCTTTTGGCTGCTGCTTGTTTTGTTGTTGTTGTTGTTGTTGTTTTTGCCAGTTTTTTCCCCACAGAATCTAAGACAGTGAAAAAGTAATCTCAATGTGTGGCTAGGAACCAGTGATTTATGCAATTATTGTTTTGTAGACAGTTTCATGATAAACAGGTGATAAATTCACACTAGAACAGTTTCATGGTAAATTGTAATTCAGACGCTGAGAGATTATTTTATGTACATGAAAATAGATCTTCACAGAAATAAGCATTTGTTGTATAGCTACTGTTCGAGCAGGAAGAATTAAAAGGTAAAGTATTCTGATGACAGAAAATATCAGTGGAGTTAAGCAATCATTGCTTTAACTTGTTTATTATCCTTTGGTAATGATCTCATCACCAGAAAAAAAAAATTCTGGCAAGAATGAAGAAAAAAAAAAAAAGCACTTGCAATACAAAGTGTTGCACAAAGATAGTTTTGCATGCACAAAGCTCTATCCACAGGGTTCATTGGGTTCATTGCTGATGACATACAGATACTTTAAAATGACCCTTAAAAAAACAAAAAACAAAACACATAAATAAATAAATAAGAAAAAAAGGAGAAAAAAAGGAGGGAAGGATTCTTCCAAGCAGCCAGCCACAAAAAGTCAGAGTTCCCAGAGGAACATCATCCACTCCGTGTTGCCTCCAGTACACACTAACAGCTAAGGTACCTTTGATGATGATTTTTCACTTTTTTTTTTTTTTTTTCCGCTGGCACTACACACTTTTCACTGAGACCAGCTCAGTATGCCTAGTGCTTGCTGTGGCTTATGATGCCATTTGTGTCTTGTGCTTGTGGCAGTCATGTCCCATTAGGCCACACCATACTAATGTTATCTGGGCTTGCAGGTGCAAGGCTGTGAAGATAACAACAATAGTACAACATGAAGCCCCAAGGAAAGATACTGCCACAGAGATATTAAAAATGGCCTTAAGAATTAAGGGAAGGGTTCAGGAGTTGCAAGCCAAATGCAGGCTACAGAATTGCAGGTGGAAGCCCTTAATATCACAAAGATTAAGTTACTTAGAGCACTTTGCAAAAAGGACTAGGATTTCATCATAAACAACTGGAGGACCACAAGAACTAAAACTCATATATTATCCAGTAATTCAGTACTACAGAACTTCAGTAACATGTTTACGAGAAACCATCTGACCAGCTAGTCTCGATTACATTTGCATTCAAAAAAAAAAAAAAAGAACGTGCACTTCTGTGACACATTTGCCTCATCCTAAAGCAGACACTGAAATAGATTAGATGAATTGTATCCTGAATATATCTGTTTACTCCTAGTGAGTATCAGAGAAGCCAGGTGTGATTACTTCAGATGCAGTCATCTTCACTAAGGTTCACATAGAAGATTCCCAGCTTTGGAGATGAATAACAAAAACTTGCCCCAGAAGATGGGATCTCTTTCATTAAAATTGATCCAGAAATAGATATGTGAATGCATTTCAAGGCTGGCACATAATAATTTGGTTCACCAATGTGTAACACACAAAATCTTACTTTTGGACAATGAAAAAGCACATAGATATATAAAGTCAAAGAATTTATTGTTGGTGTAATTTGAAATCTAAGGAATCTAAAGTTATTAGTCCTGACTTAATTTTTACAGTAAAAGAAAGAATTATAATACAGTTAAAATTTGCTTACATGCACTTTTTATTTACCACCTCATTTCCCTGTTATTATTCTTATCCTCTCACTTTTCTTCCTGGTCCTACAGTAGTGGTTTTATTCTGATGCTGGTGATGGGGATGTTATGGTGAGACATCCTCATCTAAAATCCTTTGCAGGAAACAACATGATGTTGATGTTGGTGATTTCCCTTTCCTTGAGTTATGACCTCAGTTAGGGTCATTTTTATGTGTTTGCTAACATACTTTTACATTTTTGCTTTCTTCACTGGTCTGCAGCTTGACATTACATCGAAATTTACCATATAGAGTTCCTTTTATGTATGTTAGATACTACTTCTGTGTTGTCTTTGTTACCCCTAAAACCATTTTTTCCAGCTCCATGTCTACATTTCTTTAACTAACCACAGGTGAGTTTCTTACAGGTGTAGGGTATCCAGTGACCAGCTTGTGTTCCTTCTTTTATCATCCCATACCTATAAGACTCTCTGCCATATCTTGTGTTTCCACTTAGTAAGGCATCTGCTATTGCTATTGTACCAGACTTCCATTTCTCTACACTACATCATTTTAGAACTGTAAAACAGTGGAAGTACATAGGACAATAAGGAGAGTAAAAGAAATCAACCATAGCCACCCAGAAAAAAAAAAAAAAAAAAAAAAAAAAAAGCTGCTAATAGGTAAACCAAGATAAAACAAAGCTGAAGATAGGTCAAGAAAAGTTCACTCAGGGCAAAACCAACAAGCTTCCACCCAGAGGCCTTGTAAAATCAGCACAAAGCTTAGCAGTGGCAATACCGTATTGCAGGGCTACAGGGATAGCAAAGAGAAATGCAAATCCGAGGTATTTACTGGGAAAGTAAAAACCTATTAGTATCAGGGTGAAATTTCAGTCCGGGTACTTCCTGGACAATGTGTGCGAATTCTTTTCACTATGTTTAATAAATACTAATTGAAATGCAGAAAAAAAATCCTCAGGTAATCGAGTGAATGAAGAGCCTATGTTGCATGAGTAAATGAGAAGAGTATGACTTGATTACTTTAGTAAAACAAAGGCTAAGAAGGGATGTGATTACTATTGATAAATATGGTTAGAAAGAAGGACATGTAGGAGTGCATGTAAAGAGAGAGCTACCTGAGATACACAGCTGTGGCACAAGAGCACATAAAAACAATGTATTTGGAAATCAGAACAAAATGCCTAAATTTCCATGCTGTGGCACTTGGGAACAGAGTTTCAGAAGGATTATGGAGACAAGAAACGTAATTTCTTCTGAAATACCATTATACACTGGGACTTCATGGGACAGAGCTGCACCGATCACCGTGCTCCCAGTCTGCAACTCCTCAGTTCCTATGACAGAGAAAATAATGATTTTAACATGGACAACTAATGAGATTTCACAGAAATTAAAAATGAATGAAGGGTTGAGCAAAAGATCCCCATGGTAACAGGACAGTTCTTAGAAGAGATTTATCTGGGAGAGAGTTAATGAACTCATTTACGATGCTGTTCTTTGAATTACTTAAGGTCATAATAATTTTAAAATAGTTTAAGGGAAGTTGTTTGATTTGTTTTGGTGTTGATTGTTGTCTTAATTTATACCAGGGATTAGAATGGCTGAATTTTTAAATTTAACTGTTTTTCATTGAAAAAGATGAAATAAAAAGATTGTTTCAATGTCTTTATTTAAAATGGTTAAAAGCTCAGTAATTAAAACAAAACCTTCACACTTTATTTTTTACATTATTTACTCTACGAATAACTTGCTGACCCATCATGATAGTATTTTAGCAAGTCTATTCTATTTCATTCTGACATTTAACTTATTGAGAATAGCTCTTTGGTGTTATTGGCCGACAAAGCTTATCTTTTCTTTTTATACCACAATGCTTCTTGACTTTGACACTGACAAAAATGAAAGGAAATTAGATTTTTCAGGTCTGTTTAAAATATATTCACTTAGGCCATAAATTACATCACTATGTAATATATCTAATCTTCCGGCCAAATCACAACTCAAAAAAAAAAAATAAATTCAAATATAAGGACAGTGAGATACAAAGTCAGATGCTCAGGTAATGTAGGATATATAAAACAGAGGCAGTCAGGTAGGGAAGATGTACTCTTAGATGCTTATGCTACATTTTAATATGTAACTCTGAAATCACAGTAGTATTGTACATCATACTTGTTTTTTGCAGTATTATACACTAAACGGCAAATCTTATTTGGAGTAACAAACTCATCTATTAATACTGGTATGGGAAATACTACAATGTAGAGAAGAAATAATGTTTTAATTAATGCAGAGTTGCACCCACACATTCTGATCTAATAAATACAACATTTCAAAGGAGAGTATGTTGTCCTGTCAGTAATACAGCTGGTATAAAAAATAAGAAAAAATAAAAATTTACTGTAACATTTTAAATGACATGTTGAAATTCCAGAGTAAAATATTCATATGTGATTTTTCTCTAAAGCTATATATTGTGGAAATTCTGTTTTGCAGGCAATTTTAAAAAGATTAAGTAGTTCTTATGTGGAAGCAAAACATCAAAATGTCAATTCTTTATGGCATATTTTAAATTTCTTTCACCTCTGATTTACATGTTTTTTTTTAAAGAGTTTTTCTCAATAACTTTTTTTAATATATTATATAAATATATTAGAGTTATGTTAATATAATTGTTTTCTCATAGTTCTTGGCAAAGATAATGTTTTTATATATAGTAGATGTAAAATTATACAATGATGTATAATACTTCTTCCCTTCATTGAAGCATAACCCATTTAACCAAGCTTTTATTACTGTTTGTAGTTTACTTTTCATATCACATTACCATCTGTGCTGGGTTTAACTTTCACGGTATGAATTCAATTTCTGCAACTCTGAATCACCAAAAGTAACCAAGAGTTTGAGTGTCACTCTTGGTTATCCACAGCCACAGTCGCTTCAAGGTGTCCCTGCTTTGGTGTAGCCTTCTCCATTGGCCACAGTCTCTTCCAGGTCCCTTCAGACACCTTCTGTGTATTGGTCTTCTCCACGGCCACAGATGCTTTGAGGTATTCTGGCATGGCCTTATTCCCAGATATGGCATTGCAAGTTCTACCTGCTGCAGCACAGACTTCTCTATGGCTACAGTGATCAATCAAAATGTTCCCAGGCGCAGTAAAGCAAGATCACAGAATCACAGAGTCATAGAATCATAGAATGGCTTGGGTTGGAAGGGACCTCAGAGATCATCCAACCCCCCAGCCATGGGCAAGGATGCCACCCACTAGATCAGGTTGGCCAAGGCCCCATCCAGCCTGCCCTTGAGCACCTCCAGGGATGGAGCTTCTCTGGGCAACCCGTGCCAGTGCCTCACCACTGTCTGAGTGAAGAATTTCCTCCTAACTTCTAATCTAAATCTCCCCTCTTTTAGTTTAAGACCATTTCCTCTTGTCCTATCATTACCTGACTGAGCAAAAATTTGTTCTCCATCTTTTTTATGAGCCTCCTTTTAAGTATTTAAAGGCAATGGCCGCAATGAGGTCTCCCCTGAGCCTTCTCTTCTGCAGGCAGAATGGCCCCAGATCTCTCAGACTTTCTTCATAGGAGAGGTATTCCTGCCCTCTGATCAACTTCGTGGCCCTCCTCTGGATCTGCTCTAACAGATCAACATCCTTCTTGTGCTGGAGGCCCCAGCTCCAAGTGAGGCCTCACAAGAACAGAGCAGAGTGGGGCAATCACCTCCCTCCACCTGCTGGCCACTCCTCTGTTGATGCAGCCCAGGATGCAGTTGGTTTCTGGGCTGCTAGTATGCACTGCTGGCTCATATCAAACTTCTTATCCACCAGAACACCCAAGTCCTCTGCAGGGCTGCTCTCCACTACACCTTCTCAAAGGCTAGATGAAATTAAAGAGCTGTAATGAATAACTTGATGAGAAAGTCTTGGACATTTCTCAACACTGCTCAGTTATGTCTTCAGTGAGGGAGATCTGGGGTGCTTTCTTACTGAAGTAGTAAGATCAGCCATTGTGTCCTTTATAAAATAATATTTTTTTTTTTACTCTCTCTCTCTCTCTCTTTTTTTTTTTTTTCCTTTTTTATTTCTATCAGAAGCTTTTATGGCTACTTTTATGTCTTTGGTAAACAAGATGACCTCTTTATGTACTTCCCTTGCTTTTAGGTGTTCTTTGTGCTTGAAATAGTTGATAGAACACTAACCTTTTTCAAGATTATAGTTCTTAGCTGAATAAAACTGGACCCTAAACTACCTCTTCTCCTACCTTTTTTGTTGTTGCTGTTGTTTCTTCCCTCAGGAGTTAACCTGAATTGCAGCCTCAAAATTCCATTGTAACATTTAGAAAAGTACATACCAGAAGACCTTTTTGGCATCATGCATGCTTTGTAATTGGTTTTTATTTTATTCTACCCAGACATCATAGCCAACAACAGAAGCCTTTTCACAGCTTTATAACAACTTAACACTGTCATATTTGACAACAACAACAATAATAATAGTAATAATAATAATTATGCAGCACATTTTACAGTCTCAACATTAGAATTATGACGTGAGTTTCTGTAGAGACCCTTTATGACACATTAATGGCACAGATAACTGTTTGGGCACTCCACTTCCTTGTTAGTTTTAGATGACTGTTTATAGCTGTACTGTTATCTCTGTACTGCCATGGCTACACTGCTACTAGCGAATAAGGCAGTTGCCTTAAAGCCATGTCTGAAATACACTGTAATCTCCCTGACAATAGTAAAAACATAAATTTTGGTGCCTAGGTGGTCGAAGGCCTGGAGTAATGCTACAGAAGAGAATGAAGGCCCACAGAGGTGCTGTTTCTCTTGTGACTCTAATAGGTTTTAGTGACTTGGCCACGATCAAAACAAAGAAGTGCCAATTGTAAGAATAAAGCACATCGTGTAACAAAATCTAAGTTTATGTGTTTATGGAGAGGAGAAAAGGCTTTCATGGCCGCATAGATGTAACAGGCACAGATAGGGAATGCCAGACCATGGAAGGGAATTCTGACCTGTGGGATTAGGATTAGAAAATTGAAGAGTGCACAGTGAAACCACAAGGTTTCACAACCACTGGATGCTGATCTGAGCTGAAATGAGAAACAGATTAAGGGGTGGCATGGGGTAAGGACAAATTCTGCCTTAAACCTATCAGAATAAATGTAATTGCTCTGACCAGGCACCACATTTAGATGTACATAAGTAAGATAATATTATAGGCAGCATCTGACCAAAATTTACTGGCAGAAGTAAGCTTACACAACCAGGAAGACAGTTTTAGCACCACCAAAGTCAAGACTATTTTCACAACTGCAGTATAAACAAATACTGCAGTTAGAAACAACTACTGTGTGTTTCTATTACCATGATGGAGGTGAGGTCACAAAAGCTCCATGTCCTCAGATCCAGCCAGTTTATTTTCTTAATTATTGTATTGCATGTCAGTGCCCATGTGTTGCAAGAGAGCAAGGTCTCCTATAGGCAGAGGACGGGCGCTGCCCCATGCTGGACCCAGATGATTCCAGCCAGCTCCAACAGCCCCATGGGAGGGCAGGGCTGAGCCCAGCACCAAGCTGGCGGCACCTTGAAGAAAACAGATTTCCGAAAGGGCAGAGCGGGCACAGGCCGAGGAGGAGGCCCAGGGCAAGGGAGAAGCAGCAGAGGGCCCAGGCCCCAGGAGGAGGAGGTCAGGAGGGGCTCCAGGCCCACAGGCAGCAGGGATTCCCCGGCAGCCCTGCAGAGCCCCCGCTGGAGCAGATCTCCACCCTGCAGCCCGGGGAGGGCCCACGCCGCAGCAGGGGGACATTTCCTGAGGGAGCTGTGGCCGTGGGGAGCCCCCGCGGGCGCAGGGTGTTCCTGAAGGGCTGCAGCCTGGGGCAGGGCCCCCGCTGGAGCAGGGCCCTGGGTGAGGAGGAAGGGGCAGTTGAGAGGGGCTTGGGGGGCTGACTGCAGCCCACATCCCATCCCATCCCATCCCATCCCATCCCATCCCATCCCATCCCATCCCATCCCTCTGCCACTGGGGGACAGCAGTAGAAATGAAGGTGGGATGTTGGGCATGGGGAAGGGGTTGAGGGGAAAGGTGTTGTTTCAGTGTTTGTCTTTCTTTCTCACTATTCAAATCTATTTTAATTAACAATAAATACAGTTGAATTCTACATGGAAGTCCTTATGAAATGTATAAAATGTAATATTCACAACACTTAATATTTAATAATGTTTTGGTTTTTTTTTACATTAATGTAATTTAATAATTCACAATGTCACCAACATGTTTGCACTTTGACCCTGAATCCTAATTCACACATTAGTAAAGAAGTTTCAATTCATTTTTTTTTTTACCTGTGTAACTAATTTTATTTTCTGGCTTAAGTACTACTCTGCAATTTAAAATCGAACATAGCTTTTTTTTTTCTGTTTCTCTTGAGTTTAATGTACATATTTTAAGGCTTTAATTAATTTCAGACTTAAAAAGAAGAATTTTGGGTAATGATATGTTTACTTTCAACAACTGATATCAGCACTGACCGAATTACTCCCAAATTGGAATGGAATCTGATTCAAGGTGCTTTTCTACTCTTAACAACATTATATTGCACTGAAGAAAACACTATAGTGAGTGAAGCAATGGATGATGGTTCATATATACGAATGCCTGAATCTGGCTTGACCAGAACATATGTGGGAGAGAAAGCTATTTGTTCACAATGTATGAGATGAAAGTCCCTGACCCCAAGAAACTGAGGGATGAGAATCAGATGGTGATGATTCATGTTATGCAAACTATTTTACCAGTAAACCAAGAGCAGTGCAAACTGCTTTTCTTGCAGACTGAGGCCAGGGTGGAGTGTGGGAAGGAGTTTTATGACATATAAGTCATATAAGGTTTTGTTGTTGTTGTTGTTTCTTTCCATTCTGTGAAGTCTTTTTGCTTCATGTTGCTTTGCTGTGGCTTCCAAGACTCCACTCTCAAAAGCAGTCATATAAGCAAAGCTGTCTGATTCACTGCAGAGGAAAAAGGATTAAGTCAGAGTTAAATTTGATGCCTAATTTTATTCTACTTTTTCCACTCTACTGGTGGAATAAGATAATAGGAAGAGGGATCTAAAAGTAGGCATGAAATTGATATGTGGAGTATCTTGAAAGTTTTCATGCACTCATGGTCTTTTATTTTTTAAGAAAGTGTTACTTTGCCATTGCCAGACAGGGATCCTCAGATGAGATAACTGAGAGAATTTTGCTTTCCATTTGGTTATCTGAACCTTCACATGTTTGATCAAATGTTGAATCAACATTAGTTAATTCATACCATTAAAAAAAAATCCTGATCTGTTAGTGTTGCTGTTATAAAATAGGGCTCTTTTACACAAATTCTTTAGAGAAAATGCTTGTGTGCTATGTTCACAGATTTTTTCTTTTAGGAAGAAAAGTAAGAGGGTGAAGACATATAAGCTAGAAAGGACCACCTAGTGTGATGAAAAGATGAGATCACTTTTGATTTTTCTCTACAGATCTCTTGAGTGACTTTTTTTTTTTCTTTTTTTTTTCATGCTGTGGGAATATGTGGTAGAAATACTGCTTCTGTTAAAAGCAAATATTTGTGTCTGCTTCAAATTGTTATTCAATGAGAAATCATATACCTCCCTCATTGCCTGTGTTACGTTTTTACAGTTGAAAACAGCAGTGGGAAATGACTATTGATTTGCTGCACAATTTCTTCTTGCATTTCTACTTCATCATGTTTATATACTACATAACCTGCGTGTGTATTCCTTCTTGGGCCATTACAGAACTTCTGTATCAGTTCTCTGTCTCAACCCCAGAGCAAAATTCATCAGAATACTGAACAAACAACTGACAGTTTCCAGTAGATTCACTTTCCAAGGGATATCTGTAGGGAATTACAACATAAGTTGTAGTGGTCAGGTGCTCAGATGGTCTAAATCGCTGTAGGTCTACTTAATGTCGCAGCCATATTAATTTACAATACCTGCGTATCTTGCCTATAGACCATCAATAATGTTTATTTCTACCAAACCAAAGCCAGTCCTGAAACTGTAACTAAAACAGCTTCCAATGGAAACTGCATCTTTCTGAATTGCCTAAGTCAAAGGGTCCTATCTGCTAAACTGGCTTATTTTGATAGGATTGTGCTGAAGTAAATTAGATGAAAATTCTGAGGGAGGGTAGGGTGCAAAGCCTCATAAAGTCTGTAGAAAACTACTACAGATTAAGACAATTTCTTTGTCACTGGTCAAAGAGGAGCAATCAAGGGCATGGCTTTTCTTCGTTTATGCGCCCCATGAAGAGAAGAGAGACATTAAATGAAAAAGAAGTAATAATATCTAAAGATCATGGGTGCTATGTGAGCTAGACCTGATAGAGTACCTCAGTTTTGTCATGCTTCACTTCTAATTGTGCATCTTTCAATATGCTGCTTTAAGCACAGCTTTTTTTTTTTTTTTTTTTTTTTTTGTATGCAATTATGTAGATGACATAAAGAGCACTGAAGCCTGGAATATCCCCGGTCCTCCTTTAAACTCAGACATCTAACACAGGGGTGTGATACTGTCCACCTGAGAATAAGTGTTGAGAATCTTAACATGGACAGCTGGAATCAAAGCATTTAACAGGACTCTCATTTTTAGCAAGGAATCACATTGGTAAGGGCAATTGCCAGGCATATTTCCTGTCCGAGGAAATGGTGCTATAACTACCTGATGTGAGGAGTCACATCCTCTCAGTGCATTAGAACAGCTGAGACACGTACTTGGATGTTTCCTTAGTAGAGGGTGGACAGGAGAATCCATAACATCAGAGATTCTGAAAGGCCCTGCAGGAAATTGCTTGCAGAAACAGAATGATCCGGGCATGCACAGAAGCTCAATGGGAGGTCTTAAAACCATTGTTCAACAAGGAAGTTCGTTAGTAACATACAACATAGGCTGCAAAGCAGCCACTGCTACCTGAACCCAGCAACGGTGAGATGGGAAGTAGGGTTTGGTTTTATGTGCCTAAATCCTCTATAGTATCTAGCCCTCAGCACTAGGGTCTTGTGAACACTGGGAGGAGGATGAAGGAAGGCTCTTTGCTATGTTTTGATCTTTGCCTTTCCATACAGGAAACAGCCACTGTGTGGTCCAAAGAAGATCTGAAACTTTACTGAATTCTTCCCAGTAAAGAATAATGCTGTGAGATCTTGGAAGAGGCAGTAGTACCCCCAGTTTCTCTACCATAGCTTTGAGTTACCAATTTCTCCTGAAGATTTGCACTAAAACTCTGTAAGATCTGCATGAAGGGTTGAAAACAAAAGGATACTACTCCACTTCTGCAGTATCTTTCAAATAGCACCTTCAATTTCTGCAGTATCTGCGAAGGTCATAAAGAATGCTTTTTGAATGGAGGGAGAATATTAGTTGTAGATACCTCACAGACATCTGAGTAACTGCAGAAGTTGCTGTAGAAAGAAATTGAATAAGGATTTAATTTTCAGAGGTTCTGATCTTCCACTAAGGAAATAGGGGCCCTCGGTGCTTCTAATGAATTTTATTCTAAAGTAGTTTCCCATAATCACAAAGCCTATGGCATATAACAGAATCACAATCTTACAGTTTTATGGTCAGATGCTGTTAGCATAAACCTCCGCCTGCCTTCAGTGAAGCTCACAGGATTTTTCTTGCTCATATGAAGGCAGAATTCATATGTAGGTACACAAACAGGCAGATATAAGGAAAAATGTTAACTGAAATGTGTAAGAAGAAGCTTTTGGAAATGATTGTTCTTGATATCTTCAATGTACTTATTTTTAAGCACCAAATTTCTGTTTCTCCTTAGAGAGGTGTAGAAAAACAAAGCAATAACTTCACTGGCCAAATTCATTTGGGGATTATATATGTCTGTTCCACAGCTGCAAGTATCTGCATCAATTTTGTGAATTATGTTAATGGATTAGGCAAAGGAGAACATGGTAATAACAATAAAGCCAAGAGGGTTTTGCCCAGTTAATTTCTAGACAGATACGTTAAGTTACTGAAAAACAAGTGAGATATGCAAAACATAAACTTAAATATTTAGCATCCTCAAACAATATACTTATTACTTATTAATTATACTGAAGTTATATTTCTGATTAGTTTAATAGCAAACGTATATAATTGTCATAAACAAAAACCTAGAGTAATTCACTCAGCTACTTAGTTTTCTGTACTTGAAAAAAAAAAAAAAAGACATTGAGTCTAGGCTGAAAAATATATGGCAATTTACTGAAAGTAAAAGATGTATTTGAAATGTGTCCTCTTGTCTATATTATCCATTCAGTATGTGCAGTTTTTTTTCAGTATGAGCTGATGTCAGCAATGTTTTTGGACCATGGAAGACAAAAAATTCTCACTCATTTTGAATCAAGGTGATTGATTGTGTTTTTTATTCAAGACAGAGTGGTATCTGTTTTCAGTAGTGGGGATTCCCTGAGTCCATCTCAATAGCAATGCAACTAATTGTTGTTATTAGAAGGTTTTTTTGGCATGCTGGTGTCTTTATAGAATCATCTATGAAACAGATTATTATTGTTTTTTACTTTTTTCTTCTCCTTCACCCCCAAAAATGTTTGTCAATGAAACCCAAATAGGATTTTTTTACTCTTCTGTCTCTTCTATCCTTTCCAACCCAAGCGTTATCATTTTCAAAAATACTTCCACTAGAAAAGGTGAAAAAGGCAACAAGAAAATAAAACAAACTTTGATTTTCTGTAGAACAGAAGAATAACAATGATATTACATGCAAATAATTTATTTCTGAAAAAAAAAACTCTTGAAAAATAATTATTTCAAAATTCCCAGTTGCCCTCTGTAACTATGGACAGCTGTATTTATTGGTGTTAATAAAGCAATACGACCACCTCAGCATTTACAGGTCTCATAAAATTAGTCTTCCCTAAGAGATCATCTCTACAAACAAGTCTGGAGAGAATATGACCTTTTGTTGAAGAGATAAGGAACTGATACTATGACAGCAGGTACAATATGAAAGCCTAAATTGAAAGTGAATTTGAGATTAGCTAAAGTAAGCATAGTTAGATTAAATTGGAAACTGGAAAACAGTTTACAAATTCAACTGCTAGAAGTAATTAGAATTTGTTCTTTAATTTTCTGTAGTGCAGGATCCAATCAAACGAGATATTTTTGTATTCATGATATGATTTTGTAATAATCAGTGTCATGTTTATGCAAATACTGCCTGATTTACATGATCTTCTCTCCAATTAGAGATTAATAAAGTTACTAATGAGATTTGCATCTCCTGTATTTAAATTAAACATTTATGTGATTTCCAATGTAACCCCAGAAACAGGCATCTAGGACCCCTGAATGTTAACAGAAGAATAGATCAATAGGATGAGGAATAAAACCTAGACTGTGAGTGAGAGCTGTAATGGGAAACACGTGATGTGTCTGAAGTCCTAACCCTTTTGGGATGGTTGACTTCAAGAGAGGTAACTATGTTCAAACCTTTGAATTCAGTCTTCAAAGTAGGTGTCTACAAGTGTTCCCTGGAAGAAATGAACCAAGTCAACTCCTGAAAATGCAAACAGAGAAGGAAGCATGGCTGATGCTTAGCTTTTGCATATTAGCCAAACTGAGGGGGACTCAGATCTTCCCTGATCTGAGTAGTTCCATCAATATAGTGATATCTGCCTCTTAAAAATGAGTTATTTTTTATTTGGGGGATGAGAGGCATTAGCCATTTGGTTCATTTTTGATGAGTTCATGGGAATAAGACCTAAATGTGCCTGCCTTTATGAAGATGGGCAGGCTATTTTACTTAGATGCTTTTGGTTCTTCTTTTGAGGTTCTGTTTTGTTATTGAAATATTATAAACCTGTAGATACCTGAACACGAGTAAATCCTTTTGGAGATTCACACAAGACTGTATTTAATTGCTGGATTTCAGATGAATACAGGAAGGATCACCCACCACAGCATGGGCTTCTCCGTGTAACATAAAAACACAATTTTAGGACAAGATGGATTGAGATGAACAAGCTTTCTGCATCCTCCTTTTAAAGACAGAAACCTAGCATTCATAACATATCATTTGTAGTCTCTAAGTCCTTTTCTGAATGTTCTCTTATTCTGTTTTGTTAAACCTGTTCTAATAGCAAGAAAGCCTCACTATTCTGATTTCCAGGCAGTCCCAACCCACTGTAATCACTGATGAGGATACTAATTTCTTCCATCTTCCAACAGATAGCCCAACTCCACTGCATTTCCAGCCCTTTTGAAAACTTAAAGCATAGCAGCCCAGGTCTCTCTGAGGAGTTATTTAACAAAAACATTTTGTCTCTAAATGACGTTATCTCTGTAGCACACATTAGTGTAAGGAAATAAATTTGCAGCTTTCTATAATAAAGATACATTGCTAGAATGATATTTACTCAGTGTTCTCTAAATTCTGCCCAAATATTTATTTCATACTATTCTGTTGCCCCCCTCCCTCCTTTCTCTAATTATCCTTATCTCAACCTGTTAGCTTTTTTCTTTTTTTTTTTTTCTTTCCAGTGTACTCTCTTCCATCCCTCTCCTTCTGAGGAGAAGAGAGAGTGAGAGAGCTGTTTTGGTGGAGTCTAGCTGCCCAGCAGGGTAAAACCACCACGTTTTCTGTAGCAAAAAACAGTGGTAGAATGATGTTTGGCTGGATGCATCCCTGAGCCAAGAGCTGGGAACACTGCACAACACACTTGTCTAAAAATGGCTCATTATAATTTGGGTCAAAATTTTAGGTAGCTACAGTGGAGTTTATCAAATCTGGATGTGATATCCATGATATCTATGTGTCTGCCTGAGTAGGTCATTTTAAGCTTCAAATAATCAGAGTAGATAAACAGATTTCAAGAAGGGATTATCTCATCTATATAAATCTGTATCAACCTAAAGGGCTTATTTCTTCCATCGAATATAAAATTAACCAAGAGCTCCATAGCATTGGCCTTGTAAACCACAGGAATACAGA
The DNA here is from genome assembly GCF_013377495.2 of Cygnus atratus. NCBI lineage: Eukaryota > Metazoa > Chordata > Aves > Anseriformes > Anatidae > Cygnus > Cygnus atratus. Next base: position 154,722,619 of record NC_066363.1, on the reverse strand, counting down.
ATGGTTTGGGTTGGAAGGGACCTCTGGAGGTCATCTGGTCCAACACTCCTCCCCCAGCTCAGTCTGGGATACCTAGAGCAGACTGCCCAGGACCATGTCCAGGCAGGTTTTGAAGATCTCCTAGGAGGGTGATTCCACAACCTCTCTGGGCAACCAGTGCTCTGTTTCCCACACAGTAAAGAAGTGATTCCTGATGTCTCCAAATAAATGCTTAAGATTTGTAGATAAACAGTTAAAATCTTCTCCAGCTAAGTTCAGATATGCAGGAAAAATATACTCCCAGATAATGGGAAAATATCAAAATTAGAAAAAGGAAAAAAAAAAACTATAAATCTAGGTAGGGGAAAAAGAATAAAGTGGAAGAAATAGTGAGGAAGTTACATTTCCTTTTCAAATTATGCATAACATTAGCTTAAAGGAACAGACCAGTTGCAAGGAAACTACAGTTTTAAGTGTTCCAACTGTTAGCTGCAAAATGGCATCATATTCTGGACTATTCATCCTGAATTTTTGCTTTCATTGTTCTACACTCCCTGATTTTGACAGAGAAGAACACTGGTTCCTAAGGTTGATGGAAGTTAGTAGCACTGAAGAAAGGTATCAGGCCCAGGAGCAAGTTGTTTATCTGTCTAATTGATCATAGAATCATAGAATGGGTTGGGTTGGATGAGACCTTAAAGATCATCTGATTCCAACCCTCCTGCCATGGGCAGGGACACCTCCCATTGGACTGGGTTGCTCAAAGTCCCATCCTACCCAGCTTTTGATGTTGGGTAGCACTTCCCAACAGGAATATAGAAGACAGAGTAGTACTAATGCATGATGAAATTAGGTCACATAGTAATACAGAAAATATGAATTTCATGCTTTTGAATGTAAGTCCTTTAGTCTAGTTCATTCAGAAAACTTTGTTCCAAATTAATTTTTTAAGGTAACAACAGGAATCTCTATCTGAGTGATATATTTGTAATGCGAATCTTAAATCCAAGTTCATTGTTGTAATCATTGCATATTTTTTTTAGTATATTTTTATAGAAAACTATACAGATTACAATCATTCAAACAGGACAGAGATTCCATTTAAACTTTATTTTCAATATGCATAGTTACCAGGAATTGCAGATGATCTTCTCTTTCAAGCCAGTGTGGGAATTCTGTGATTCCCAACAGCACTGAATTAAATTATAGTTTGCTTGGTTTAGACACTGTTTTTCTTACAGTTTCAGCATTTCAGTATTCACTATTTAAATATCTATATATATGTTGATCACTTAGATCAAAGAAGTGAAGACATGTCCAGTAATTCTGTATTCGTTACTGCAATATAATTCAGCATATTTCCTTTTTCCTAGATTGAATGATTCTTGGGGTGAAACGTGAAAGAAACTGCTATATTTAAGTGTTTTCATTTTGCAAATAGGTTGGCTGCTGGCTTTTTTTTCATTTTAGGAATACATCAGAACTAGGGAGTATTTCAAAAATAGACAGGAAACATGAGAATCCAAGAACAATGTAAGTTTGCACTTACAGGTGTGAAAATGCACAGTATTTATAAGGCATAACAATATGACCCTGTCCATACAATCTTATGTTCAAGAAGGAAAAATACATAATGTACTCTTCAGGTATAATTAGTGATGGACCTTTCAGAAAATATCTGTCTGGAAATGCTAGTAGTTTCAGAATGCATGTACTAGTATCTGCTGATTTCAGGTTTATTTCAAGCCCAGGTCAGGATTTCCTGTACAATTTGGATTTGTTCCCAAAACACCTGCATATATCTGTACCACCATCATCTTACAAGGATGAAACAAGGAGAAGAGAACAGCTGAGTGTCCTTTACTTAACTGAGAATGTCCATTGGTTGTTGCATCACAGCAGGTTATTGTGTTTCTGTACGTTATAAGGCATTACACCAGGGAATTTAAATTATCATAATTTTTTCTTAACTCTTGTGGTCCCACTCTCTTTGAGATGCATTTTTGAGATGTGAACAAATGTGATGTGAAGATTTAATTATAGCAGAGAAATAAACAACAATCTCCACAGATGTTTACGACAGGCAAGAGGTAGTATACCACAAAGATAAGGCAGGATAACAGGGAGCAGGGTTCTACATACCTGCTCTGTGTTACCCATGCATGCAAGTGGTTATTAGAAAACTTAGTATCAGACTGTAGCTTAATACTTATGTCACTTTTGGTGGGATGTGAAAACTGTAAAGTACAAATAAGTTTCCTCTGGTCTGCTTTTCTCTCGGCCATAGGTAAGCTGGGAGCAGCAGGCACAAGGAAGAGTTTATTCATTTATCCGGTTCTAGAATAAGTTTGTGAATCCAGACCTCATCTGCAGGACCAAAAATATTTCCTGAATGTTATATATGTGTTCTTTGATGATGTCCATTCAAGAATTTTGATCCCTGCATACTATATATCACATCATCCATTTTATGAATGGATTTGTGGGCTGTTAAATGAGTAACAGATTTGGATTAGTAATCAAAAAACTTCCTCCCCAGAAGTTCAATTCTCCCAGTAATAAGGTGAGAATTAAAGTAAATCTTGCCTGTAATGTATTACTGATGAATGCTGCCCTAAAGCCTTGTATACTACAAATGGCAAAATACCTGTAAGAAAATGAACTTTACTAGTTTGGAAGTTCTTGTGTCTACTCTTGCTGTTGTTTTATAGCTGTTATTTAGCTTCAAAACAATAGTTGTTAAAAGCCTGCCCCATTTCACTTTTTGTTTTCTAACAAGCTGATATGGTAACAAATCATCTGATGGAGAATTTATCTAAGTGTAGCATTAAATGATAAGCCAAAGCCTTTGACATAGCTCAACAGAAACATAAGGTGCAGTTCATAACTGGAGAAGCTGCTGTGCACAGTTAGATGTTTACACAACCCAACAACACAAATTCAGTTAGTAATGGAGGCTGGCAGAGCTTGGAAGATGGCAACAGGAATTCAGAGTAATAGAATGTGGTGATGGCAGCTTGCTGCAAAATTAAATGCCCTGGTGCATGCACTGACATGATCCAAAAGGCACAGTTCAAAGGCACAAGCTGATCTCAGCAACACTCAGGTCTGGACTAATACAGTCACTTGGTAGCATTATTGGTGTTTGGCTCAAGGCTGTTTGCTGTTCACTGGAAGGACTTAGCATCAATTAGAAGGATCTTGCATTTAACTAGCAGAAAAATGCCTCAGCTGCTAAAAGAATGAAACTTCTGAAAGCATGCTATTATGAATCAGGATCATTCCAGCTCTAGCCGGGTATTTAGAGTTCTCTGGTGTGTGTATTATTGGCATCAATATCCTGATTATCAATGTCTACTTGGCTCATTTATCTGTGGGTACAAATCCATGTGATTATGCTGAGTACTCACTGAGCATACAGGAAGATTTCAGTGCATAAAAATAGGCCAATCACTTTTAAAATTTTAAAAGACCATTTTAAAATGACCAGCTCACTTCCCCAAACCATCACTTTAAAAAAGCATGCAAATTTCCTGTAATTTGAAATATCCACTGGTCAGAAGCTTTGAAAACTGTAGACTACATACTTGATCCAGATTTTTATGCTGTGACCATGTATCTGAGGACTGACTATGATTTACAGGCAGGATTGCTTACAGAGGGCTCACACCTGTTCCACAACAGGAGACTGAATCACTGCAAATTACACTTGCTGCAGTAAAGAAAATAATTGATGTGTTGGATTTTGCTATTTTTACAGTAGGGAAATGGAGGTGCTCCTTCATAAGCACTGTAGAAGTCTCCATGTTGAAGCAGCAATGTGTGAAAAAAAGGTTTAGGTGCATAGTTCGGGGATCTTTGATTCTTGGCTGCTGTCTTGGTTTCGGCTGGGATAGAGTTAATTTTCTTCTTAGTAGCTGGTCCGGTGCTGTGTTTTGGACTGAGGATGAGAATAATGCTGATAACATGTTGTTTACTAAAATGTGATGTTTTAGTTGTTGCTTAGCAGTACACTCAATAAAGGACTTTTCACCTTTTCACATTGCCCTGCCAGTGAGGAGGCAGGGGGTGCACAAGAAGCTGGGAAGAGACAGAACCACAACAGTTGATGCCAACTGGCCAAATGGATATCCCGTACCGTATGAAATCATGTTGAAAATATAACTGGGTGGAGTTGGTCAGGGAGACCAACTGTGATCATCATTTGCGAGTCAGCTGTATGTTGAATAGAATTTTCTATAACACCATGATGTCCAAGATCCCAGGTCCTGGGTATCTCTTTTTATTCTCTATACAAGAACAAACCAACAAGCAGCAAAAACAGCAGTCACAACAAAACAAACAAACAAAACACACCACACCACCCCAATACTCATTTTAATAATAATTTGTTTGCTAATTCTGTCTATAAAATGGTAACAGATCATTTCAAATTGATATTATAGATTGGGAATGGTTTTTGAAGGTTGTTGTTTTCAAGTTCTAATGAGAGTCTTCCTACGTTGTCGTCTTTGGTAAAAGGATTGGGAAATGATAACAGGTTGTGAAATGTTTCATGTAGTTAGCATCACAGAACTTTGTCATGCTTTATAGATTTCTTAGTGCTGCATTTCATAGTGAGTAGCTGTCCTAGTTGCGACTCACCAGGTTTTAGGGAGTGGAATTTCATTCTATCACAACCTCACTTCTCTGGGTAGAATGAATAGAATCACAGAATCATGGAATGATTTGGGTTGGAAGAGACCTTTAAAGATCATCAAGTCCAACACCCCTGCCATGGGTATGGACATCTTTCAATAGGTCATTTTGCTCAAAGGGAGTAAGGATTTCAGTGTCTTTCAGGTGCATCACTGATCTGGGAGGAGAAAGCAAAAGGATTATGTTCTTAAGGTGTAAGAATAATACTCAGCTTATACTGCAAACACACACACACAAACACACAAAACAAAAGTAAACAAACAAGGGAAAGCTCAAATATATACCTAGTAAAAACAGAAGATCCTGTCTTGGTTTCGGCTATGATAGAGTTAATTTTCCTCCCAGTAGCTGGCAGGGTGCTATGTTTTGGATTAGGATGAGAAGGGTGTTGATAACATGCTGTTGTTTTAATTGTTGCAGAGCAGTGCTTACACTAAGCCAAGGACTTTCTGGCTTCTTGCTCTGTCCTGCCAGCAAGCAGGCTGGGGGTGCAGCAGGAGCTGGGAGGGGACAGACCCAGGACAGCTGACCCAAACTGGCCAAAGGGGTATTCCATACCATCTGACGTCATGCTAAACAATATATAGGGGTGGCTAGCCGGGATGGGGGGGCTGGCTGCTCGGGGATAGTCTGGGCATCGGTCAACGGGTGGTGAGCAATTGCATTGCGCATCACTTGTTTTGTACACATTAGTAGTAGTAGTACTATTATCATCATTATTATTTTTTTTTCTGTCTTAATAAACTGTCCCTATCTCAACCCACAGGATTCATTTTCCCATTTCTCTCCCCCATCCCGGAGAGGGAAGGGGGAGGGTGAGCGAACGGCTGTGTGGTGCTTAACTGCCAGCCAGGTTAAACCACAACATTTAGTTATGGAAATATATATATATATATTTCTTCTCAGAATGGAATGGAATAAGAAAAGTTGAAGAGGAAATTTTCTCTGAGTGTGTGTATCCTGTAACTGTAGTTGATGTAGTCTGTGCAGAACCATATAAGAAGTTGATGATGATGGAAATGAAATGTTTTCTGAAAATGTTGGGATCATCAAACTGACAAATGTAAGGTGTTGTAGGTCTCCATTCATTTGCTGTTTAACTGAGCTATTAGCCTTCTCTTAGTGATCAAATTTCTGTTTTTAAAATAAATCCTTTTTGCTGTTCTGCTAGTTGCCATTGCTTTTCTTAAACTTCCTCCATCTCTGCAGCCTAAAGATTTGGACCTCTTTGATCTACACTCGTGGTTCAGTTGCATCCTTTCCAAATTGACTAATAACCTTTTGTAACTCCTCAGATCTGCATGACACCAAACATTTGTCAACAGAAACCTAGTTGGATTCCCAATTTACACATTTGCTATCTGGATAAATCACTGAGCAACTAAATTCTAATCCCATAGATCATAGAGCAGGAATTTGGACAAGAAACTTCTTGAGGTCATGTCTATCCTATAGGTTCCTGTGTTCTCCAGACAGCTTTTTTAAAGGATTTCATGTAAAGTACTTGCAGCAGGAAGAAAATATCCACAGATTATGAATGAAGTACTTGTCTGCATTGTGGAAACTACTATTCAGATCATGCAACTGTTACATCTAGAAGAAGGATGTGGGCAACTATAGACTTCATCAGATGAAAGCTGTCTGTGTTTACCTGGAACAAAGAGCATGGAGAGACCTTTCTGGGGGAACAGGCACTTACTCTGTCTTTTGAAGGAAGAGTAACTTTGTAATGTCCACTGCACCTATATTCTATATAAACAGTTTTTTTTTTGTTTGTTTGTTTGTTTTGTTTTTTTTTGCTTGCTATAGAAGTGGCATTAGCAGCACAATAGTAATCGAAAGTTTCTTTTGTGAGTATAAGCCTCATCGCAAACTGTACCCATAAAGGGAGGAGGCTTACCATTTCCTTATTGTACAGTACTTGCATTAGAGAATAAAGGTATTACTTAGCCATTCTATTTTTAAAGCAAAGATTTTCTCTTGTTTCTTTTTCACAGACAAATCTAACTTCAGAAAATGAACTAAATTAACTAATTAGTAACTATCAGTTAAAACTTTAATTATAGAAGTTAGCCAAAATTTTAGTCTAAGTCAACTTTTAGAGTTTCAAGCAGTGTAAAACCAATGATTTTAGGCAATCATTCTAACTAAGTAACAGTGTGAAGAATACAAATAGCTTACTGATTAAACTGCTAAGTCACAATGTAAAGGTTTGATGGCTGATGTTCATGCTGAAAGTGGAAGTCACATAGATCAATAAGCTGATCAGACAAAATGATGACCCGGGAAATAATATAATAGAAAAATTGACTTGAGTCTCTTCTCTGGTTTCTAAAGCAATAACCCAAGGGATAGACATTGGTTTATGAGACCCTCTGAGTGGTTTATAGCTGGTCCAAAGAACTAAGCAATACAACCAAAAATGGTATAACATCAAGGCTGAGAGATTAAGCTTGATACGATGCTTTGTCAGCCACATTGAGTGTTGCCATGCTGCTTCTGTTATAAACAGAGAGATTGGAAGTTATGAGTTTACATATCCTCTGTCTGGCACACTATCTTCCACACTGCTTAAGAATGTTGACTCTGCACAGGTCTGTTCTGCAGCTCTTTTTCTCAAGATTCTGGGAGACATTACTCTTTTCAGATAAAAGGCTCCCTAAAGTAATCTGTAATACTGTCACTCACGCTGAAAGTGAAGGTGGTAAGAAGCAGTAATTGTGACTGTTAAAGAAAGAAAATGGATGTTCTGGCTTTTTTATTTTTATATTTTTATGTTATTATATTATCCTTTAGGTCAGTGATACAGAGGATATAAATTCTCTGACTTATATCCAAAATAAAATGATGGGAGAGTCAAAAGAAGGCAATGAAGACATTGAAGACAATTCTCTTTGCTTTAGGGAGAAGTATGGCATTTTATCAAAGATTTTTGGTTAGAACAAGAAACAATAAAATGCCATTTTGTCTTAGGCATAAGGACAGTATTGGACTTGGTCTGTGCACCGTGAGGTTAGAGGAATGCATTCTGTATGAAGTGTTTAATATTGTTGCTCTGTTTTCTCTACTTGTCCACTGTACATAGCAGTCTAGTTGCCTTATTCATGGGCTATGTAGATGACAGCCAATGCTCAAAGGGCTTTGCGGGCTGTAAAGAGATTTATGAATTAATTTTAAAATTATTTTCTCTACAAGAAATCTTTCTTTCATTTTCAAGTATTAATGTTTATATTTAGCATAAAACAGAGAGAGAACATAGATTTTGGTAAATCATTTTCTTAACTGAAGAGAGAAAGAGAGCCTTATGTACTTGATAGACTTTTATCTGTAAGCAGCTTTTTATTCTAGTCTGTTCTGTAACATGGTGCCTATTCTAAGTTCTAAGACCAAATCCATTAAGTGCTTTTTCACACACACACACACACAAAAAAAAAAAAAAAGGAAACTGAAGACTAAAACCAGATCATTACATATCTATGTTGCCTGGGCTCCATCCCATAAAGCCACTGTGTAGCAGACATCAGAATCCCTAAAAATGGTTATTTGCTGTGAGTGCTTGACAGTTTGAACCATGACTTTTCACTTTGAAATTACTTGTTGTTGCTTCTTGTCATAAAGATGTGAATGTCACTCTCCACACCATTTCAGTCTCTCATTACAAGTGGATGGCATACCTGTAAACAGCTTTCTGTACCATGCGTTTTCATTAGATTCACTCCGAGGTACATGGAATGGATAATACACTTCTGAACCAATTATGGAGTTCTTCTAAAGAGAAAAAAAAAAAAAAAAAGCTCTCAGGCTTTTTCCCCTTAGAATTCTAATTTAAGCTTAGTTTTGATAGCTCAGATTCCTGGTTCAAAATATTGTAGAAAGCTGCGCCCCCAGCTCCCTAATCTAAGCACACACTTTCTTGCTACTGATTGAAACCTTAGTTACCAAGAAAATTGTTTCTAACTATGAAATTAAAAGAGATATGAACACTATTTCTCATCATCCAACCACATTCTGAAGCATTTGGTGTGAAGTACAGAGCACCTTTCTGGTGGGAGAGCTGCATGTTTATTTTAATGCTCAAATATATACTGAAGCAGCAACATAAATATTCTGATCTGACCACTAAGATTAAATACTATTTTTGTTGTCCTTTTGAATATTTTGTGCTGCACAAAAGTTGGAGTGGTGCCTTCATGCCACCACAGCACTACCCTATTCATCAATGATTGGTGATTCTGGTCATGAAATGTGGTTAAAAACTTTTATTAGGGAAGGAAACTGGTAGATTGAAAATGCTACACTGAGGATGAGTCCTCTAATATACCTTGATTTGGGGCTGTTGAATGAAAGGGTGTCACACTGTGGGTTTCAGTTTGTAAGATATCAAAGTTCACCCTCCACTTTTCTGTTCTGCAATTGAAATTACATCTCAATCATGCATTATTAATAATACTATTACTGTTATTTCATTGTAAGTGAAAAAAAAACACTTAAGTCTACAAGGTTTTCTTGTCTTTTGGTTGCTGGAAGAGAAAAGAGAAGAAAGGAGAAGAAAGGAGAAGAAAGGAAAAGAGAAGAAGAGAAGAGAAGAGAAGAGAAGAGAAGAGAAGAGAAGAGAAGAGAAGAGAAGAGAAGAAGAAAAAAGAAAAGAAAAGAAAAGAAAAGAAAAGAAAAGAAAAGAAAAGAAAAGAAAAGAAAAGAAAAGAAAAGAAGAGAAAAGAAGAGAAAAGAAGAGAAAAGAAGAGAAAAGAAAAGAAGAGAAAAGAAGAGAGAAAAGAAAAGAAAAGAAAAGAAAAGAAAAGAAAAGAAAAGAAAAGAAAAGAAAAGAAAAGAAAAGAAAAGAAAAGAAAAGAAAAGGAGAAAAAAAGAGAAAAAAAGAGAAAAAAGAAATAATATAATGTGATATGTTCCAAATTCGTGAGTGAGATCTAACTGAATAGAATGGGTCAGCCGGTGTATCGATCTGTCTGATCTCCAGTTTCACTACAACAGGGGGAAATGTTCCAGAAGTATCAACTTTAAGTTACTTACAGCAATGTGAACAGCCTGTGCCATAAAGTGCCCACATTGACACACAAACAGCATTTGCTGCTCAAGGCAACACTTTTTCAGAGACATTTAGGTTGTGCAGTCTGACCTCACTTATACTGATATACTTGGAAAAATACAGAGTCACATACAAGTGACTTAACTCAGATGCATGGGTATCCCAGCTGTGATGTCCCAGCTGAATATCAAAGAAACAAAGGATACAGACTGATGAGTTTAATAAAGAGATCTCTGAAGAATAAAGTGTTCTTGAAACCACAATTTTCCAGCAGAAAAATGTCAAGCAGAAAAGGATATATTTGGGATAAAAACTGGAACTACTTGAAAATAAGTAAGTGAACTTCCTGAGAAGAAAGAAAAAGAAAGAAAGAAGGAAAGAAGGAAAGAAGGAAAGAAGGAAAGAAAGAAGGAAGGAAGGAAAGAAAGAAAGAAAGAAAGAAAGAAAAAGAAAGAAAGAAAGAAAAAGAAGGAAAGAAAAGATACATTCAGTTTCCATTTAAAACTTTACATATTGCTAAAAAACATACATCATTTCATTCAGGATGCTTGGAATTTAGGCAGTTTTGGTCTTAAAAGAGGTAGTTCAGTAACAGGTACATTTAGTACTTATTTTCTTGCAGAAAACATCAAAGATGTCCAAGTATTTTATTTTAGTAAAGCAAGAGGGGATGACTTGAAAATGAACTTAAAAGGCATTTCAATAACTGTTCACAGCTACTTCTCCACATAATGGCTTCATAGTCATCAGAAGGATAACAGAATATTTTAAGAAGCATTTTGTCACAATGTGTGGTACTATAAAATTTTGTAATACAGTATATGCTACATGATCATTTCTATAACACATTGTGAAACACATGATATGCTTTGGATTCAAACAGTATTTTGTAGCAAATCCTTTTTAAACATGACTTTTCAGGATAATTTTAATTCTACTTTTTATATATTTTTTAATCTGAAGAAAATGTAGATTCAAATGTGATAAAACCCTTTGATAAAGGAACAGAAAGTGAGGGGAGGGCACTTGTTGAGTCAAGGTGGCCATGTCCTCAGAGAGGGATCTGTGGTGGGAACAGGTATTTGCAGAAGAGAAAGATGGTATGGTTTTAGCTTTGAGGGCAATATTTCTGTGGCACCTAGGAGACATGATAGGAATCCATGGCAGGACAGATAGGACAGATCCTGGCAGAAGAGAACCACCTATTAATCTGTGTTATGGTCTCTGCAATTGCCCAGGGACAATATGACATACATGAAATGTTAAATTCATGGAATGAACTAAAGATTGCAGTATAAGGACTCCAAGAGGCTACACACTTATGGCAAAGATGTCTGGACAGAACTGCGGGATATCATCTCTCAATGTACAGAACAGAATCAAGATCAAGTCTTGGCCCTGAGAGCCAATTACATAGCATATTTCAAACACTAGATAAACCCTGTTTTCCCCAGAAAAGCTTCACCCCCCTCCTGGCATCACCTGACCCACAAGCTATCTCCTAAACTGTGCCCAGGCATGGTTTCAGAGAATGAAAGTATGTAATCTGTATGCCTGGTGGACCAAAAGGTCAAGGTAAACCACGGAGAACACCTTATTGCAGAGTTTCATCAACTTTGTCCAGCATATCTGCATCGTTTTTTTGTTGGATCATAAAGTATCTGCACTGCTCATTTTTCCCCATTTCAGTGAATAGCTTAGCTCCCCATTTCTACAGGTAATGCAAAGATAACACGATATTCTTCTAGTCTCCCTTCAAGTAGCTGAGAAGAATTTACTTCCTTATTTGTATGGAGGTTGACTGTCCCTACTACAGGTTACGCTGACCTACATTGCTCTTTGTTGTTTGTAATAAACATCATGATGTTTGTAATAAATAAATAAATAAGTAAATAAATAAGAATGTAAGAATAGAAATATTGAGTTGCTTGCAATGATTCCAAAGTGATGTAGAAAATATTTTATAACAGTGGTTTGTATAATATATTGCTGAGAATATTCACTCCTACATTTATTAGACAACATGCGCTCAAAATATTACATTCTTATTTACCTGCTCTTTGCTGTACTTATTCCATACCATTTTGTCTCTGTTTTAACTTCTTTTTTTCTCCATATTTTTTGCTGTGTCCCAGAATAATGTTGTCTTTCTTTGTCCTTTCTCAGTTTCCATTTTCAGAGCCTTGCCTACATGGGTCACAAGCCCAGGCATATAATCCTCTGCTATCTGAGCAAGGTCAAAATTAAACAACATAAATTTCCTGTGATTAGAATTAGCTTCCTTTGCTTCAAGCCAGACCTCTTGAGGGCAATCAAAACTGTTAAAAAGAATTGCTGCAAAATTAATACTATGGAGAAGGGATTTATTTAAAAAAAAAAAAAAAAAATCACCAGAGTCTGTATTTGAAACTCCCCACTGCCTTCTATGAACCTTTGTATCCTTCTCCTGAATTTAGAGCATTTGTAAAGAATCAGCTATCCACTCCATTTCTTTAATTCAGTAATACCCAGGGGGTTCACTTAGTTCTATTCATGCTAAATAGTTATTTCTTCTACTCAAATAAATTAGTGAGACCGATTTCCCTCTTGCAGTGAAAATTGTGTGCAAGGGTATCAGAATGTGATCCCCCAGAAGTGCTTAATCCTAAATTGCTTCCCTAAGTCAAGAGCAATTTCAAAGCATTCCCCAGCACCTACCATTTTCCAAACACCAATCTGTTTCCTTTTGACCAAATACCATGCAAGGCTCTAAACAAGCAGATGACTTGGTGGTAAGAGGGGCACTGCTGTGGAGCTGTGTCTTCACTGCAATCTCTGCCTTTTTTCATCCTCTGCATTTTCTGCTGTTGTCATCTCCCACTGGGTCACATTTTGTCTTTAAACATTACACTAATCCCGCTCTTTACATGCTGGTACAGTCATGTGGAGCACTGTCGAATCCAACAAGAGCACATATCTCATGTTTATTGTCAGGGAATTTTGATTACAAAACATATGGGACAGCCACGAGGGAGCCCCAGTGAGAGAGAGACAATGGGAAGAAAAATGATGGGAACTTAACCACTTATTTTCATGGAGACTGTCTTTTCTTACTAAGTAAAAGCATAGGTAACTTCAGAGCTGTATACAGACATGAAGTATTTGTAGATCCTTGCTGTGCAGGATAGATTTGGTGTCTGAAACTTATTGAAAAATATGTTTTTCAATACGCGGCATAGTATAGCTAAACAGGACCAGCAGCTCCAGTCTCCGAGTAACTGCAGGAAGACTGAATATATAGGCATACCTGTGAAATACAGATGACAAAGATACCAAGAAAGTTAAGGATTTAAATCTTGCATTTCCTGTTTCATCCCTGCTTAAAGGAGTTGTTCATCATTTTAATGTAAAAGGTTTCAGTGCAATGTCATTAGAGCAGTTAGCTGGTATTTCTGAGTAGTTTTCCAGCTGGAATTCTACTGAGTAAAGTTAATTTTGGTGTTTCCTCACTTATTCAACCAAGAAAGAGAGAATGAATGGAAGAAAGAAATGTCAATACGTACAGTAATGTTCATTTCGCCACAGGAAGAAAAAAACAGAACTTTAAAATTTAAAAACTAAAAGTCCTTAAAATCCTTTCTGAACCATCCTCCCATGTCTTTCACATCTGTAAACTCAATAGTGAGTTTGGTTTTACTGTTTCTTCCTAAAGTCTCATTTGCATGACAAGGGGAACCCATTTAGGCTCTCTTAGGGAGGCTCTGGAAAAGCCATGGGTTCCTCAGGCAGTCCTTCTTCCCTGAAAATGCTATGAAATAAAGGTTTTGACTACTGCTTCCAATTAATCTGAAGGGAAATGTTTGTTATCCTTCACAAAATGTGGAAGTATTTCTAGATCAGAGGCCTCTGTCATGGCAGCTGCCAGCATCTTTTGACAAAAAATTGATAACATTTTGACATTCTGACATCTAGACAGACAGAGAGGCGGATGCAGTATCCAAACACAATTTTAAACTGATGTGACATCTGGGGATAAAGGCATCAGCAAAGACTCATGAGCTGATTCATATTCACTGAAATGATGACTGTGCCAAAGATCTGTTAACGCAAAGAGATCATCTTTCCCCCCAGTTTCAAAGCACTCTGTTTTCTTCACAGATTTTACTCACTAAAAACAGGAAGTCAGTGCATTATCATATACTTCTTTAAGCAGCAAGGCCAGGATGTTTAATAGGCATGATTAATTTTAGAGGAAAATATATTGTGCCAGATCCAACAGACTAAGAGAGACGATGCTTCCTCAGCTCCATAGCTCCAGGTCCGACCAGAAGCAAGGCTGACTGAGCATGTGTTCCCAGTAGGCACATGGATACATCACTTATATACACAGCTGGCCACGCAGATAACACGCAGAACACCCACACAAACACAGACAGCCCCAACAGCCTCATCCTGCTCTCCTGTCTGGCTGAGCAGGGTGGAGGCATGTTAGTGAGAATATACAGACACACATGTACAGGGTGGATCTCTCCAGCCCCTGGATCCCAGTCTCCTTGGTTGCTCACATCTGGATATAGGAGCCCCGGAGTCCACAGCCCCTCTCTGCTTGCTGGTACAGATCATCACACACACACATACACACACACACACATCCAGAGGTCACTAGGATTCCTCTGGTCCTCAGTAGCCAATTCCCTCACGTCACCAACCTTAGAGAAACCCTTGGTTCCCAGGCCATGTCCTACTCAACAGCTACTCCAACTTGGTCTTCACTGGCACATCACAGATTTTAATACACGCTAGTTTATAGTTGCATTTCACAACTTGCTGAATGTTATATGTTAGATCCCAAGCCCATCACAGGAACCATCAGGAAGGGGACCCAGACAGAATGTCCTTCCTTTGGTCTTTAATTCAGGTTCTCACCTGTCCCAGTGCCCCTGTGTACCTTTGGGCCTGTGCAGATGGGCTTTTGGTGGTCTGTTGGCTCCCATGATAGGCCTAGAAGCAGCTGGACAAGGGTCTCCCTGTTATTATTGCCTCTCTGTGCTCATTTGCAGGTCTACACAAGAGCTTTTATCACATAACCTGACATTTAACATTTAGCAACTTGTGAAATACAATGATAAATTAGCATGTATTAAAATCTGTAAATATTTGTTAATCTCTGTTTATTTAAATCTCAAAGAAGATTAATGTTTTGCCACTTACAGAAAGTTCATCATCTCTAGTTGTACCTTGTGGCTCTGGGAAATAAAAGAGCTGAGTGCCCTCAACTGTAATATTAGGAAGATTGTGCTGTAATGGAGCTCTGCTAGACTATGATAATATCAGAAACCTTATCTGAGTAAACAAAAGCTGGGTAAGTTATGGGATAAGTCATTACCCAAATCGTGGTATTTAATGCAAAATGACCTAACAATTATCTTCATCTTGAGATTTCCCTCTTTAATTCAATGTTTAACTTAAATATGAATGCATTTTTTCTGTTCAATCTCCTTTCCGATCAACATCAAACAAGAAAAATGAATGTGTTCAGTTCCTCTATAACCTGCATATGTCTCTTTTTGTCTTTTTGACTCACCATTGCTCTTTTCCACTTTTCATCTTCCCCCCCGCCCCCCAAAGAAATTAGTGTAACAAGAAACACTACACTTGATCTGGGAAAAAGTCTTTCTGGAGACGGCATCTTTTCTCCACTGACTAAAGAAAGATACAAGACATCTCTTAATATAAGCATCACAGTTAAGTACAGATAAATACTGGATGTTCATTCATGTCTACTTGCCATTTGTGCTTTGTGCTGCATACTCTCTGAGTAGGCTATCTGTTCTTATCCAAAGGTTCTGTAACTGTTTTAAAATGTTATAATGTAATAAGATGTAAAATGTCTTCTAGTCTTTTTGCAGTGCATTTTGGTGAAAGCAATGCATCACAATTAAAATGACTGATTGGTTTCATGTTTACAACTGCTTGTATTTGGCTCAGAGATCAAAGAGTTTGTGTGTGTACTTGGAAAATAAAAAGACGTTACCATTCTGTTGAAGAATTGACATATAAACAGTCCAAAATACATAGATTACAAAAGGAAAAATAAATAAATAAGTAGGTAAATAAATATGAGGAAGTAAGTAACTGCAGTCCTATAAGATGACTGGTAGCAGACAGGTATAATGAAGCCCAGATCTCCGAATTCCTGAACCACAGGTCCCAGGAGAAGGGATATTCCTTTCCATACTGTGTTTTCACAATCGTCTACCATGTTAATTCTTCTGTAGACCATTTGACACAAAAGTGAGGGAAACCAGGCTGTAAAAACTCAAGAAGGGTATTGTACTGTACTGGACATGCTGAACAGAGAAGGGAAATTAGTTGACAGCTCTATGATACAATTAGGACTGAGAGTCATTTCCAGTGAGTAGAATCATACTGGTCTCTGAAGGTAACCTACACATCCTTAGATGACATAGAACAAGAAAGAACAGGATAAAACACATTAATTAATTATGATTTGGTCCCTATCTATATATTTATAAAAGTATTTTTCTTTTAAAAAGTATTATCAAGCAAACACTGTTCTCCAGTATCCTTTCCTCTCGACCAAATTTTGATTTTCTTTTGTCTTATTTACAAAGGATATCAGTCTCATTTTCCGTTTTCTCAACAAGAAAAGCAAACATTAAAACAGACACCAGAAACTCCTTTCTGGGAAAAAAAAAAAAAAAATCCAATATTTTCCTTTAGAAGTCTTTTCAAAATGTATGATTTCATTGTATGAAATCATTTGCAAAATATAGGTCATATAATTAAGAGCATATAATGAGTTTTACACAAACAAGACATCTTCAGGTTAGCATGAAATCTTCAAGTATTTTTGTCTAAACTCTTTCCCATTTTTCACCACCTCCTCCCCAAACAAGTAGATCATCTCTAAATTTGTCATTGTATCAACAAAAAATAGATGTTTTCCTTTTTTAAATGGTAAGTATAGGAAGTATTTAAAAACTGATAAAAATAGTCCTTCTTGTCCCACATCTGTGATCATTTCAGAAGTTTTGATATGAATAAATATATAGATCTGCAGTCTCTGTTCCTCATATTCAATCTTTTTATGGTTCATCTATACCACATATATAAAACTGACATGATTTTTAAATTGGGGTTCAGGAGCATTCAGAGAGTGAGGTTTACAACAGGCAGTGACATACTAATATTAAAGAAGTCATTGAATGTTTTCTTCTCTAGCTGTAATTTAACTTTTATTTTATTTTTAATATGAGACATTTTTTCTTCCTATGCTATTTGTAGCAAGTTTTTCCTTTTCAAACAGGCATAGACAGATTTTACTTAAAGAAATTTGACAGCCTAAGATAAGCCAGAGGCAGGCATCACTATTAGAAAGAACATCATTTTTGAAATTTGAATATATTAGACAAGCCAGAGTAGGAAAAAAAAAAAAAATATATATATATATATATATATATATATGGGAAATATGCAAAGCCAGGGTGGCCAGGGTGGGGAGAGAGAGCTTGAACCGAGTGTGGGAGATGGCCTTAGAAATGTTAGGGGAAAGGAAGAACAGGACATTTTCACAGCTATGTCCTAGCTCATCTTCTCTCCCATTAGTCATTAATATCCTGGCATGAGCCCCATGATCTGACTGCTGTAGTCTTCAGATCCTGTACAATCTTTTTATTATTACTCATCCCTTTTCCAGTTCACTCTTTTCTTTCCAGCATGTTTTGTGAATCACAGATCTGACTGCAGAAGCAGCTGGATGTGAGGAGTGAGAGTTGAGCAGTGAAGCTATAAAGATCATTTGTTTATCTCAAGAAATTAGGTTGACTGAAGACATGAGAAACACACAGGATGACTGTAGACTTGGCCAATGTCATAGCTGTACTCATTCAGCTTGCTGTTTGCTGGGACAGAAATGTCAATACAGAAACAGCAAGAAGCAGTGAAGGTCCAGTGCTCCTAATGGAAGTGGGCCCCTCTTCTGTCTGTATTTGCATTCCCACATTTTTGTCGCTGTCCTTGAGTACATCCCATTGTCCCAGCCCCAGTTTCAGATACTGCCTTTTTCCACAGTTGGCACTTAAGAAAAATTCAGCACTATAAATAACTGCATAACACTATTCAAGCTCTGCATTTTTTCCTGTCATTCTTGTCCCTAAAAGCTTGTTAGTTATGTGTATACAAGTAAATTAAAATAAAAAGTAATATTCATATCCAATAAATATTCTGCAAGCCAACTGGATGATTTGTGCTGACTGAGTGTGCTCCACGTTCTTGATGAAAGACAAAAAGGCAATAGAAATAGTAAATAAATGCCATGCAGTACTTAACCTTGTATTACTTTTCAATTATCATTAGGCCAGAGTATGATTAGAAAAACAATAGCTTTTTTTTTTTTTAATAGATACATTGTGATCTCCACCAAACGTGTCTCTTCATTATGCAAATAACCACTGTGTGTCTTTGTTGTTGTTTCCTGTTTGTTTGTATTCCAGCTATATTAAAGAATATTTTTGGCAGGAGCTGCATGTCTTCTAGCAGTCATATGCTCTTGATTAATCACGCGTAATAGGCAAACAGCGTGTGGGGTAAAGTAATTTCATACCAATCACAACCCATTATTTAAGAATGCTTTGACATAATGCCTTGTCTGTCCCATCAGAGACCCCAGGTTGACAGAGAGAAAGTTCATTCTGATATGATTTGCAAGAACTGGTGGAAAACACTGGCAAATAGCACAGGAACATAGAAATGAAACATTAGCAGAGCAGCTTGCATTTCTTTTTCCTTAGAAGCAATGGGGACTGATGAATCTATATCAGTAAAACTTTGGGTTTTGAATGAATTATTATTATTTCTTTCAAGAAGGATTCTCCTCCTGTGACAACTAGGTGCAGGATTCAGACTTAACACCTTTACCACTGGAAGGATGAATAAAAACCTGAGGTCCTTTGCAGTCTCCACTACTCTCTGATCTCCAGGAACATCCCCACGGCCAGCAAGACTGCTGTCTCTGTCCCACACAGCTGCCTCAGTCTTCAGTCTCATGCACAGACACAAAAATCTCAGCTTCATATATGGCTTTATAATCCAACAAGGAATTACAATCCTTCCAGTCTTATGTGGGGTCAAATACTGCCCTGCCCTCACTCACCATCTCATAACTCTTGTTAAATAGTTAAACAATATTAAATGGGCATGTTAAATAGTACCAGGTCAAGGAATACACGATCTACCCATTTCACCTCCAAATTGGTCATGGCTTAGTTTCCTCTTTGGGTAGGTCCAACCTCATTATGCTCGAGTCCATCCATTTCATAAGGGGAATGATCTGGCATGGTGAGAAAAGTGGTAGGACAAGTAGACACATCACATATATGGGGGAGTGGTGACGAGGGAATACAAGTGGGAAAAAAAAAAAAAATAAAAAAAAAAGTAACATGGTAATTTGGAACTCAGGACACCTGCCAGAACATTTCTTTGCTAGAAGCTGTGGAGTTATCATTTAATACACATTGTCCCATGAGGCGGTTCTTCAAAAAAAATTGAAAGTAATCAGTGATATGGGTGAGTTTTGCTTTGGCAATATACCATGGAGAAACTACCATAGCAAATATACTGCATCCTGGTAGACCTAAAGGAGATGGCCAGGTAGGGCTTCACTCAGCCTCCCACCTCAGCTTAAGAATGCACAGTAAATCACCATTAGCTCTGGTGTAGCCAACTAGTAACTTCTACTTGATAATAGGAACATGAAGGCATCTGGGAAAGAATTGACTTCATCAAAGGTTCTTTCCCTTGTTTAGTAATGAAGGTAATGGTACCTTTCAGACCTATATGACTAGCCAATCCATCTGAATGGACGTTGTATGTATACATACAATGGTAGGTATACAATAAATAGGCATATATGTACATGCAGGCATTTGTTCTAAACTATAGTTCTAAACTGTAGTTACAGAAGAAAATCTTCAAGGCATAAATATATATATATATATTTTTTTTTCAGGACTAGTTTATTGACAGAGTGCATATACCATGAAATTTTTGTCATTTGTTGACTTCATGGGTGTGGTCCAGAGATTAAACATAGTAAAAAGTATTCTTTATTTTCACTAGCACAAACTTTGAAAGAAAAGTTTGCTTTGTTGTTCACTAGATTTTTGCAATAAAACCTAAATGAACTATTAACCTCTCAGCTTTCACAAGAGTTGCTGGAATCGATGGGATCTGGTTTGCCACCCACAGATCATGAGTAATTTATATCAAAAAGGAACATATTTAAGGAGAGCTTGAGTGGAACTAGCTGTGATGTGTCTGGCATTTTGTGATTCTGCCATTGGCTAAACCCTCTGACAATGTATCACAAGCTTAATCACATTAAAGCAGAAAAGAGAAAATGTCAGAAAATACTGAGATGGCTTAGCTGATGAATGGCAGACAGCTGGAGAAAAGGAGAGGGAATTTCTCTTTTCAGTGATTTGCCATCATTGTACAGACAAGAAATTCTCACAAAATTTGCCCTCACCACCTGGAAAAAACCCAATGCACAGAGGACATAAGTCCTGTGGATAAAACAGATATCAGGATGAAGAATCTGATCATTCATTTTCCTGCTCCAAACAAACAGACTTCTGAGAAGCCAATCTAAGTGCAAAGGCAGCACTCATTTTAAAGAAATACCAAGTTTCAAATTTCCTGAAGAATTATGTTTCCTTCACTTCTTCTGCCCACATTATGCTACATGGAGAAAACAAAAAGAAATAAGAGTGAAAGAAACTTGGGGCTCTGCATGCATTCTTGTAAATGCACACATTTTGGAAATGCCTATTTTTTTGATTCAACTCAATACAGTTGAAAGGCTATACAATAAGTGTTTGCCAGAATATACTTAAAGATGTCTTCTGTGTGCTGTCTGGTAATTGCTGCTAGGGTTGACAGCAGCAAAATTGTTTTACTCAGACAGACCCAGCTGGCATTGTCTCTCCAGTTGTCATTAGTGTTGCATGTTTCTATGCCATGATATTCTGAAGAACTGAATACTATGTAAAACAGGCGTTGCCCTTACTACCTGCACTGAAAAGCAATAAGGGAGGTAGCCCTGTTTAAAAGACAGAGAAATTTCAGGGAGTGATTATCGATGGTTATGGGTGGGGATCCAATGCTGACAAATGTGACAAATGTGTACAACCAACCTGGAACGCTTGGAATAAGAGTGAAACTATATGCCATATGAAACTATGTGCCATGTTGCAGAATACTTCCTAATTTTGCAAGCTGCTGAACAAGATCTTGGAATGAAATATTAGAAATAACTTATAAATTATAAAAGTAGCTAAGTAAAGATTTCAAATAGTTGTTGTAGCAAAGGAGACTGTCCTGAACCTAGAATAGAGCAGCTGGAAACATCAAGTAGGAGTAGCGAAATAATAGTAAGATCATTCTGTCATTGATTTAGTGTCTGTGCAAAATAAATGAGTAAATAATAATAATAAAAAATAGGCTTAGAAAGAGCTATAAACATTAATGTTTAGGAAACTTAAGAAGTGAGCATTAACAAAGTCAGCAAAATAGATGTGTGGATGACCTGGAAGATAAAATTAGGTGGGCTAGAAGCAATACACCTTCCTTTTACAGAATCACATAATGGTTGAGGTTGGAAGGGACTTCTGGAGATCATCTGGTCCAGCCTCCCTGATCAAGCAGGGCTAAGTAGAGCAAGTGGCTCAGGACCATGTCCAGATGGCTTTTGGAAATCTCCAGGGAAGGAGACTTCACTGCCTCTCTGGGTAGGCTGGAAAAGCTTCTGTTACAGTGAGTAGGATTTTTCCGACTTTTAGTCTTTAAATCAAGAATGGATATTTTTTTCCTTTAGATATGTATTTTATTTTAAGCAGACATACTTGGTGAAGAAATTACTATTTCATATCATCTGTGCTATATGAAGATGGAGAGTTACAGCAGTTCGTTCTTGGCTTAATATCTCAACCTGTATGAAATTATGGGTGAGCCAGTGTCTGGGCTTTAGCCAGCTGATATAAGTTTGTTCAGTAACAATGACCCCAACTCATTCTGCTTGCTGGCAAGGTGGCTACGCTAACTTGCCCTTTTTGGAACTGCAGTTTCTGTCAATTCCTTATTTCTATCACCTGAATAAAAAGTGTGCTGGAGATGGCAAAACATGCAAAGAAAACTTTTTAACATTTCTTGAATCCATGGGAGAAACCTGCAGAACTTTCTGCTCCCTGATCATTGCACAACTATTTTATGCTGTCATTTTACAGCAGTGATAAACTTACTGGTGTTAATTGTCAATTATCATCCCTACACTACATCTAGTCCCCATGGCCAGATGAACACCTTGATCCCAGATTTGAGTGCATGCTCCAGCTGTCCATATGCTCTTGGCTGACACACCGTACAAAGAGAGACGGCACTCAACCCCCAGTCTTGACACCATATTTTGTTGATCTGTCACTGCATCAACATGACTGCAGCATTTAATCTCTGCTCCTCTTCCTTTTTTTTTCTTTTCTTTCTTTTTTCTCTCTTTTTTTTTTTTTTTTAAAAAAAAAAAAAAAAGAAAAGCAGCTTAATCTATCAGAAATAACAAGGCAGTAAACTTTGTCCTAAGTTCACTGTCCTGGAAAATCCAGCATTTGGACATTAGATTATCAGAGATGTTCCTGTACATGGCTGTACATGGTCAGGAAAGAAGGCTGACCCATGTAGAAGACTGAGTAGCCTATCACCCCCATGAGGCCCAAAAAGGAGCACTTTCCAGAAGCCCTGATGACCACCAGCTCTCCACAGGGAGAAACAGTTTCTGATATCTGCATCAGAGAAAGCCTGGAGTCCCTGAGAGAATGAGTGCAAGAGGAGATGCAGTTTTATCACACAGTCCTAGAATATCCTGAGTTGGAAGGGACCCACAAGGATCTTCAAGTCCAACTCTTGGCTTCACACAGGACCACTCAAAAACCAAACCATATATCTGCGTGTTGTCCAAACACTTATTGAACTCTGACAGGCTCAGTGCCATGACCACTGTCATGGGGAGGTGAGCCTGTCCCAGTGCCTGACCACCCTCTCAGTGAAGAACCTTTTCCTAACATCCAGCCTGAACCTCCCCTGATGCAGCTTTATGCCGTTCCCTTGGGTCCTATTGCTGATCACCAGAGATTTTCCTGGTCCTTGCTGAACACAGCTCTAGTTCTCCTGAAGTGAAGAAGTGGGAAAAGACTTTTTCCACTTCTCGTGCTCTGTTTAAAAAAAAAAAAAAAAAAAAAAAAAGTTGAAAAAGGACAGAAAGAAAATCCTACTGAGGAAATATAAGCTAAAAATCCAAGTTTATAAAATATTCCACCAGACCA
Organism: Cygnus atratus; assembly: GCF_013377495.2. Taxonomy (NCBI): domain Eukaryota; kingdom Metazoa; phylum Chordata; class Aves; order Anseriformes; family Anatidae; genus Cygnus; species Cygnus atratus. The sequence continues at coordinate 154,699,525 of NC_066363.1, read as the reverse complement.
AATCTTAGCAGAGGCTGTAGTGTCTCTGCTTACCCTATGCTATGCTCTTCTTTTGTGGCTCAAGAATTGGGGAATACAAGACTCTTCCTAGCAAAGCTGGGATTATTATTATTATTATTTTTCCTCAGTGGCAGAGTGCTAGCTTAATACTTGAGAAAAGAAATTCCAGTTTATTGAAACTACTTGCCAGAAGTGCTTGAGTGATTCCTGGAATAGCACAAACCTGAGTGCCTGAATGTTTTGGCACTCATAAGATGAGTCAGCCAGATGTTAGCCTCGCACCTCCATCTATTTGAATAATATATATTGTACGATATCCAATTTGGCTACCCTCAGTCTCTCATTCGAGCTGCTGCTGCTGTTCACTCAGACAGCCATTCAGTGCTAATGACACAGCTTCAAATCAGAGACCGCTCTTAAACTGCAGCGTGCCTGCATCAGCATCTCTTTGGTGAATAGTTCTGAAGTGAATTTGGGCATGAGCGTTTCTTTGAGGATACTGAAATGGAGCTTGTTCCTGCTGCTGCTACAGAATTTGTACAGAATTTGTTACTAATTTTGAGAGAACATGACTAGATCTTAAATATTTTACTCAGTTCTAAATAAGAGACACTTGAAACAAACAAACAAACTATGAAGCCAGAAAAGGTTGGCTATGCTCACTTGTATAACAAAGTGATCTTAAAACACCCCCTCCTAACGTATTCTTGCCTTATATATTATCTTCCTCAAAGATGAAAAGAAACATATACCGCACCCTGAACAATAACAACAACAAAAATCAATCCCATATTGTTTTGGTGAAGAAATAGTAATTCCTGCTAGGAAGGTCACTAAAAAAAATATATAAGGAATCAGAAGTTGAAAAACGTGAGAAAAGGCATACGAATCTGGCACGTGGACTGAGGATTTTGGGAATATTCAAGGTCACAAAGTTTTGAAATCACCATGAAAAGAAGATGTAGTTCATTACCTGACTGTTTTACAAATATAGCCACCTGAATAAGGTTTCACCTGGCAGCTGGTGCTCTGAACGGAAGTAGGCATTAATATAGAAAGCACCTGTTACAACACTGTTGCTTATGCAGCATCAGTGGAGAATCTAAAATTAAAGATTCAAATCTCTCCTGTCTAATTTAGGATCTAAATGTTTTGCTTTCCATACCTCTAATTTCTGTTGTCCTGATGTCCTTTTTTTTTTTTTTTTTTTTTCTCTCATGAAACACAGTGGAAAAAAAATGATTATTATATATGGCAAAAATCACTCTTTCAAAAGTGACAGTGAGAAAGATGTATAAGTATCAAATGGAAAATGTTGCTCACACTATTTTAAGCTATAAAAGCTGATATATAATAGGGAGTAAATCTGTGTCTCCTAAGCATTGGCTCCATGTTTTGACCACATTAGCGAAAAGGTCTGAGATGAAATTCCAAATCTGTGATGAATAATATTACATAAGGTTCATAAAGGTGTCCTCAGTAACCAAACAATGTGAATGATCCAGAAAATTTCCTTATGGAAAATGCTCAGTAATTTGAATTCTTTTTGAAAAGGCAGTTTGTTATTAGGTGGACAACAAGATGCATCCAGGGATATAAAGAACTGTCACTCTTCATTTTCCATATAATGCCTGAAGATTAGGATAATGAATACATTATGCAGAAAGATAAAAAGGTACAGAAAAACAATGAGCCAAAGTTTTAACTGGTATAAACCAATGCAAAACTTCTGGAACTAGAGGTTTAAAAATGACTCATTGCTATAGCTATTATTTTCATTTTAAATTTAATTTTCTTCTTACATGCACTTTTAGTTCCATAGCTGTAGGCATCCCATGAGCAACATGATGAGCAATTTATTAAACAGACAAGACCTTATCCAAACATTTACAATAAATAGCCAAATAACTTACTTACTGGGATCAGGTTACAGATATTTTAATTTCTTCCTGTAAAGAATGTATGTTGACTTGTTATTAAGGGTTAAAACCAACATCCTTTCTACATAGGTTAAACATTTTATCTAGTAAAAGATAAGCTGTTCAAATTTAGGCTTTGAGAAAGAAAAAAAATCCTTGAACAATATTTATATATATATATATTATAGCTTGAGCATAAATTTCATTTGTATCTGGTTTAAGCATTTTTTACACTCTTTTCTTAAGGGATTCACAATCTGTTCTGCTGACTTTCATCCTGTTACAGAGAAATGACATTTATTATCTCACCGATAAAATGTGAGATGATTCTTTATTATTGGTCATGAATAAATTTGGAATGGAAATTAGAAATTTTCTAACTATCACAGCTGTGAGGTCCTAAAGAGCTTTCCAGTAGGACAGGTGAGAATAAAAAGCTCTTCAGAATATTAAAATAGACATTTATAAATGCGGTGAAAGACTAGATATTGTGGTTGTGATAGCATCGAGGCTGATTTTTGTGATCCAGGAGGTTTGTTGTAGATGTCTGCTTTATAATTTTATATGTTTAAAAGATGTCAAGATGTCATAGAAAATGCTTTCCTTACATATATTTTCATCTTTCTTTGACAAAATGAAAAACATTGCTGAGCAGTTTTGATCTGTGATTTAATGGAACCTTTATATTTTAATATCGGTAGGTAATGCTATTTTTGAGTCTTCTCCAAAAGCCTTCAGTAACTAATTATACCGCATTTTCTTTATTTATGGAGATGATCCAGTTACTCTTCCTCTCATAAATATAAATTCTATCAAATTAGTACTTACTTGTATTTCTATCTTACTGTTACTTCAGTACAATTTATTGTGGAAGCAAAACATGTTCCAATGAAGTCATAAAGTACTATAAAATAACACGTAAGTGTACAAATATTCTAGGAAAACAGCTTTATATATTTGTCCTGGTTTCAGCTGGGATAGAGTTAATTTTCTTCCTAGTAGCTGGTATGGTGCTATGTTTTGGATTTAGGATGAGAATAGTGCTGATAACTCATTAATCAGTATTGGGAGTTGTCTCGGGGAGGAGCCACTGCTCAAGAACTGGCTGGACACTGGTCAACTGGTGGTGAACAATTGTATTGTGCATCACTTGTTTTGTATATTCCCTTATTATTATTATTGTTGTTGTTGTTGTTGTTCCTTTATTTTCTGTCTCGCTAAACTGTTTTTATCTCAACCCACAAGTTCAACCTTTTTCTCATTCCGTTCCCAGCCAAAAAATAATATTTTTCTGGCAATTTTTTAGTGTTCACCTGTGTTACAAGGATAATTTGAACTTCTGTCTCTGGAACAAACATGCAGTGAAACCTCGTGAAGCATTTCAGATTTTTTACAAGAGATTAAGACATTACGGAACAGGCATATTTAAGCATTTTAATTCTAGTCCCTGGGACTGCCGAAAATTGCTGAAAGTAGTGAGATCTGCTTAGCCAGATTCATCATATTATTGCACTGGCCTAATTTTAAGTGTTTTACCATCATGTACAGCAAACAACTGACTTTTTAAAGTGGTACTTGAACTCAAGAGAACAAAAGAAAATAAGCAGTATTCTATCCATCCACCTAACTAAGGAGAGACCTACTGTTCCAACAGTATCCTGTACAAAAAATTCATTCAACTTTTAATTAAATACACTTCTAACCACAGAAAAAGTCTGCAAACGTTGTAGGCAATTCTCTCATGTTCCCACTGAATATTTTGCTTACTGTTGAACATTAATCTCTCCTCCTGTATTTTTAACCATTGTTTTTTTCTCCTATCTGTGGTAGATTCCAAAATGAATTTATTCCCCCTCTACTTCTCAGTGACATTTTTTTTTTCTTTTCATTGAAGATTTCTTCCATTCCCTTACACTTACTGAGTTCTATTTACTCTATTTCTCATTCTTTATTGGTGCAGATAGTCAACATTTTTCTTCAACTGTGATTTCACAATCTGGACAGAGGATTCTGTCACATTGGACAGAGAACTTGTTTCATGTGTTTTTAAGGTATCACATGTTTATACACCTCCACATCACCTCCACATAGTGTTTGTTTTTCTTTTATTATACAGTTGCCTTCTTCTGGGCTTCTGAATCATCATTAAACCCCTTCTCTCTCTCCACTTTCTTCCTAAGTGTCCATGGCAATTATGTATGATTTGTCATGTGATTTATTCTATTGGCTATTCTTTTAACTGTTTCTATTTTTTTTCACACCCTTGATCCTGACAGAACAGGAAAAAGATGCCACTTTCTCACACTGTAGCTTTACTTTTATTCTTCTTTATTCTTCTGAGTATTTACTTTTCTAAAAATAAAATGAAATAAACTAAAGTTAAACTAAACTAAACTAAAATTAATAAAATAAATTAAAATCTCACTGAAAGCACAGACAATGCCTGTTCCTCACTTCTGAAAGTTAAAACTGTCTGTACTGCAGGGTTCAGCAGTTGTAACTAAATGTATCACTCAACTATCTGAAAATAGAATAGGAAAATAAGAAAAAGTAAACATGTCCAATAAATTACTATTTCAATATTTCACTGTTTTGGTATTTCAAAATGTAATTTCTAGGAAAACAAACTTTCTTGGGGAGAATTGAATTCCAGCCTGCTTCTTAGTCTCAGTTCTAATGGAAGAAGTCTCTACAATCATTTATAAGTTTGGATACAAAGTTCAGAAGAGAATCCAATACTCTGATGAGTTTAAGCAGGCATCTCAGCATCTCAGAAATTGGAAAGCAGGCACACTCCACCTTGTCATTGCATGGAGTCACAAAGAGCTGCAAAAGCATTAAAATGACCTACGGATATAAAAAGAAAAGCAAACCTATACAACAAGTTTATAATAAAGCAATCATGAATATATTTATATATTCAGCTGAATATTTAAGGGATATTTTTAGAGCACGATCAGCAATCTGGTATTCAAAGTCTGTCTCCTGTTTTAAGCCATAGTTCTGCCATTGTCATTGCCACCCACATATCCCTGACTATGTTTTTGTATTAAATTGTCATTTTTCCCCAGGGCAACTACTGCATGAACACAGGACATGGCAGAATGACTTAGCTCAAACTCAGGAACTTGTTGGCAGAAAAGAAAGCTACTTATAGTTGAAGGGAAAACAATCCTAAGTTTCACATATATGATAAACATAACTTTTTATAAGTAATTCTGATAGATACATCAGAATATTTATATTAAATTATATTAAAATATTTTCATTTAAAAACATATCAGAGTATTTTTTTTCCAGTTTCTAATTTCCAGTTACCTAACGTGATGGAGTCAAATACAAAATAGAACTATTCCACTGAGAGGAATCTTAAAATTACAATGTTAAGATCTCATTCAGTGTCTTTTCCTCAAAAATACATCAAATCTTGCAGCATATCATGTTGAATCAAAATCTTTATAGAGATACCATTGCTTTACACCCCTACTTCTGTCTCTATTTACACATTTCTGCATATAGGATATATGGTATGTTTAAGTATTATTATTCTGCCCTATTATATATGTATATATACATGTATATGATCTAATGAAAGAACTTACCCTAAAATGATTTGTGGCAGTGAGTTGTGGGATGGAAGTTGTGTTTGTATAACCTATGTAAATATTAGAATATAATTTATTTATATATATATTTTTTTCTTCCACAACAAAATAAGATGTCAAAAATTCAAACCTTCCATTCCTCAAACACCTCATATTTCAAAACTGAAATCTTGAACTAGAAAATAGAGGTTAAGAATTTAGAATTTAGCCAGCACTGCTGGTAGGTATTTCAGAGATGGAGAAGAGTCCAGGTCTGAAGTACTAATCAGTGTAAAAACAAATCAGTCTAGGTGAAATATATTTAAACAAAGTAGACAGGATGAGTAAGACAATAAAGCAGTCTTCCAACCATGCTCCTAAATGTTACTATACAATCACAAACTCTTCTGTGAAAAGAAAACAAATAAACAAACAAAAGCAAACAAACAAAAAAACACGATTAACTGTGTGGATCATGTTGAAGAAGCTTACAAAGTCAGGGCTATGCTCATTCTCCTTCTCCGAGATCAGAGAATGTAAATGGAAGACCAAATCATTTTTCTCAATCCTTGGGATTTATCTTCCCTGTTCAGTGATATCTTCTCAGTCCCACAGAGAAGGCAGATGTTTGGTCATCTTTTGCTGTCATTAGAAGGGTGGGCTGAAACCTTCCCCATTCCTTACCCTTCTCAGTAGGATTGTACTGCCTACGGGAAGGGATCCTTTCACTCCAGGGTCCTGTCTTCAACAACAGCCACAAGTGTTTAGGAAAAATGTTAGGAAGTACCAAAAACACATATCACACACTCTGTATTGAATAGACTGTCTTCACAAAGTATTTTTCTTTCTTCTTTTCAGGCATAATAAACTGCCATTTGCTATTTTCTTTAGCACAACAAAAAGATATTCAGGATGTATAATATAGATGAACTCCTGTTCTTTTAAGTAATGTCTTAGGTCAGCCTCTAGACAAAATCAGAGTATCTCCTTTCACATCTCACAAATTATTTTGGTTCCAATCAGTTGCACAACATGGTCCTTAATTTGACTTTTTTTTCCTGACTTTCAAACGCTTTGTCTTTCAACCTTTATGATTCATTTATGTCTCTTTATTATTCTATAGCTGATAAAAAAAGAAGTGTCTACCATCAGATATATGCATCCAGTATTCTTTCTATCTCATCTGTATTTGATATATGTGCATGTATGTGTGAATTGTAGCCAGTTTACCTGCCTGAAACACTAAATCAGAAGTTGATACATACAGCAAAACAATGTGATGTTTTCAGTTGTTATCATAAGTCAAACCCTACATATGAGATTACTTCCCCTGATTTCAATAATATGGATATGCTTTCAATCCTCACACATGGGCTCAAAGTGCATAAAAAAGACATTTAATTTTACAAGCCACTGTTCAGGCTCTTGTTTCCATATTTTCATGTGACTGGAATCTCCTTATCAAGCAGATGTTTCACCTAAGTGCTGTAGTTCGCAGTGAAGGGTTGTAAACTAGGGCACATGGCATAAATAATGAAAAAGAAAGGACCTTATCTGAAGGAGTAATTATACGGCCATTAATAAAATCAAATCACTTAAGAAAGAAGAAAACTTGCCCCTGTGGGGCAGAGGGAGCACAGTCTGAAATGAAAGTAAGCTGTGTGTAAGCCAGGCTTATGAAGCAGTTGCATTGCCCTTCCACTCTTTGAAGAGGTTTTGTGGGTGAATTTCATCAGGAGAAATAGGCTCCATTTAATTTAGTACAAATCCTGTGCAAACAACAGATTTGAGTGCTTAATTTTGCATCACTAATTCTTTAAAATGTTGAACTTTCTTAAATGCAAGTTGTAGACAATTCTGCCTTGAGGATGATTTAGTACACAGAAGACAGACATGTTACCATCTCACCCCACTTAACAGAGGAATGGTAAATGCTTGGGATTTATATGACGCAAATGAATTCTGCTTACTTTCTGCTTAGAGGGTAATGTGATCTAATGGTGCCAAATGAAAGGTAACTCATGCGTAGAAAAATAGGAACACACAGATAGGGAAAAAAGCTTTCATTATAAGGAAAACAAAACAAAACAAACAAACAAACAAAAACCTGTAGAAACCATTTGATAATATTATGATATCACTCATGCATAGAGGACATGTTCTAGACACCTCTACTAACTTTATCCATGTAAATGTTCAGTTTCTGCTTGGAGAGAACTACAGCTAGTGGAAGCAAGGCAGCTCTGGGGGATGCGAAATCCCACACTGAGATACACTTCTGATATGGATGGGATATATGAACACTTAGAAATGCCTCTATTCTGAAACATTAATTACTAAAGTGACCAGATAAGTACTTTCCTTGTTCTATATATGCTAAATAGAACAGGGCCAGGGATTGTTCTCTGAATCCAAAAACAACTGACACCAACAAGTTATGTCCATACTGCATAGCATTTGGCACAGCATCTCTTCTGGACTCCCTGGAGTGTTTCTTGGAAGTCGTAATGAAACATATGAACATATTTTTTTTCAGTTCAAACTATCAAAAAAAATGTAATGGCTGTACAGAAACCTCTCACATTGGTGTTTTCACACCATGAAGATAAAAGTGTGTGTTACAGGCCCTTGGGCATGGCAGATGGTAGCGTTTGAGAATGCATATTCTGACGGAATAGTGTTAGATGACTGTGTAGAGAGCTAAAGAGCTAAACCTGGTGCATTATTGTCCAAACAGCCTGTTGAGACTTTTCTCTGGTGCATGGTAGCCTCTGAACTATCTGGGCATTGTTCAAGAAAGTGTTAGTTGGCACATGCTGATCATTTCAGGCTAACCACAGTCCAGAGCCCAAGCCTATGCCCTGGTCTTGCTTTATTTACCAATATAGATGTAGCCCCAGATGGCAGAAGTTAAGTGAGATGAGCAATTCAGACTCGTCACAACAATAGCCAAGAGCATAAATACACACCAGCCATACCCCCCCAAAAAAAAAAAAGAAAAAGAGACACTTGCACTATTTTCCTTGTATTTACTCCTGGAGAAATGCAAAACAAAAATATATAAAAGCTCACTCACCTCAGTATAAAACATTACGTTTTTTTAAGGGTTGGTTTAATTTAATTTTCAACTTTAATTTCCAATTTTTAAATCTTCTAAGACTGATTATTTTTCTAAATTAAAACATTTTAACTCATGTTGAATGAAACTGTTTTTTCTATTTGTTATTCTATTTATTCAGACAAAATTATTCACTGCATTTAATTCAAACTCAAACTTTCATGGGTGAGATTCAATTAGAGATTAAGGGTTTGCTTCCATTTCCTAAGAATACATCTCCATTGTACCACGTTCATCCCCTTAAAGTATCAGAACTATCTGCATGGGGTTGGCACATAAGACACAAGATGTACAGGAAATACAAGTGAGATAACCTACCGTATCTCATATGGCACTAATGCTTTTTTAGGTAACGAGCACATGATGTCCTCAGTATAGATGCCTGCAGTTTTGCTCTTGGCCAAGGTAGGCAGTATACTTCATGAAGAGCTATTGACCAAAGATTTTATGCACAGTTTGTCTGGCCAAAGGTAGGCACCTACTTTAGATGACTAGCACCCTAAGCTCTGCTAACTTTATCGAACTAGTTCTCCAATGAGTATGGCAGGATCCCAGGCAACTAGCTCATCTACAGACATTTAGACTTGTAGAAGTACATTTTGCCATATAGATCTAAACTCGCAAAGTATTCAATTTGCAGATGCAGGATGGAAACTGTAAATAAGGTAATTGCAATATCACGATATTTTGATATTTTTTCATTCACGTCTGAGGATAACAGTGTTTTTTGTTTGTTTGTTTGTTTTTGTTTGTTTTTCCTTCTAGTTCCTACTGGGCAAGGCTGGACATTGTTCCTGCATAACCATAACAGTCTCATGACAGGCATCTGGTGACCGATTGTGCTATGGGAGAGAAAGATCAGTGCTACACTGAATTATACAACTCTTATTGATTAATATCGCTTCTCGGCCTTTTGGCTAAGATCAAGTGTAGTAATGTGTCTTTAAGGCAAATTTACCCAGGGGAAATGCACAGAGATGACCTGTCTCAGAAGAAAATTTCCCCTGAATCATTTGGGCCTTGCCAGACTTACTTGACAGACAGTTTCAAACTTAAGGTGACAAACACTGCTTAAAAAAGTTGTAAAGGTATTTACAAGCAATGTTTGATACCTGAGCTCTCAGCTACCAGAAGCCCTTACAATTTATTCTGGCTTTGTTTGGAGACTTTACACTTAATCCCAACACGTGGGTAAGGTAATTGGTAAGTAATGACAAATCTCAGGAAAGTGATTCAGATGCTGCTGGTTTGAGATTTTTTTCCTTTTAAGTCTTTCTGGTTGGTTTGATTTTCATCAGGCCACCCAGCACCACAGGTAATTAAGAAATATGCAGACACTAATGTTTCAATTCTGTTGAGCTTCCTCAGCTTCCTGGCTATGGATGTGGCTACACTTTCAAATATCAGGAAAATATCAGTATCAAAACATGTTCTTATTGTTTTCCCTTGGAGGTTGCGGAAAAGCATTTACTGTTTAAGATGATGCCAATGCAGATGATCCACTGGTTATCACTGCTTCTCTTTGCTCAAGTCTGTGTTTTTTAATAGCAGTGGTGCCTTTTTCCCAATTTGCTCCAACTCTGAGCAGCAATAAACAGAGCTCTGTTTACTAACACAAAGCATTTCATTTCTTCACGGTGTCATGAATACAAAGCAAACACAGAACATTACACAACTGGTGACACTTAAATGTAAGTCAATTATGCAGGTTTAATATATTATACACATAGCATCTGTACATGCAATGGCATGGGAGTAAAAAACTTAAATAATTAAGTTAATGGGAAAGTACTGGGTATTTAAAGGGCACAGAGGAGAACAAATGGAATTTGTTTTGCGTGAGGGTTTACAGAGTCGTGAAATGAGGGAGGCTGGCATTTTTAGAAAAGCTATGGTCTGCCTCTCAGCTCACAAATAGGTAGTTGATGAGACCTTTCTCATCCCAGACTTGCTTTCTGGAATTGTTTTAAAGTATTTTTACGGATTTGGTTATGTTCTTAAACTATAGTGGCATTGTCCCTGGTTTATACTAGAACCAAGGACAAAAACAGACACAAAAGCAATTTGGGATGGAGGGAAAACAACTAAAAGTTAATTGCAGAGTGATAAGAATGGGTATGGAGAAAAAAAAAAAATAAAAATCAAGAAACTACTAGCTCCCTGCTGTAGTTATGGCCATAAAACTTGGAGTATGTATGTTTCTTCCAATATAACCATCAATGAAATAGTCAATAATGTTGCTATAAAATTGTACAGATCTGCTCTGCAAAGTGAGTATAAGAACATGTTGCCTTCTTACAATAGCAGACTTCTTCGCTCTGTGAAGCCAAAATCCGATCTTCTAATTGAAGTGTCAAACATAACTGTACCTGGCATATTGCCCTCCATCCAAACAGACTCACGCTGCTTTACAAACATTAAGGAAAAATTTATGCATGGTCAGACAGCTGGTGTGAGGTCTATACACCATTTATATCCTACTTAAGTCTTCACGGCACTCTTCCTGAGTGATAGGCAAACTTCATTAGGGCTGTTTAACAGAGAGAGGACTTTCTGTACAGAGGGGTTATATGACTTGCTTATATTTTAATCAGGAGAATAAAAAGAGAAACATGTTGTCACAGGATAACCTAAAAATTAAAAGAAATATATTTAAAAAAAAAAAAGATGGAAAAATAAATCCTGATTCTGATTCAAAGGTCTTTCTGGAAACAAGTGAAAATTTAACAAGGAGAAAGAGAAGCATACTTTATCTCTCCTCTCTTTTTTCTTGCCATAGTGTATCAGACAGATCTCTGCACCAGTAAAGTTCTGTAATTTCTCCTTCTATCTTTCTGATAATCCTAGGGTGGATTTCACTTAGTCTTGATTGAGTCCATTTAAGCATGTTTCTAGTAGTTCCATATAAATCTGATCCCCTGAGATGTTCATAAAATGACTGTTTCTTAAGGACATTGCATAATTCTTTAATGAGAAAAAAAAATATTAAGTATATCACAGCTATGTCATAATCCTTTGTTATTTGACTTACACCCTTGCTCAAATTTAGATTAGATAAAGAAACCTGCTTTCACAGTAGCTACTGTTGTAACCTTGCTCAAATACGTGGTTACTTTTCCCTCTATGCTAACACAAATTCACTAAAATAAAAATGCAATTTATTCAATAGCCTAGAGAATAACACTAACACTTATTTAACAGAATAGCAGACTATACATGCAAGCCTGATTAAACATAGAACTATGTTCTGATTTTTTTTTCCTTTGCTGAAATATCTTTAGTTTCCATGAAACTTTGTGAAACAGAATATGTAGTAAAAATGGAAAGACAAAATATGCTGTATAGCATCATTTAGATATAAATAGGGGCAACTGCAGTTCATGTCCATTCACACTGACAGAAAATATGTGTTAACTGGTTTATGTCTTCATTTAGAAGGCTCATTTAATTCAAAGTTACCTCCTTTGACAGGAAAAACAGTGGAGGAAACTAATCACAGAATGGCAGAAATTGTTTCATAAATAGTGCCCTGAGATATCCAAAATGAGATGTTCCTAAATGTTCAATGCTATGGTTTAACTGTGCTCCTAGTGAAATCAGGGACATCTTCAGTGGTATAATGTAGAATATACCAGAAACTGTTTTCTTTGAGTGCTTATAAAAACAAACAAACAAAAATGTAAGGAAAACAAATCCAAAGAAAATATGATAATATAAAGATTTCAATTATCTAAACTCAAGTCACTTAAAGAAAGTTGTTCAAGTCTCTCCAGGGAGTACAAAGAAAGCCTGTGGTTCATACGTAGGTGCCATTATATATATTACAGAGCCAGTGGTGTTTTGCTTCATTCCGAGTTTATCTCAATATCATCTGAAAACAGTGATAAAGGTAAACTGAACATTCTTGATACTGTTCTCTTGTAGTAAGGTCAACTTACTGGCCTGGGAAAACTTGTGTGCATCCCGTTAAACATTCTTATTCACTAGAACAGGGTGCAATCCACAGCATTTATTGATAATAGACCCTGAACAGTGCTAGGTCCTGAAAGCTGTCTGGGAATTGACTGGGACACTGCTAGTTAATGAAAGTCAAACTATGCCAAGAACTACTCTACAAGCACCCAGTCTACATTTCAATGCCAAATAACATTTTCTGTGCTCTCTTTAAGCGCAGTTGCAGCCTTGTCTCCTATGTGTGAAGGAGTCTGGACCTTCTTTGGGAGTGGGCTAGCAGATGTACCCCAAATCAGAGACTATTCTGATGAAGGATATGCCTGTAGTAGACAATTCTAAGCAACACATACACATTTATATTTATGAGTTGGACATGACTGCAGTTTCAGGGAAGAAAAAAAAATCAAGGCAAAGAACTTGCTAATGGATTGATAGCAGATCTCATTTACTCTTTCAGTCTGTATGAATGTCAGTAGCGTAAGAACACTGAACAATGTCATTTGAATTTGAATCCTACTTGTTACTGAGCTTCAGCTGTTCCTGAATATATGACAGATGGGCATGGTGAGTGGTTCATTCACCACCATTGTGTCCCTCAAAGTTACCCAGAAGAATAAGAAAATCTTTGTTCACTTTCGTGATGCCCATTTTGGCTATAATTTTAAGAATGCAGAGAGTGAATTGATAATATTTATTACTCCTTTGGCAGAGTCTGGAGAACAACTGGCTCATTTGTAGTTAAGAAAAGATATCATCATAGTGTTCTTTCTTCCCTCTGTCTGACAGCATCAATGGATGATCATCATTTCAAAAACTCTTCTTTCATTTAATATATAAGACCTTAAATATATAATTTCTTACCTTTTGCTTTCCAATGTTCCTGGTACACTAGGTTTCATGTTCCCAGACATTCACTATTCATCAAGTTTCTCTCTTCCTCTGTGGGATGGTGTGCATGGGGAAATGTCCTCAATGACATTAATGGCTTTACCTCTAAAAACTTATTTTACAAACAAACTGAGGACTGACAAACCAAGTACACCTCAAATGAAGTTAAAACACAGATTTTGGACAAATTTCTATTCACAACATCAAGCTAAGCCTTGATTCATGAAGTATGTGAGAACTCCCAGACTTATTTAAAGGATCTGAAACAAGGAATCTGTTTCATATTACCCTGTAACAACTTGTGCATATGTAGTGGGTTTATGTGGCAAGGTTTTGGTAGCATGAGGATGCAGGGGTGGCCTCTGTGAGTAGAATCCAGAAGCTGCCCCATGTTAGATAAGGGCCAGTTTCAGCTGGCTCCAAAAGGGACCCACTGCTGTCCATAGCCAAACTAGTAAGCGATGTTGTTTGCACCTCTGGGAGAGCAGTTTTAAGAAAGGGAAAAAAATCTGCTGTGCAACAGCGGCTGGGAGAGAGGAGTGAGAAGCAGCCGTCAGGGACTGACCGAACTGTGTCAGTCCTGATACCGAATCCTGATACCGAATGTTCAGTTCAGTCACTGATACCTTCCGGAACTGAGCCTGCGGGGGCTGCCCACAGGCAGCAGCTCTTCAGGAACTGCTCCCACACGGCTCCGTACCACGGGGTCCATCCCCCAGGAGCAAACTGCTCCAGCACGGGTCCCCCACGGGCCGCAGCTCCCCCCAGACCCCCTGCTCCTGCGTGGGCTCCTCTCCACGGGCTGCAGCTCCGGCCCGGGGCCTGCTCCTGCGGGGGCTTTCCGTGGGCCGCAGCCTCCTCCAGGCCACATCCACCTGCTCCACCGGGGACTCCTCCACACCGAACAGTGTCAGGGACTGACCGCAGCCCCCATTCCCTGTTCTCCTGCACTGCTCGGGGGGGTGGGAGGTGGAAGAGGTTGTTGTTGGTGGGAAAGTATTGTTAGTTTTTTTGTTTGTTTCTCACTGCTATAGTTTGTTAGTAATAGGTAACCAATTTTATTAATCTCCCTATGCTGAGTCTGTTTTGCCTATGATGATTATTGCTGAGTGATCCCCCTGTTCTTATCTCAACCCTTGAGCCCTTTTCATGGTATTTTCTCCCTCTTTCACTTTGAGGAGGGCGTTGGCTTAGTCAGCAAAGACAAAATGGAGGAAGACAAAAAGAAAACAAAACAAATGATTCAAAGACAATAAACTATCACCTTCCATGGGTAGACCCATGCCCAGCCAGTCCTCAAGCAAATGATAGTTAACCCTTAAAGGCCAGCTTTTCCCCTTTTTATTGCTGAGCATTATGTTGTATGGCATAGAATGTCTGTTTAGTTGGTTCAGGTCACTTTCCTGGTTGTTTTCCCTTCCAAACTTTTGTGTACCCCCAATCTATACAGTGGGGAGCAGAGTGAGAAACAGAGAAGGCCTTGATGCTGTGAAAACACTGTTCAGCAGTAGCTAGAACATTAATGTGTTGTCAACATTGTTTACAAATGTAAAACACAGTACCATACAAGCTGCTATGGAGAAAATAAGCTGTCCTAGCTAGATCCTGTACAAAGAGACATGAATGGCCAAGGTATAATGTGACTGCTATATCCGCAGTCAGAGCATGCAAAATTAAATGTTCCGAAACACGGTGAAATACACACTTCCTTTTAGAATAAAAATCCTACTTGGTCACATTGATCTTTTGCTGTTGTTGTGAATGGGATACATACAAGCTCTGAATAAGAAAAAATTGCTCTGTATCAGCACTGGTAGATTACCATGGAAGCTGTGTGAATACTAAGGTAGCAATTCAATCAACAAAGAAGCTTTAAGAAAACAGTAAAAAACAACAAATAAAAAGTCAGTGCCCTAAAATGTATCTGCGTCTGCCAAGTGCAATTTTTACTCAAGTATTTTCAACTAAGATGGTCTTACTTAGTGTGGTACCATCTGTTGAATTTCACTTACTCGTGTACTAGTAGAGAGAAAATGGAAACAATCAAGTGAGGCAACAACTTCTCAATTACAGTCATGAAAAGGTTCAGGTGGGCTCTTACACTATGGACAGCTGATTTCACATATGGAAGACAGGTACTTAACCTTTGATATAGCCACTGTTCACACAGACTTTAACAGTGGAGGAAAATATTACTTCAGTCACTTTTTATTTGGCTGCTGCCAAAGTTGCACTAGCTCCAGAACTAGTTGAGGTAGTAATTCTTTACTTCCTGTTTGTTGGGGTGTTTTGATTGTCAGAGAGCAGGGAGGAATAATGGTAATTTATGCATAATTTCAAGAAGTAATACATTTCACAATACTTGGGAATATTTTTTTTTTCCTACTTGTGTTTCATATGCTCAATCAATTAAAGAAAATAAAAAGATCTGCTTGCTTCTCCTGCTAGTATGATCAGTTTTTTTTTCTTCCATCTCTTTGGGAACATCGGATGATGGTAATTCTCATGACCTGTTTTTTTCAACACTCTTTGTTGAAAGGTAATTCATGAAAGAAAGTAAAGGTAATTCATGAAAGAAAGTACAGTGATAGTTGCAGAGTAAAGGTTTAGAATCACAGAATCATAGAATATCCTGAGCTGGAAGGGACCCACAAGGTTCACTGAGTCCAACTCCTGAGTCCACACAGGACCACACAAAAATCAGACCATGTGTCTGAGAGCATTGTCCAAACGCTTCTTGAATTCTGCCAGGCTTAGTGCTGTGACCACTTCCCTGGGGAGAGTATTCCAGTGCCCGATCACCCTCTCAGTGCAGAACCTTTTCCTGATATCCACCCTGACCCTCCCCTGTCCCAGCTCCATGCTGTTCTCTTGGGTGCTATTGCTGTCACCAGAGCGAAGAGCTCAGCGCCTGCCCCTCCACTCCCCTCATGAGGGAGCTGCAGGCCGCCATGAGGCCTGCTCTGCTGTCCTGGTTTCAGCTAGGATAGAGTTAATTTCCCTCCTAGTAGCTGGTAGGGTGCTATGTTTTGGATTAGGATGAGAAAAGTGTTGATAACATGCTGATATTTTAATTGTTGTAGAGCAGTGTTTACACTAAGCCAAGGACTT
This sequence comes from Cygnus atratus, assembly GCF_013377495.2. NCBI lineage: Eukaryota > Metazoa > Chordata > Aves > Anseriformes > Anatidae > Cygnus > Cygnus atratus. Next base: position 154,682,951 of record NC_066363.1, on the reverse strand, counting down.
TCCAGCTTCTTGCTCTGTCCTGCCAGCGAGCAGGCTGGGGGTGCAGCAGGAGCTGGGAGGGGACAGACCCAGGACAGCTGACCCAAACTGGCGAAAGGGGTATTCCATACCATCTGACGTCATGCTGAACAATATATATAGGGGTGGCTAGCCGGGGTGGAGGGGGGGCCGGCTGCTCGGGGATAGTCTGGGCATCGGTCAACGGGTGGTGACCAATTGCATTGTGCATCACTTGTTTTGTACACATTATTAGTAGTAGTACTATTATCACTGTTATTATTATTATTATTATTATTATTAATAATCTTCCTGTCTTAATAAACTTTCTTTATCTCAACCCACAGGCTTCATTTTCCCATTTCTCTCCCCCATCCCAGAGAGGGAAGGGGGAGGGCGAGTGAACGGCTGTGTGGTGCTTAGCTGCCGGCTGGGTTAAACCACAACATCTGCTCTGGGCTGAACAGGCCAAGGGACCTCAGCCACTCCTCATACATCTTCCCCTCCAGACCATTCACCATCTTTGTAGCACTCCTCTGGACACTGTCTAACAGTTTTATGTCCTTTTTATACTGTGGTGTCCCAAACTGCACACAGTACTCAAGGTAAGGCCACACTAGTGCAGAGCAGAGTGGGACAATCCCTTTCCTCGACCAGCTACCAATGCTGTGCTTGATGCACCCCAGGGTACGGCTGGCCCTTCTGGCTGACAGGGTACACTGCTGGCTCATATTCAACTTGCTGTTGACCAAATACTCCAGGTCATTTTCTGTGGGGCTGTTCTCCAGCCTCTCATCCCCCAGTCTGTACATACAACCAGGCTTGACAATTCCCAGGTGCAGAATGTGGCACTCGCTCTTGTTCAACTTCATATGGTTGGTGATTGCCCAGCTCTCTTATTTGTCCAGATCTCTCTGCAAGATCTCTACCCTCAAGGGAGTCAACAGCTCCTTCCAATTAAGCGTCATCCACAAACTTACTCAGTATACATTCAAATCCCACCTGCAAGTCATTTATGAAAACATTAAAGAGAACTGGCCTTAAAATGGAGCCCTTGTGGAACCCCACTGGTGACTGGCTGCCAGCGTAATGTAACCCCATTTACTATAACCCTGCAAGTACTAACAACACGGGTGTGTTATCACCGCTGTTTTCATAAAAAGGCCAAAGCACAGCACTGTGTGAGCCTCTATAATGAAAATTAACTCTGTCCCAGCCAGAGCCATGACACCCTACAATGTTGAACAGCATCTTTGTTGTTGTCTCATGTTGCCCATTTAGTATTCGTTAGAAGAAGAGATGGGTAGACTGATAAAGGAGGTTTGAAATAGATTCCTCTTGACATAGGAATATAAATGGCATTTGTATATTTATTCTGGAAACTTAAAAAAAGAGGATCTGGGTGCAACAGAGCAGGACACGGGCGCATTGAGTAGGAAACTTTCAAACCATTTCTGTTATTTGCCACAAGCTGAGATGTTCCCACTTCAAGAAGTAAGAGCACAGCACTAACAGGAGACTTTCTCTAGAGTATGCTGATACATCTTTTAACCTGAATAAGGGTCAGGCCATATGTTAGCTAATATTTTTTTATGGAAGGAGTAATTGCATTTGATGAAGCTTTCCTTAAGCATAACTCTCCATTTGAGCTTGTTTCTCTGTGCAAAAAGATCAGAGCACACGATGGGTTTAACCTACAAAGCTGCAGTTGTGAGTACTGCTACACAAGCACACAGATTAGAAAATTAGTTTTCTGAGAGAAGGAGCACAAGATCACAGCACCAGAAGCTTCATCTCCAGACCCTGTAATGGGAAACAAAACTACAAGAAATCAGCCTCTTCAAATCAGATAATGTCTCTTTCAGACCTTCTTGAGCACCAGCTGCGTCTTGCAGAACATTTATCTCAATTAACATAAGTGGACTCTGAAGAAGTGTCACATGGTTGTGCCGTCAATCTGGAGAGAGCACCAGTGTCTTGATGCTCCAACATGCAGTGATGAGGCAAGATAAACAGGAGGCTATTCCTGAGACTACATAATTGCAGCCCTCCTGAAACTTTGATTTTAAATTCTTGCAGCCCCTCCAGGACTCAAGCTCTGATTATGATTATGAAAATTCAGGTACTGAAGCTCGACATTCAGGTTAGCACCATGCAGGAACTGGTATCTACCCACACAAATCAAGCAGCGGATGTGGTGCATCAAGCTCAAGTCCTGCTTCTAGGGCTTTACTTAGCAGACAGTCATGATCATGCTTACTTGTGAATTCATTTTGAGCTGCTAGTGGACTTAACACAAGGGAGAAACCTGCTGGCATCAGGAAGCTAAATTATTTTGAAAAAATACTTTTTGAAAGCTATTTTTGTCTAATAAGCAGTCCCAGATACCCACAGTTCCTGTATTACTGTGAAGACCAGAGCTTTCCCAAAGTATTCTAACCATGGAAGTGTCAATTGCCATCCACAGAAACAAACTTATTTTGAATGTCTGATTTCAAGACACATCTTCAGCAGTCATTTCCACCCTGAATCAAATTGGCTTATAGAGAGGAAAGTGAGGAGAATGCCTCTTTATTCTTGTTATATGAAGAGCATATACATATATATATGCATATGCATTTAGGCATAGATACACATACACACACACACAGAGACACATATGTACACACATACACATGCACACACACACACATACATTATATATATGTACTTATTCTACTACAGTTACCTGTGCTGGGAGCACTATTTGTTTTGCTTGCCAATGTGAATTAAGGTATCATGTTTTTGTCACACAGAAATTTAAGCATTTAGTTTCCTGCAGCCCTGAGTTGACTCTTTTAACTTTCACCAGCTGGAAGTCTAGATTTCTAGTCTGTACCTTGCTGCGGTCATCACTACTGGGTTTATGTTATCAGACAAGGGCATAGGGACTGCAGGACGATTATTGATAACCTTCTGGAGGACCTTTGCCTCACTCGACCCTGCCCAAAACATAATTCAACCTTTGGGATAGAAAATAGTGTTTGAGAACACCCATCAGGGAAGAGAGGTCTGAATGAGGATAAGCTTGAAAAGAAGCCTTGAAATGGAGTTTAGCTATAGTTATTTAGGAATTACAGAAGCCCCAAAGGGGCTATGACTTTTTTGACTGTAAAACTGCACCAGAAAGTGTTTTTTTAAAGTTGCTAAGTTGCTGTTTGACTAAATCTAGATTTTTTTTTCATTTTAAACTTTCTTTTAGTCTGTATATATATTTTTTCCATTGGAAACAAGCATGGATATCAAAGAAAAACAGAATATAGTAAATATATAGTAATCTGCCTGGATAATACCTGATCTGCTTAGTAAGTGTAACTTGTAGAGACAATAAGAAAGCATACAAGAAATCACAAAATATGTATATGTATTCAAAAAATAAATATAGTGTCTCTCTGTTGATCTATTGCAAGAATGAATAGCAGAGGGAAAAACAAACTATAGAGTTAACAAGTAGCAATCAATTTCCTTAAGTATTTTGCTCAGTCACCTGACATCATGGATTGAGTACAGAAATAACACATCTGGGAAGAAATGTCTCATAGTTAGCTTGCTAAAATACCCTAATGGAGAAAGACTGCTAAAAGAGTTAGAGAAGGATCAGTCTTGCAAGATCAAAGCCATAGCTTGATTTGGAGAAGCTACCAGAAATCCTGATATTTCTGTGACACCTCATTTCACTTTTAACAAGTATGGACGGAGTCTTTCATATCACGCATCCCTCTCCTTCAGCTGCCCTTGAAACTCTCACTCAAAATGCTACATAGTTCTCCTCTGTCTCTGTGGCTTTACACGGCATATTCAAAATTACCTGCTGTATCTTACAGTGATGTGCAGAGTGCAATCAGGCAGGCATGCTGTTGTGGTGGTTTGCAGGGGTGGACAGATGTCTGTCTGTCTCTGTAGTCCTTCTCAAACAATCACCTCTGATGGCTACTTTTCTCCTTTTTTCATAACAAATTATCATGCCAGCTTTTGGATTTGTTTTTCTTCTCTGCATTAAATAACCAGATCCTTTTATTCTAGCTTAGTTTAAAGGAATGTACTGTTTTTAGCTGGAATAGAGTTGATTTTCGTCATACTAGTGGGTATTGTGCTGTGTTTTGGATTAAAGATGAAACTAGTGTTGATTCAGATGTTTTAGTTGTCACTGAGCAGCACTCGCACAGTGTTAAAGTCTTTTCTGCTCCTCACACTGCCCTGCCAGCGAGGAGGCTGGGGGTGTGCAAGCAGCTGGGAGTGGACACAGCCAGGACAGCTGACCCCAGGTGACCGAAGGGATATTCCATACCATATGATGTTGTGTCCACCAATAAAAACAGAGTGAAGGAGGAAGGAGGGGGATGGTCAGAGTGGTGGTGTTTGTCTGCCCATGTAACTGTTATGCGTGATGAGCCCTGCTATCCTGGAAATGGCTGAACATCTGCCTGCTGTTGTAAAGTAGTGAATGAATTTTTTAGTTTGCTTTGCTTGCGCATGCACATTTTACTTTACCTGTTGAACTGTTTTTTATTTCAGCCTATGAGTTTTCTCACTTGTACTTTCCCAATTCCCATCCGACTGAGGGGGAGTGAACGAACAGGTGTGTGATGCTCAGCTGCCTACCAGGGTTAACCCACAACAAGGAATGAGGTCTATTATTTCACCTCAGCTTCTTGGTACCATGTCTTTCCCACTAGCCCTTGCTTTCTGAACATCTGAAAACTCATATCCATATATAAAGACTCATAGACTGTCCTATGGTTTTTGAAGTGATCGTTCTGTTCCATGAAAGAGTTAATGATAAGAAAATGGGGAACAGCAATTTTTAAAATATTCCTGCATGAGTTGCACTGAGGAGTCTGATTGCCCTTTCTACCTGCAAAAGGTTTTTATGAAGGAATCACACCTACCCACAGATGGCCTGGCAAGCTGTGAGAAAACAAGTGCCATAACTCACTGGGAAGAAGCCAGATTTACTTAATTCCACCTCAAGCGAATTTTAGCTCAGTTTATTTCAGGAGTGTCCATCAGTTCAGTGGTCTCATGGGACAAAGAACAGAAAGTTTAAAGATTGATTGAATCTCTGGGGTCTCAATTTAGTTTCTAAATAAAAGTGTCTAGTTCTGTTTGAGATAATTTAGGATATCTGCTATATACATGCTGTCTGAGTGCTATGCCCGAAGACCTACAGGTCACCAGTGCCCTTATGGAAGAGCAGCTGGAGGCGAAGCAAAGAGACTCTGTGGCATTCAAAATGGCACTGTGACCACATGTAGGCAACCAGCTTGTGTCTTCTCTGTCTTGTTTGTGAGGGTTGAGCTGGAAATAATATTACACACTAAATACTTGAACAGGGAATGAGAAAGGAGGAGAAATAAGCTGTGAGATAGAAAATTACTTGTGTTGGGTTCACTAGAACTTGTTGGTCACAATTTGGCAAAGATTTTTATGAGCCAGGGTGTGTTCAGGGTAGGAGAGCAGACCAAAACAAATACCCAAATCATCCATTAGGTGCTTCCCCCACTCCCACCGCAATGTTGATACACGGGAGAAAGTTCAACAGAGAGCCACCAAAGTGGTCAGAGACTGAAACAGTTGTCCTGTGAGAGACACGATTTTCCAGCCTGGAGAGTATATATCATCATGGGGACCTAGCTGCAGCATTTGAATACATGCAAGGAGGTTATCAAGATAACAGAGCAACTGTAGTCCACTGAATAAGAACAGCAAACACTAGTAATAAATAGAAGAGGTTCTATTTATAGACTGATAAAGGATAAGAAGCAGAATAAGTGGAGCATGCTACCCAGGGTTGTTGTGCAGCCTCCATCCCTGGAGATTTCCAAGACCCAAATTTATAAAGCTCTGAAAAACATAGTCTGAATTCAGTGTTGAATCACTGTTTTGAGTAGCAGGTTAGACTACAGACCTCTTGAAGTCCTTTCCAGCTTAAAAGATTCTGTGATTCTTATACGATGTCTGTATGTTCCTCCGTCTGAGGAACATCTACAGACATTTCCAACGAAACATTAGTAATTTGTCTGTTGTAATTTCATTAGAGGTAAGTGAGCATTTGCTTCAAACTTGGAGCAGAGGTTCTAGTTTCTTTTTCTCCAAAAATAATTCAGTTAGTGTGAATTGAATAGGAATTAGGGATTCCCACCAAAATCATACTACTGATACTAACCAAAATTATAACAGAGACGGAACTTAACTCCTCAAATTCAGCTAAGTTATTTGTACAATGTCTTAGATTTAAATAGAACTTGGAGTCTGACTGATGGATGAGTGCTTAAAAGGAGATTACAGTGATTCCTATTATTTGATAATTGTTTTATTTGCTGTGAAGCTCAGAGAAGGGATGGCCAATTTTTTTGTTATAATCACTATATATTTTTTTCTGCATGTGTCTGTATCTCTATACTTTTGTCTGCATCTCTTTTATTTTACTCTGTAAAATCTTCTAGAGAATGGCTGCCTTCTTGCCTTTGCTTCATCAATACTGAGAGCAATGAAGCCTTGGCCCGCTTCTGAGACTGCTGTATTGTTTTGCAATAATAACAATAGAAATCAACAGTATTAATGAAATAGTCTCTTAGGCAGAAAGTACAAACAAACCAAATCTCCTGGAGTCATTAAACCCTCTCTTATTGAAAAGTGAATTAGAGCCTTGTAAAATATAAATAATCATATTACTATTAATAATAATAATAATAATAATAATAATAATAATACATTATTTTGCAGATATCAAAGGTTAGTCCTGTTTTTCTGAAGGACTGCAATCTTAATGGAAAATATTTAACTGGCACTTAAAGGTTTAGGATATTATTTTGTTCCTACTAAAAATATGTTAAATAAAAGCCCATGGACTTTTGACTAACTAAACTCCTACCCTCCCCACCTCCTTTCTTCCTTCCTCCTCTCTCTTTCCCTCTCTCCATCTGTCATTTTCCACAAAACGTCTTTAAAATGGGATAACTTATTTTTCAAGTGTTGAATGATAAGAGCTCCTAACTTGGCAGTATCCTATGTAGTATGCCACTGTTTTGCTAGTTGGAATATGTACTGCAATTGGTTTCATGGATCCACTTATCTCCAGCATCTGGAGATTTCAACTGAAGTGCAAATGAGAGTATAACAGAAGCATATTAATTAAGTACTAACCACAGGCTTTGGCTCCACTACAGGGTGCACTAAACAACATAGATGGAATATAGGTCAAAGAAGCAAGGTATTAGATTACTTCTGAGGTCAAAAAGAATACACTTGAATTTAGTAGCCTATTATGAATACTGCTCATTGAACTGGACTCTGAAGAGCTTTGTTTCCATACAGGTGACAGATTAGCACTACTTATTACTCTGAGGAATGCATATGTAGGGAAAAGGCTACAGACTCTTTTTAATGTGAAACATTTTGGATTTGCCTACCTGAAGCAGTAGTAAACAGCATTCTAATAATCTATGCATAGACTAAAAGCTACAGGGATGGAAATAAACAGTGCTGATATGCAGGTCCCCAATTAGATGTGGAGTTTACCTTTCCAACTCATGTTCATCTTTCTAATAAGTTGCATTTCTGGAAGGTTTAATGTGGTTCATCAAATACTGCAGGAACTGTCCTGTTCCCCCCATCTCCTCCAAAAAATAATAAAATAAAATAAAATAAAATAAAATAAAATAAAATAAAATAAAATAAATAAAATAAAATAAATCCCAAATCTTAGGTAGGAACCTGTGCAATGCCATCTTATATGCAATGAATCACCGTAACTCAGCAGTGAAGCATTTTGCTGTTGAGGTTGCAAATACTGGAAATTACATATAGTGGAATAAAATTAACTGTGTGAGAAATCTTTTCTTGAAGTTAGCCTTAAAGATAAATGAGGGGTTTCTATTAATGTCCAAATGTCTGCTAAAGAATATTCTTTTTTTAAAACAAACAAACAAACAAACAAACAACTGTGGAATTCGTAGGAGTTTTAGTCCATGTAGAGAGAAAAATGCAAGGTCATCCAGAAGCACGCAAGGGAGAAGAAAAAGGTGTCATCCATGTTCTGATGGATGATACAAAGTGAAGTGCTAAGAGGATGCAGTGAGAGATTCAGAGCCAGGAGAAAAATTGTTGAAGGTGTCTAAAAAGATCTAAGAAAGGTGCTGCTTCTGGAGTTACACTGAAGCACCCCTTTTCATGTCAGTGCACTTTTCTGATTCTAATGATAATCGATGTCACCTCCAGGTCACAGAGCTCGATGACCTATTTCACTCTCCAAGCCTCAATAGGAAAGATCAATGCTGTTCTTCTATTGACTTTGAAAAATCACAGAGAGAAATAGAAATAGGAAATATTGTAATACTCACAGATTGTGTGTGTGTGTGAGTACAACCCTGATATATCAAAATGAAGTGACAGTATTATATCATCTGGAATTAATATGCACTTATATTAATGCCAGGATATGTATTTACTTGATTGAATATAAAAAATAAAGGCTATGTTGAATTTTAAAAGACATTTTGAGAGCGCTAATGATTCTAGTTATTTGTAGATGATAAACTTAGGCTGATGTAGGTCATTGTCTTCTACCTGCCCATGTATTAATCTTTTTTTTTTTTTTTTTTTTTTCCCTGTAACACTCACAATTGTAGCATTTAAATACAATTAACAGCTAGCAATCTGGTACTGCTATTTTGCTTTTTTAAACTCTTTTCCATCAGGAATGTGGTAACAGCTGGAGAAGATTGGTGGGACACAGTAACACTATTTATTTATTTATTTATTTATTTACATTAACATGAGTCAAACACCTCTTTCTACCCATGGTTCCTGGCTGTGGATATTACAGCAGTGTGCAGAGTGCTCATAAAGGACTGAGGCAGATTTAATGTGTTACATAGTGTACAAACAAGTGGGGAGAAACAGTCTGTATGAAAACAGTCTGTATGAACAGTCTCGGTGTGTAAAACTGAATGATTTCTTCTTCTTCTTTACTGGTTGCTATATGAAATGTAGAACCATTTCAAAACTCTTATCTTGACATGCTTGAAGGCATTGGGAGAGATAAGAATTCATCTTAGACATCTTAGTTCCAGCCAGAACTTCAATAACTCTTTACCTCTTTCATCTTCAGCAGTCTTGATGTCTTGCTTCATCCTAGATTTTTCAAAACTGTCTTTTCTTGTGATGGGCAACAGAAAAAAATAAAATACATACTCCTAGACAGTTACTAGCAGATCATCATGTGCATCAGCCTCCAACAGAAAAAAATAGAGATTTCCCAAAAATGTAGAGTTTTTCCTCAAAATAATGAATAAGTTGAGATGAAGGAAATGCTTTCATAGAATCAGAGAATTATAGAGTATCCCAAGTTGGAAGGGACTCACAAGGATCATCGAGTCCAACTCCTGGCTCCACACAGGTCTACCAAAAATTCAGACCATATGACTAAGAGCACAGTCCAAACGCTTCTTAAACTCCAACAGCCTTGGTGCCATGACTATGTCCCTAGGGAGCCTGGTCCAGTGCGTGACAACCCTCTCAGTGAAGAATCTCTTCCTGATATCCAGCCTGAACCTCCCCTGTCGCAGCTTGACACCATTCCCTTGGGTCCTGTTGCTGGACACCAGAGAGAATAGATTGGTGCCTGCCCCTCTGCTCCCCCTCGTGCGGAAGCTGTAGATCATGATGAGGACTCCCCTCAGCCACTCCTTGTATGTCTTCCCCTCTAGGCCCTTCACCGTCGTTGTAGGCCTTCTCTGGACCCTCTCCAATAGTTTCACATCCTTTCTGTACTGTGATGCCCAGAACTGCACACAGTGCTTGAGGTGAGGCCGCACCAGCACAGAGTAGAGAGGGACAATCACTTCCCTCGACCGACTAACAATGCTGTGCTTGATGCACCCCAGGATACGGTTGGCCCTCCTGGCTGCCAGGGCACACTGCTGGCTCATGTTCAGTTTGCTATCAACCACAACCCCGAGATCCCTCTCTGCAGGGATGCTGTCCAGTGTCTCGTCACCCAGTCTGTACATATAGCCAGGGTTGCCCTTTCCCAGGACCCAGCACTTGCTCTTGTTAAACTTCATACAGTTGGTGATTGCCCATCTCTCCGATTTTTCCAGATCTCTCTGCAAGGCCTTTCCACCCCCAACAGAGTCAACAGCTCCTCCCAGTTTAGTATCATCAGAAAATGTACTCAAAACACCTTCTAGTCCTATATCCAAATCATTTATGAAAACATTGAAAAGAACTGGCTTTAAAATGGAGTCCTGGGGTACACCGTTGGTGACTGGCCACCCCATTTACCATAACCCTTTGAGCCCTACCCATCAGCCAATTGTTCACCCATTGTGTTATGTTTTTATGTAGCTGTATGCTGGACGTTTTGCCCAATAGGATCCTATGAGAAACCGTATCAAAAGCTTTACTGAAATCCAAAAAGATTACATCAACTAGCTTCCCTTGGTTGACTAGATAGGTTACCTTATCATAAAAGGAAATTCATTTTGTTAAGCAGTAATTTGTTACTTTTTCGTCATGGACTATAGGCAGAGGCAAGAAAGGGAACTCTGAGGATAATCTCTGGGTTTTAGTCACCCTTATTTGTAGCATCACAGGAAATTTCAGCTTGGAAGGGACTTCATGGAAATATATAGTCCACTTCCTGCTCAAAGCAGGGTCAGCTATGACAGTGGGCCAGGTTTTCAGTTTTATCCACTCTGATCTTAAAAACCTCCAAGGAAAGAGGCTGCACAACCTGTCTGGGCAACCTTTTATGATCCATGTGTACTTCTGAAGACAGGATCCTTCAACAGGTGCCAAGTGTAAGGCAGTGCAGATACAGCCATCTTGCTAGTAAACATCGTAAGGAACATTATTTACTAGATGTCATGAAGGTACTGATGCCAGGTGAAACACAAAGCACACCATTTGGTGACATCCGGATTCTAGATCAAGAAAAGAGTTGGGGAGGTTAAAAAGCCTATGATAAACAGACAGTAGGTAAGAATATAGAGGAAAGGGCACAATGCACAAAACACATTAAACCAAAATGTATTTAAAGTATTTTTTTTTCTTTTCTGTAAATACGTACTAAATAGTGTTAAACAATACTATCAGAGAGAGCTGAGAGCTGTGATGATTTCCACCACTTTAGGCAAGCTCTGATAGAAGTAACACTGATTATTTTTGTAAGACACTCTGAGACAATATAAATGTGTCAACTACTGCACCAGAGTCAATATCCATCAGCCTCCAAAACCGAGAATGTTGTAGTTCCCCTTTTATGAAAGAATAAATCAGGACTAATTGGGTGGAATTTAGCTGATGGTTTAGTTTACCATTGCACTGTTAGGGCTGTGCTTGAGATTTTAAAAGCTAACTCAGGAACTCAGAGTGAAAGATAAAGATGCAGTTATTAGGAGGTTTGGTCTAAAGAGACAGCTATTCATCTACTCTTTTGCCTCTAATAGATTTTTTTTTTTTATAGAGATGTTTATTCTTTAGATGCTTGTTTCCCTTTTGCAGTGAATGACTCATTTATTTACAGGATAATATTTTTGATACGTTTTAAAATTATATTCTATTTCTGTACCACTTTTTTGTTTGTTTATTTGTTTTCTAAATGTGCCTGTGCATGTGGTGCATCAAATAGCAAATTCATACAGAATAGCCATAACATTTGGGAAATCAGATTTCACCTTATAGAAAGCAAGAGAAAGAGAAAGAGGGATTGTTTCCTCTTCTAAATAATATTTCTAGAGAGGAAAGATGAGACCAGTAGCTAAATTGCTGGTCAAAGGAACCGGGAAGCAGTTTTTGGTTGTTGTTGTTATTTTTTTTAACCTCTTTTGCTGTTTGTTTTCCATGTAATCTTATGTGAGTCACACAGGGTCAAGTGGTTGTTGTTTTTAAAGTTATTTAGGCACTTGGTGGAGTTTTCAAATGGAGATTAAGACATTATCAAATTTTAGATATTTTTATGCAGACAATTATATTAAAAGTTAGATAATCTTTTTTTTTTCTTTCTTTTTTTTTTTTTGAATTATACATCAATGTTCCATAAAACATCAACTTTTTTCTTCCATTTATTTGAGAAATAGTAAATCTCTGCAAGACAGTTATATGGATATTTTCTAAATTTTCTCTTCCACCTCCCCAGAGGGAATCTGATGACTTCCTGGATCAACAGGAGGATATCTAATGTAATGTTGTTAGTGCCGTGTGGCCATATTCACAAGTGGCCCTTACAGATTTCAAAGTCTTGTCTCTTCTCATAGTGTTGCTTTCACTATTACTTCTGGAAAAAAAAAAAAAAAAAAAAAAAAAAAAGCTAATGTCCTTTTATCTGTCATAGTAAGCCCTATCAATTTTTCCACTGAAGGCATCAAAACAAGGACTGAGTCCGTTTTTAGGTAATTTGTGTTTCTTATCTTGTATCTGATGTACCTGAAATATCTGCTGAATTTCAACAGCACAGCATTTTTTTTTTCTGTTGTCTACAGATCTGTAACTCTGTTTCTAACCTTTTTTTTTTTTTCTTCTTCTTTTTTTCATATTAGTACTTATTTGGCACTTGATTAACAATTTAATATATTTACAACAAGATGTCTCTTCCTCTACTACTCACCACTTTTCCTAATCTATTTCAGATATAGTGCATTTTAATATCCTGCAAAATATAAACCTGTCTCTCTTGGTGATCAGCCTTTTCCAGAACTCTTCTGTTCAGGCCTGCTATATTGATATTGCCAACTTCATTTTCCCTCAAATGTTCCCACATTTCAATCTGTGTTTTCTCTTCTTCTCTCACACCCCACATAGCTTAACCTTGAGTCCCTATTTGATTTCATTCTACAAAATAGTCTTTCCACTCCATGATCAGGAAATGTACATTTAGTTTTTCCCTTTTCTTTGTTCGTACAGAAAAAATAATAATAATAATAATAAAAAAAGGCTAGGACACGTTCTTTGCTTCTGGGAGAAAATGGGAAAATGGCAGCTATGGCTTATGTCCATACAACTAAATTCTCTTAAATAAAATGTCATTTTCCAAAGATGGGGTGGTTTCATCCATACCCTAAAGGATAACTCCTGGCCTATGGTATCCCAACATTGTGCCCTGTCATTAGCAGGGAAACTTCTAGTTGTACAGTCCAGATATAGACCAGGATGTTGCCCTGGCCTTATTTAGTTTACACAAAAAGTCAAATCCTGAGTTATTTACTCATTACAAAACACAGCTTCGTCTCTGGCCTTTCCTCTGCTGCCTTGCCAGATGGTACCTGATATGACTTGCACATGGTTTCTATTTCAGGTCACACCAGGCTTACGGCCAAATCCTATTCACTGTTAACACATTAAAATGAAATAGAAAGAAGTTTCATGGGCACACCAAAAGCACTATATAAATCTCTCAAATACTTAATCCATATCCCATTCGTGCAATATGGTTGTGGTCTATCATGTGATTCTGGCTTTGGCTTACAAAGCAAATCACGTGCCTAGAAAGGGCTGATGAGATCTTAACCCCCCTAAGTAAGAAAACCTACTTATGAGTCTGGGACTCAAGAGGTGGTATCTTTTCTTCCCAGCTTTGGTTCAGAGACAATGTCTTTTTCTGGATTTATGATTCAGCTGCAAAGATAATGGCATAGAGAACAGGAAAGGTCACAGTGCCACACTCTATTAATGTATGAGCTACAGGCAGAGCAACAAGGGATCGTGACAAGGAAGTCAATTATATGAACTTCGTGCTCAGTGCATGAGATTTGACAGGTCTGAGTTATGGGATCTGACATCAAGAACTTTGTGTATCCATCTGAAAGCTTTGGTGCAACTTGGGAGGAGGAAGGTTTTTGGTGCCATCAGAATCAGTTTCTTTCTGAATGAAAAGTATAAGGTTACTCAGAACTGGCAACGAAGGTTTATTATGACACCTGAACGCTCCTCAGAGGTTCGCTGTCTAGGGAGTGACCTCCGATCAAGCCTCAGGTCTCACAAGTTAAGCAGGCAGAAGATTAAGCGGCACAGAAAATCATAAGGCTATAGGCCAGGCAGAATGTGAAAGACTCTTGCAGAGTTATACAATTGGACAATATTTAGCTTGTTAGTTGAAAGAAAGAAACCAGAATTGCAAGAAATCAGATGTAGAGGAATGTAGTACCTTGGGGAAAACAAACAAACAAACAAAAAAACAAACAAACAAAAAAACCACTGTAATAGTAATGTAATGCAAAAATTTTCCATGTTTGCTCTTCAAATGATTTCTTTTGCATTAAAGGAAAAGAGAGCTTTAGGAAGTAAAACAGATTAGCACAAAATATGCACAGGGAATCAAAATGCAACATGATCACTGTGCAAGCTTCTCCAAAGTGTAGAGAACTGGAGTGATGAAACATTACATGCATTTAATAATGATTTGGTTGCAGTGACTAAATCCATCAAAATCCACTTTATTTTCTTTCCAATAATATGCAAGCTGATCTAAATTTCCTAGAGCCAGGATGTGTCACTTCTCTATATTTAAGCCTTTAGATGATTTTCACTTTGGATATGTTCCATTTAGCAATTAATGATCCTCCTCTCCCACCCCCCCTCCCCGCCCCGCCTCCTTCTCTTTCTCTCTCTCTCTTTTTTTTCCCCCCAAGATGCACTTTCAACTCTTTCTTTAAATGTACTGACAATATGACCATGGTCTGATCACTGCAAATGCTGCTTCTTAGACTACTAAGTAAATTACATTCTGCTAATTCTACCCATAACATAAAATAAGATGTTATGAGTGTGGCCACACTGCTCACTGCAAGACAACTGAAAGGAGATAAAAGATTATTTTTTTTTGTTTCAGAAATATCAGTGGAAGATTATTGTTTAGTAACAGTTGCATGAAGACCTCCACACCAGCTGAACAGTTTTGAGTATATGCAGATGAGAATGTAGCATTCTGCTGTGTTGTGAACTCTTTTAAACTAAAAATGTGGTCAGTTGTATCTTGTTGGCTGCATTAGTCTTTTCCCTCTCCTTGTGGAACATGGTCCTGACTCATCCCCCCATTCACTTCCCTCTCTTGTTTCTTGAAGCCTTTTCTGAGCAATGTCAGCACATTAAATTTACAGGAACATATTCCCTTTATTTATTTTCCATAATGGATTATTATATCATAAGACCTTTACAGAAAATCTTTCAAGGTAGAGGATGGATATGCGAAGCTAGCAGGGGGACACAGTGACCACCAGTGAGGCTGTCATAAAAATAGCCTTAGGCTAACAAGAGTCAATCCCATGAATAGATATTTCATGAAATTGTGGTAAGAATCAAGCAAATCTGATATTATAAACATAATTTATGCTGATCAACATTGCATTGAAGATCCTGCTACTTATTTCTTTAAGTGGTGGCCACTTTAACAATGCAAGTGTTGGTATATGAGGCTTTTTAATGTGGTAAACAAATACAACTGATCTACACTTAGTCCAAATTAAAGTGTCTAATTTAGAAGACTGGTTAAAGGATGAAATTGGGGAAACAATTTGGAGACATATCCAAATAATTTAGGCACCTATATTTATTAAGTGAGTCTAATTTCCAGTGTTACAATTTAGAGTAAGAATATAACAAAATTCTGCTTGGTTAACAACAGATACCCACTTATGTAGAAAAAAAAAAAAATCTAGAAAAATTTAGCTGTTTTTTATCTTTTTATAGTCAGAAAATACTGTTTCTTTTGACAGCAAAACATGTAACAAATGCAGATATCCTGAAAATTCATAACTGATTCTTCAACATCATATCTTGGATTCAAGACTTTGTTAGCATTTTATTATTATTATTAACATGAATGCATATTTTGTCAATATTACTATTTATAAAGAATTCCATTCATGTCATTTAGAAATCACATTGCGTTGATATATTAAATTTTGGTATCAAATTGTAAACTCAGGAAATGTATAACTTTTATCTAAAAAGAAAATGACACTAAAATATTTGGAACGTGTTACTTTTAGTCAGCCATTCAATAACACAATGTGCTGAAGTTAGCTACCTAATTCTGGGAATAGATTTGATCAATCTAAAGAACTTTAGATATAATCATATTCACCTGGTCATTGGTCCAAAAGAAGCTGAATACCAATTTCCTTGGTACGTACACTGTTCTTCATCCGCACAAGTGACCTTGAGATCAAGAAATGTTATGCTGATTCTGAGAGAAGACAAAAATTGAGTCCCTATGCTACTGCAGAAAAAGCTTCATTCTTTCAGAAATGTGAAATTCAGAACAACCATCTTCAAGAAGAAACACAAAGTCATGGTTCGCAACTTTTACTAAGGATTTCAGAAAGGCCTATTTTCTTCCAAAACTCAACAACCCAAGATCCTGAATCTGAGACAATACCAGGAGGTCACTTGGGCTTGATGTGCTATTGGAGTTATCAAAAACATGAATGATTCTGTGGAAATAGTGCTGCATGAACAGAATTACTGCTGGATGCTAGGTAAAAAAGCTGTGAGATTGTCTGGTTCCCTCACCAAAGTTCAAGAGTCATGCAGCAACATAGAGTGTGAAGGTGCACTAGGTAGAGACTGGTGGCTCTCTGCGTGGACACTTTCCATGATCTCTGTGGTTAGAACCCAGTTTACCTCATAGAACATGAGGATAGACTTATTTATATGAGAAATGTAGTGGCAGGGACAAGAAGAAAATCATTGTTGTACTGAACATCCCAGATATTTGTATACTGACATGAGAAGTATAACAATAAACAAAGAGATTTGAAAGCCTTACTTCAGGGATACAATTTAATTGCTACAGCAGAGCATTGAGCTGCACTATTAATAGAAAATTACTGAGGTTCATTCAGAAAGGAAAAAAAAAAAAAAAGAAAAAGAAAGGGGCAGAGACACCTCATTGTGCACCAAGATTATCTACAATTAATAATGTCAGATAATTTCTAGATAAAATTCCAGAAAAAGAAAACCGAAGGAAGGAGGACTGAAGGAGACTTGACAGTTTCTAAAGAAAAGATAAAACAGGCACATAAGAAAACAATTCCAATATACACAAAAGACAGTGTTTTAATTAACAACGGGGTAGTTAAAATTTTAACTCAGATACAAAAAGAAACAAGAGATAGAAACTGAAATTAATAAGGATGAACATCGATAAAATAAAATAACATGAAAATGTAGACAAAAAAAATTAGAAAGACCAAAGATCAATTTGAAGTTTAATGTGTAAAAGACATCAAGGAGAAAAAGAACGAATTCTTTGAGTAATAAGAGAAGTGTCGTGGAATAAACTTGATGTGATGCTGAATTTAATGTTGCTCTTAAGTTTCTCTATAAAAGGTCAATGACTAGCAGATGTCTGGAAATATTAATATAGGTGACAAAGGGATAAGATTTCTGAGATTTCTGCTTTGAAAGGAAAGAAATTAAGAAGTAATTATGAAGACCTGATACATTTCCAGTTAAAATAATCTCATATTTTTAGTGATTATCTCTACTTTGAGAACTGAAGAAGTAAACCAGTAGCAATCAACAAGAACAAATTACATCGTTATATCAGACCACAGCAATTTTCTTGTAAGACAGATTAACAGACTTTCTGATTAAGAAGATAAAAGTAAGAAGTAACAAAAAAAAAAAAAAAAAAAAAATTTAGACAGGTTTTGATGCATGTTTGCAGCAGAATCTAATGAACAGGGAATGAAATCATGAACAACTTGGAATCACCATTGCTTAAATTCGATAGTCATAAAATAGCTATTGATTTCAAAAGAGTAAACCATATTTTTGGAGCTTTGAAGAAATCTAGCTTGTACCTTCTCTGATCAGTACATTCCTTACCTATGCAAATAATTCATTAAAGGGTACATTTATTCATTCTGCAGATCACATGAACCTGAGGGAGACAACAGATATACTAGATGACATGATTAGAACTAAAAATAATCTTGAAAATTTGTAAAACTCTCTTGAAAAATATATATATACAAATGCATTAAATTCAGAGAGCAGGGACAGATGCAAGGTGTTAACTTTAGGAAGGAATAATCAATTGCACAACTATGATGTGATATCTGCTATGACTACAGCAGATGTGTAGAAAGGGGATCTGGAAGATAGAGAGCCATGTACGTCAAATATAAGTCAAAAAGTGTACGGTGAAAATAGCAAAGTTATTTTTGGGAAGCAGAAGTTCAAATGTCTATAGAAGCTGTTAATTAATCCTAACCTCTTTCAGGTCTAGTGATATGTAAGGAATAATGGAACATCGTGTTTTGGACCTACTAATGTGCAGTAACTAAAGATTATATCTATATATTTATCTCTCTCTACATATATATGTGGGAAGAATAAACAAGATCCTAGAAAGCAAAGCAGCTGTGGAAAGACTGAACAGTTTCTTCAGTTAATGAAAAGAAAATTGACTGCTTCCACACTGATTGCAATGCTAACTTAGACACCTTGCTCATAACTGGACATGTCTGCACAATGGACACCTAAATGTAGTCATCTGAAGTTCTAAGCTGAATCACACCACAACAAAATCTTCCCAGTACAACATTGGGATTGATTTCCTGGAAGCTGGGAGGTCTTCATCACTGGAGGTCCTTAAACAGGATTGGAAAAGCCTTTGTCAGGAATGAAATAATTGTATAAGTAATCATGCCTCAGGGCAAGGAGGTGAACTAAATAGTCTCTTAAATCCCTCTGGGAAGCAGGGGCTCAGAGCCTGAAGCCATTCATGCACTTAGATACCTAGATCAAATGTTCCTGTATTTCAACACAGCCACTGAATTAAAAGCAGACAAACCTGGGATCTCTGAATGACTCTCTCTTGGGACCTTCCCTTCTCCATTGACAATAGAAAGAGCACTGGGAAATTAGGCAGTCAGCAGACTAAAGCTGATTCTTATATTAGCTGGATTGAATGGCACCTAACCTCTTTTTAATTTTTTTCTCAGAAATATTAACACCTTCATGGGGGTGTATATGGAGGAGGGTGACTGCTTCCCCCCTGATTCAGTGCTCTGTGTAACTTGGCTGCTGGTGTCTGATTCTCAAGTACAATGACCTCGTCTGGCTCTTGATAACTATGGAAATGTTCTTTTATTTCCAGGCAAAAGTTAACAGTCTGCTAAAAGAGAGCTCTTGAAGTCAGGACTCCCAGCCACCTTCTCTTTCCACAGTATTAATTGTAAAATACATTTAAAACCACACTGAATCCAAGTTTTTCACCCTGCAGAATGGACTTACTATGCCACTAATTTCATGGGTGTTGCAAAGCTGAGAAGTGTGAAGTATTATTCCTGGAAGGAACAGACCCATAAAAATCAATTTAACGAGTGCTCTGTCTTTAACAGTGCCACTGACATCAACTTCTTTTTTTCATTATAAGAAGAGATAGTCCTATCACTTGAGCCAAATGGGTTTCCATGTAACACGGTTATGGCATGAAATAAAGCCAGTTAAATAGTCCTATCAGTAGCCCACGGAACTAAGAAGCTACCAGCACTGAAATGTTATTCATATCAGTTACTATCTAGTGTATGTTCCCTTTATCATTCCAAGATGAAGGAAAAGATCATCTTACTGAATGAGGTTGGATAGAACTCACCAGCAGATTTATTTACTACTCAAGTGAGGAAATACCTACAAAGACCCTAATGCATGGAGACATTGAATTTAGTGCATTGGCCTGATCAGAAGTGGATGTGTGCAGCAAGAGTGCAGAGTTCAAAGGCTCATCTCTTGTAAATGTACTTCCTTTCCAAACTATTGTTTTACGTTACCCCTCTTAATCATGTGGAATATTAGGCAGCCCAGATGCAGTCATGGTGGGACTATAAAATTTGATTTGCTCAGTATAGGATTGACAATTTGCTTTAACCTTCATTATCTTCATTGTATTGTACATTGATCTTTAAAGCAGCATCAAACTTTCTATCTCCCTGTTCCACAGGTAAATCTGGGTTTACTCATTGGTGAGTTTTAGCAAATATGAGTTACGGACAAAGTTCTCTGCACTAAGACTGAACCTTGCATTAATTTTATTTTCAAGTTAAAGGGTCTGAAAGATCTGGTAAGAGAGGCTGGGCTTGCAAGAAGCCCATAGGACATATTCTGTTGAAAGGAAAGCAGTTAACTTGGCTTTGGGAGACACAAAATCTTCCCCAAAGTCTAATTTCCTATATTTAGTTTTGCTAATGTTCCTGAATAGGATGTGATGGACTTTCTTTAAAAAAAATAAAAAATAAAAATAAATAAAAATAAAAATCACTGTAGACTTTGAGAGAGCTTGCTTAGATATGATTTCACAAGTACGTCCTCAAAATCATTCTTTCTCTTTCCTTCTCTCTCTCTCATTTTGATAATGACTATGGACAATCATGGTCAAGGTCCACCTTACTTTTATCAACTTTAATTTTTTATGGTATCAGAAAGATAGATAAAAACAATGAAATACAAAAGGATGAAAGGACCTTAGTTCTCCTCTGTTGCCACAAAGTGTCACCCTTTTCCCATACATTGCCAAACTTGATTGCTTTCTGTAGCTCAGGAAAAAAAAAAACAAAAAAAACAAAAAACCTGCTTTAAAGAAGACAGCCCCCAAAATGCAGGACAGAATCAGGGGCTCAAGTTGTGTAAGGTGATATATGTCCTTGCAAATCTCTGATGACTGAAATAGAGATATAAAAAAAAATAGTTCAGGAGACAGCACTTGGTGTTTTGATTCATAGGTTGTGCCTTTGAAGATCACAACATGGTTAAAACCTGTGATTAGTTTGTTTACAGGGAAGCTTCTTTGTCCATATATAATCAATCATCTTGTTTGCATACATAAAAAAGTGCTGTCATTGCACTGTGATTGCACATACTTTGTAGATCATTTCCAGCTGTTCACAGTCAGTCAGGGAAATGAACATACTGATTTGTGGGTTCTTTGAAACCACTGTGTTTGTAATTTGCTGTCATTTCCCAAGACAGATTAAAATCAGGTGGAACTAGGTTTTTGCCAAGCATGGAACTGTGGGCAGGAGACTTTCTTAAATGGATGTGTAAGGACCAAGCAGAGTTTATATACCTCCAAGGCTATATGAAAAACTCACTGCTGCTAGTTCCACCTCTGCCCAAGCAGTCTGATACCTACAAGATGATAAAGACAGAAAGAGAAAAAAATGGGTATTCATTAGGTGGTGGGGTTATAAACCAGTTTTAGCTGTTGACTCAGCTGTTGCTACTTGACTAGCCATTACAAATTGCTGTGGTGCATGATGAGTAAGGTGGATTTTGGGAGGAGTATGACAAAAAAGTTTGTGGTTTCTGACAACTAGCTGTTTTCTTCTTTTATGAGAAGAAGAAAAAAAAAATGTTGAAGGAGCTGATATATGAATCAGTTGAAGCTACCATAGCTGGCACACAGAAGGAAGGGATTGATCTAGTAAAATTTAAAGGAATTAAAATAGCACATATCATCAATTTTTGTGCTGCTAGGGGAAAATTGATGCAGTGATGTTTTCTCTCATTTAAAATTTGTGAAGGAAATGGAAGCAACACCTAAGACCTCTTGAGGAAATAGATGGGGTTCAGTGCCTCGTAGATTTTAATTGCTACAAATACTGTGTGTAGATAATACCCTTTATTTACAGTGAAACATTGGCACTTCCAGAAAAAAAAAAAAAAAGCAGATGTGAAAATCTGTACTTGTAACAATGGGCAAAGAGACACTAAACACGAACAAAAAGAGTCCTGAGTTTTTTGCACTTACACAGGATTACACACAGAAAATGGTTAACATGTATTGTCCACAGTGAATGTCAGTGAAGCATGACTAGGAATATCATGAAGGGAATTATTGGACTCCTGGCATGTTGTCAGAGATGGTCGGTCAGACAGATAGTCAAGATCTGTATAATGTAAACCAGCACATACGAGTCAAATTATAATGAAGCACTGCTGAACCTGTGATGGTTGAACTTGTAGATCACCGCCATGAATGATATTTATCTCTGAGCAGACAAAGTTGCTTTCATGTTTTTAGTGACTTCCAATATATTGCAACTCCATTTAGCGATATTTTAATTAATGTACTTATTGATTGTGCAGAGTTTCTTCAGCCACAACGATGAGACTGGTGACCACTTCTTATAGATCTACATCTTTTGATCAATTGATGCTATTATCTAAGGAGATAAGAGTTCTTACTGTTGTATTTATTTATAAAAAACAAACTGTAGAAACCTGTAGAAAACTAATTTGTTTGAGATGTCTAACCCTGTGTTAAATTGGGCTGAAAGTAACTAACATTTTGTGAACCAATATTTGAAAATAAAGAGAAACACAACGAGACAGTGTGATCCAGAAATCTGATTTCTGTGGGAAATCAGAAGAGAAGAGATCAGAGAAGAGATCAAGCATCTGAAAAATGTCACGATAAAAAAAAAAAAAAGACTACCAGTTTTGCCGTTTTTAGCAAAAATTCACCCTTAAGTTTTTTGAAACATGCACCGATGTTTGATGACTTGATGGAAATTTCAAAAAAATCAATGTTTATAATCTGTTTAGGAATGGCTAAATAGAGGTTGTAGAAGAATGTAACCATATCAAAAATGAGATTAGCTCGCTCCAAGTCTGAAACAAATTATAATGAATATGTAAGAGCAATATTCTAGAAGATGATGTTAAAGACAGGGTAGTAGCTACCTGAAGATGACCAAATCAGAGAACTTACTTTAGACTTATACCTCTCATAAGTATAATGGAAAAAGAGATAATGTCTTCACACTGTTTGAAATTATCTTTGCTGAAAGTTTCACAGTAAAGGTTACTGCAAAGTTTACCAGATTTCTTTCTTAAATATAGAAATTTCTTTCAGTTACATACTGAACCAAGTATTGGGGAATTTGACACTCATCTGAGAATCATAGAATCATTAAGGTTGGAAAAGACCGCCAAGATCACCTGGTCCACCATCCCCCTACTACCAATGTCACCCAGTAAACCATGTCCCTAAACACCACATCCAAGTTTTCCTTAAACATCCCCAGGGACGATGATGCCACCACCTCCCTGGGCAACCCATTCCAAATGTTGGAGCCCTGTTCTATCTTGAATGACTAAGAACAAGCAAAAAGATGTTAGTAGAAATTAGAGGTTGATGAGTTGTGAGTCAACATGATTTGTTTGTAACTGCTGTATGAAAGATAATGATGTCTGAAAAACACTGCAGAAGAATGTAATTCCATTTACAAAAGTTTTCACAGTTCAGCTTCAATCAGAGGCAAAGAAAAACATTTTTCAAATCTAAAAATGTTCCAGGAAACAAAATAATAAAAAGAAAAGATGGTGATGGAGAGAAATAACTAGAGCTTAGCATATATTATTTGTTTTTGTCTTTGTTTCTAATAGTTGGTGCATAATACAACAATAAATAATAAAACAATAAAAATGTAGATAATGTTATTCTGAAAATGTTGGAATAATACAACATTTTCAAAATCATTTCCAATGAGGGAGAGCTGCAGGAAAATCTGTATCCCATATCATCTCAAAAAGATAGATGATAGGTGGTTGATACCCATGGCTGCCACTGTTCAAGAGACATTTGGATAATGCCCTTATTAATGTGTTTTAACTTCTGGTTAGTGCTGAAGTGGTCAGGCAGGTGGACTTGATGATCTTTGCAGGTCCCTTCCAACTGAACTATTCTATTCTATTCTATTCTATTCTATTCTATTCTATTCTATTCTATTCTATTCTATTCTAAATTTTGCTTCTTTCCTTCCAATCAGAGGATGTGATTGTCTTGTAAGAAGGGATTGTGTTGACAGGTAGTACATGTTGAGTTTTGAGATGGAGCTCAGTCTGAAAGCCTGAATGTGTAGCCATGGGGAACTGCACTGAATCAAACTGCACTGAACAAAGCTGAATCAGCTACAGATGATACTTGCTCCAATGCATGTGTCACAGGCCAGTGTGAGAATGGTGTGCCTGCAATCAGGCTGAACTTGAAAAAGGAGTAAGATTGATTCTGAGTTAAATTCCTGCTTTCTTGGGGTTAAGTGACATTTCTATAAGCTGCAAAGTGATATACATATATATTAAAATTAAAAAATAACGGGAAAAAAACAGTATCACAACTATCCTTTGAAGTATTCAGAATGCTTATTCTTAAACAGAAAGATGGGGTCACATCTTATAGTTAAATCATTTATCCTGAATGAAGGCAAGTTATTTATTTATTTATTTATTTATTTATTTATTTTCAATATAAGTTGTTTCTACAGACACAAGTAGTTTCTTGGAGTTTCAGTGCCTCGGCTGAGTTTTGTTAGTATGTAAATGTACTCATTATTAGGCTAGGTATAGAAAAAGCATTCCCTGAGAGCTGGCTGGCACAATAGCCTCTAATGGCTCTCAGAAACCTTGTTGTGGTTTATCATGTCAGAAATCTGCTTAAATTTTTGTTGTTAGTTTCTTTCTTCAGGGTATGCAACATGAAGGATCTCTTTCAAAAAAGCGGTGATTGATAGTCAGGAATAAAGACCCTAGAAACAAAGTAGTTCATAGACCTTATACCAGCTCTGCAGAGCAGTTAAATTTCATATTAAAAAGTATTTTAGAGGTAGAGTTCAGGCTTTCCTAGTTTAGAATACAGATTCTTCTGATTATTTTTCATTTTACAGTATTACACTGGGAATACAGATTGCTACTGGTGCCCATGTAATGCCCTAACCACAAGGCTACAGACGTGGGCTCCTTTTTACTTATTGCCTCTGTTGCTCTAGGAGCTTTGTCTTTAGTTATGGATAGTAACATGACTTCAGTAAGAAGAATTCAGGGAAGCCATATCCCAGCTTGGAAGAATGGTGCTCTTCTGGAATCTGGTAGATACGGGTATGGCTCCTTTGGGTTTACATGAGCATATAACTTAGGTCTTTAATTTTCATAGTAAACAATATCAGCTTGTGGCTGTATTTTTAAATTAGGAAGCCCTTCTCTTTGCCAAAAGTGGAGGTTATTCATGTGCTTATACCTTAATTAAAGGTATTGTTTAATTTAAATGCCATAAACAATGAGCAGAAGTATTTATGCCAAGCAAACAAACAAAACAACAGTAAACCAAACAAAAACTCCCCCAAAAAAACCAAAAACAACAACAACAACAAAAAAACACAAACACAACCAAACAAAAAAACAACCAAGTACTAGAGAGTATAATCTTTCTTATATCCTGACCTAAAATTCCAAAATTAGGTTCCTCATAGGAACAATTTGCTGAAAGTCATTGGGCAAAGTCCTAGGATGTATTTGCTTTCTGTTGTTCACTTTAGAAACTCCTCTTGCCTTGCGCTGAGCAAGCTTGTCCTTGTCATTTCAGCTCATGTTCTGTCATTTGGCTTAATGTCTTTGGAAGGAGTACAATGCTTTGATTGAAAAAGTCATTTTTATAGTGGGGATGAGCTAAATGAACATGGGGGAGGATCTATTATGCTGAGAAGAGTAGGCAGAAGACCTTGACTGTATTTCTTCCTCCCTTCCCAATTTAGGGAGGTTAAAAGGTAGGGACTACTTCAGTATAGAGAACTGGAGTTAACCTGTGTAACTATTTCTTTGCCTACACTCAGCTGCAGAGTTGGTTATGAACTCTAAAAAAAAATCAAATGACCCAGGGCTGATGGGGTCAGATTTTGATTTGAATCTGTACTGAACAAATTGAATGTTTTGTCTGGAATGCAGATAAGTGCAGATGTGGGAGAATTTCATTAGTATTATTTTTTAAATGTCAGCTCAATTCTGAAGGACAGAATTATCATTTCAGAGCATTATATTATAAATACCCATGACTCATATGCAAAAATACAATAACCAACCTTGCTTTCACTTCTGTCAAGCCATCACAATGCTGAACTTAGCTAAATTCAGATTAATTTAGATCTATGGCAGAATAAGTTTGAAATTGGTCAGAATGGGTGAGAGTGAGCTTACCGTGTAACTGCCCTACACGGATAGTAATTTTATAAATGGCTAAGCAGAAGGCCAGCTTTCCATGCAGGCTCAAAATGGGGCGAAAACTCAGAGCTCTGAATTCACAGCAAGAGGCCTTCATCTTACAACCACTTTGTCCCAGAATCTTTTATGT
Organism: Cygnus atratus; assembly: GCF_013377495.2. Taxonomy (NCBI): domain Eukaryota; kingdom Metazoa; phylum Chordata; class Aves; order Anseriformes; family Anatidae; genus Cygnus; species Cygnus atratus. Next base: position 154,656,784 of record NC_066363.1, on the reverse strand, counting down.
GCAAACAGCAGCAAGTGTAAATTTTTAACTAAAACAAAATGCTACACTGCATGCATAATTCCTTCCTTGGGGAGTGGGAAAGGGAAGACAAATTACATGTGGCAGATGTTAGCTACATCACTTAACACACTTCTGAAAGGCATTCAGGATATATCAGAAAGGTATAGTGCAATGTTGAGAAGAAGTACCTGAACAAGCTCTGAATGAGAAACTTGACATATAAACCATGGAAGAGCACAATATTACTACAGTGATCCTACCACTGCTCCCCAGAGCAGTTGCTTTAGAGGTGACATATGCTTTCATTCAGGTCACTGCACTGTGTCATGGAGATAAGTTTTTGGATAGTATGAATGTAGTCTGTGTTTTGTCTAAAAAAACCTCATGCTCCTAGGCCCTATTTGGTGTAAAAAGTGATACTCAGTGAGAGATTAAGACATTTAAAGTGAAGTGTCCACATCTGTTCTACACATTTGTGCTATACTCAGAGGAAGTCTAATCAGTCACTTGAGTTTGGATAATGATTCACTGAGCATAGGTGTTTATTTTGGAGGATGGTGGGGGGTGTGATTTGTGCTCCAGGCTCCACTAACTAGGTGTGCTATTCAGTTGCCTAATAACAGTCATATGGTGCCTTTTGAGATTCTCAGATACCTGGCCTGCAGGTGCCGCTTCAGAATCGTTTGGGTCTCCTGCAGATTCTTTGTCAAACCTACCAGCCCCAGGTAGATATTTAGGCAACTGAGTCAAATCCTGGTTGCCCACACGCTATAAGGGATGACTGAGATTCCTTGCTCACACGTCAGCACCCTTGCACAGAATGGACCTACACGTAAAGACCTGGAGGTAGAAATGAATCTTATTTCTTCTGTCTCTTCTGAGCCAAGACACAGACACACCTTTGTGCCATGTTTTCCTTATAACTCCAGTTTCCACCAAATAAAAATATGGGCCCATGGAAAGACAAAGGAATTCTGGTGAAGGTCAATAAGTTTCTGATTTGCCTGGTGAGTAGGTGCCAAAGCACTTGCAGGTCACTGTACACACAGCCTAGAAAACTATACGATGAGAGGTCTTATGTCAGACCAAGTAAATATGATTACGAAACAGCCCTAGAGTGCTGTCACAAAGGTGCCACTATCAAATGGAAAAAAGAAAGAGGTAGACTATAAACTGATCATGGGATATTCTTTTGTGTCTACATTAGTATTTATTGAGAAATATTTTTTCAGTTTTTATGTATACTTTATACGCAGTGATAGAATGCATTTGCCTGCTTTTTACATAAATCACCCAACATGTGCTTATATTACCTAACATCTGTTTCAGTTGTGCATACACTGTAAAGTATTAATTTTCTGTAGTTAATATATATCTCATTTAATGAGTTAAATTTGGTAATACATACCTCATACACTTTTCTTCCAGTAAGTAGAAAACATACAGATTAAATTTTTCAGTTTGTGTGACTGATAAGAGAAGTAACATTGAATTTCTTCATTACATTTTTTTTTTAATGGGGTTCTCAGATCCTCAGCTTAATGCCTATTTACTGCATAAAACACAGCGGGAAAATTCAGATGTCTTGTGGCCACCCTGCTCAGCTGTACATGGCCAGATGACTGATGTGGATCGAAGCGAGTTTCATTAATCTTTCTGTTTGTGTCAGTTTGACTGTATTCTTCCCTCATCTCCTTGGCTCATATGTAACATGGCTAATTCTTCCCAGAATTGTCCAACCTACATTTTCGGAGCAATACTGCTTATCTAATTAATTTTTGTGCAGTATGATAGCATTAGATGAGCATTCCTACTGTACACACCTACTGTACATGTAAGTGTAAGATCACAGAATCACAGAATCACAGAATCATCTAGGCTGGAAGAGACCTCCAAGATCATCTAATCCAACCTCTGACCTAACACTAACAAGTCCTCCACTAAACCACATCACTAAGCTCTACATCTAAACATATTTTAAAGACCTCCAGGGATGGTGACTCAACCACTTCCCTGGGCAGCCTATTCCAATGCCTAACAACCCTTTTGAAGTTCTTCCTAATATCCAACCTAAACCTCCCCTAGCGCAACTTTAGCCCATTCCCCCTCATCCTACCACTAGACACATGGGAGAATAGACTAATATTCCTTTAAGGTACCTATAGAGTGCGATAAGGTTGCCCCTGAGCCTCCTCTTCTCCAGGCTGAGCAATCCCAGCTCCCTCAGCTGCTCCTCGTAAGACTTGTTCCCCAGACCTCTCACCAGCTTTGTTGCCCTTCTCTGGACTCTCTCGAGCACCTCCATGTCCTTCTTGTAGCGAGGGGCCCAAAACTGAACACAGTAGTCGAGGTGAGGCCTCACCAGAGCCAAATACAGGGGGACAATCACCTCCCTAGACCTGCTGGCCGCACTGTTTCTTATGCAAGCCAGGACGCTGTTGGCCTTCTTGACCACCTGAGCACACTGCTGGCTCATATTCAGCTGACTATCAACCAATACTCCCAGGTCCTTCTCAGCCAGGCAGCTTTCTAACCACTCATCTACCAGCCTGTAGCGCTGCTTGGGGTTGTTGCACCCCAGGGGCAGGACCCGGCACTTGGCCTTGTTGAACTTCATACAGTTGGCCTCAGCCCATCGGTCCAGCCTATCCAGATCCTCATGCAGAGCCTTCCTACCCTCGAGCAGATCAACACATGCACCTGTGGGAGTGTGGCACCTAACTTGGTGTCATCTGCAAACTTATTGCGGATGCACTTGATCCCCTCATCCAGATCATCGATAAAGAAATTAAAGAGAACTGGCCCTAATACATTCACCACGACTCTGGTCCTGGCTACCCAGCCAGTTTCTAACCCAACAAAGCGTACGCCAGTCCAAGCCATAAGCAGCCAGTTTCTTGAGGTGAATGATGTGGAAAATGCTGTCAAAAGCCTTACCAAAGATCATGAGGTAGAGGAATTGCTGATATTATGCTTCTCTCCCTTGCACAGGAGGAAGGTATGTGGTTGCTTGCCCAGAAAAGTTGAATACATTTCCCTGGTGATTAGAGAACAGTAGTCATTTCTGTCTACAGATTTCTCAAATAGTAACTGACCTTTGCTTGACTTTACGTCTCTGTGCTCTGATGTTCTTCTCTGAAAAACTAAAACAATAATATCACTCTACTATCTCTCAGGGTTGTCATCATCATCTTGAAATCTAGTTTAAAAGGAAATAAGGTTTCAAACCTCATCTGGCTCTTCCTGAGCATTTCTCTACTTTAGCGATCATACTTTTTTTTTACTTAAAGACGGCTGTTTTCTTCCCATTGTTTCTCTTTCTAGACAGGCAATGGGAGGGAATGACTCTATGAACCTGAGAAGTAGAAAAAGCATCTATCTACAAAATGCTGCCTTCATTGCAGAGCTTTTTTTTTTTTTTTTTTTTTTTTCCCTTTATAATACTAGCTGTCCCATGAATCAGCAACAGTTTTTAAACTGACCTTTTATTTTGACTAAATCTTGCTATTGACTTCAGACACTGTACTTCAAGGGTAGAGAGCAACACATTTGTAGAATTATTAACCGCATGTACGTATGGGACCACTTAATATTTTCAGTGGACTTTCCTGTGCATTCTTTTGAGGGTTCACAGAAGGCTTCTAGGAAAATAATTTTGCGAACTTTTAACCAAGCCTGTTTTGATTCCTTTAGGTAAATTGAAGAATGCTGACAGTAGCAGGGGAGTATCTGCTGGCAGAACATAAAATGGCTTGTGTTTGAAACCTGCCTCTATCTTCAGTCTGCCTTCTTGTAAGCACAGGGAAGATGAATCTTTTGCACCATGTCAAAGCAAGGTTTTAGCAATACCAGCAGCCAAAAAAGGTGATGAGGACAAAAATACGAGAAAATAAGAAGTCACTGATTTTAGAATAAAAGGATAAAGGGCTTAGGCATGTTTGAATCATTTCTAGTAATAAAGTTCCTAACTACTTCTCTTTAATACAGCTGATTCAATGCCACTTGACTTTTCAGCACCATTAATGCGCTTTTTAAAATATCCATGAGATGGATTGCTGTACTAAATGCTTTACAGTACTGGGTTTACAGTCAGGATTTAGTGGAAAGCTTCCCTGTACTATAAATCATGCTATGAATATTGATTGTGGTAACCTCTACTTATCTAAAAGTTTTATGAGGCTTTTTAAAAAAATGTAGTGATTATGTTTTGGTGGGAAAGATCCTTTCCAGGAAACTAATCTGAGGAACATCTTTAATATGTGCCAATTCAGTGTTTATATAGTTAAGAATGACTTTATAACAAAGTGCTGCTGCCAGTCCAGACCAATTTATTACATGCTATACAAGTGTTAAACTGCTTTAAATCAATAGTTAAGAAGACAGGAGAGTACTTGAGTGTAATAAGTCATCATTTTAATGAAATATACATTATTCCAAGACTATTAAATAAGTCCTCGGTGTCAGGAAAATTGTTCACTTTTTGAATGCTAAACAAAACCATCTATTTTAAAGGAGTAAAATCAATAAACAGTTGAGACCCACCAGGTAGGTTGAATGCCTCAGTAAATAAGTTAGAACTGCCCACTGATAAGTTGATGGGTTACTACTTGCATGTCCTGATTACTAAATGTGATTAAACAGAAGGGTTTAGAGGCAGCTAGGAGAAAGGAAGAAGCAGAAAAAAACAAACAAGCAAAACAAAACAAAACAACTTTGAGTTAACTTCCTATTTTGCTTGATGTTTTCCAACCATTTTTTTTTTTATTTCCCCAGAAAATATTTTCCAAATTGCAAAAATATTGAGGGCTGAGGTTAGTTCAGGAGAGGGGGTACTATTGCAGTTGCATTTAAGGAAACTTGGGGACCCTTGAGGAAAAAAAAAAAAGAAAAAACAAAAAAGGTAATTTAGAAATTGCCTCAGATTACAAATAATTGGCTTCCAATAATGATCAGTTTTACTTAACCTTTTCAGGAAAAAAAAAAAAAAAAAAAGTGTCTATGACTACAGCCCTACAGGCAGATTGCAAAATCTCCTCCCATCTATCAAAGAAAAAAAAAACAACAATCCATCCTACATCAGGAAGAAGCCAAAGACTTTTGCCTTTAATCTGTAAAAATATCTCTTTTTTTGACAAGATCCCAGATAGACAGAGTGCTACAGCAGGCTACAAAACCCAGGCTGAAGTCTCTGCTGAAAAAATAGGCCTTATATTTATGGATGTGTGTGGTGAAAGCTTTAAGCACTTTGATATTCTATATTTTATATTGGTTTTCTCTCATTTTCTCTCTTCATCTTTATAGAGTAATTAAAAATTCACTTAGGTAAAGAGAGAATAATTCTATAGATGGAATTTAGGGCATTCAGCTAGAACACAGAAGACTTTGATCTGAATCATATTAAGCAGAAACTTGAAATGAGGTCTCTTATGGCTGAATACACTAGCGCTTGGGCAGTTAGATAATCACAGGACTTCTTTGCTTTGATCATTTCTATCATGGAGCTGAGAAATTTCTCAGTGCTTTCCAGAGCTGGTTTATAAGAATAAAATTTCCATTTGGAAAAGAAAAATATATATATATATATATATAATATATATATCCCCTGTGGGCTTTCAGTGAAAGCCCAACTCCAGATTTCTCATCAAAGTCTAGGTATGGTTCACTAAATCACATCCCATTCTGTTGCTTCCACCACCAACTTCTGTTCATACTGCCTGTTCATAAAGCATGTTTCGTGAATAAATTTTAGGGTTACTGTCACTTGGCAAATTGCAGTTTCTGAAGGTATACAACTTAAAAAGAGGAGGAATGAGGCAAACATCTCAATCTTGACCCAATGATTTATATTCATGTAACAATAGGGCATTGATTTATCTATCATCTGTATTAGGTTCCGTATGCAGCTGGTCATTTCTGAATACAGTTCAAAAGCAGTCCCTGACAAATGAAAACTAACATTAAAAGAAATAATAATACTTGAAGGTAAACACCCTAAGTTTTGAGACGATTGTTAATGTTGGTAGCTATAAGCACTTATCTTGAAACTCACTTGCTTAAATCTAGACTTCTAGTGCCATTTGATATGCCCTAAAACATTCCACTTGCCCACCCAGTAGCTGTTGATAGATGCAGAAATAATATATCTCATTAGGAAGAGTATTACTTAATTTAATGCAACCACTGAATGGACTGAATTGTACTGTTGTTCATGTAAGAGAACCTGGTAAGTTTCTCCATACAATCCAACTAGCATGGTTAAGAGATTACTTCAAAAGTTGAATGGTTCCAGAAAAGTCAAGTGGACATAACTTTCCATAACTTTTTTTTTTCTACTTTTGCAGTTATTGATGAAATGCACATAAAACAGAACATAAAAACACAGCCAAACAACCCTTTTCTTTCTACTTTTCCCTACCATAATGCTTCACTATATTTTTAAAATAAACTCAGCAGGTAGGAAGATCCTATACCATTTTCAACTAAGATCATTTATTCCTTCATTACAACATTTCTTTTATATGATTTCTTTCTGAGCCCTGCTGCTTTCTTAAAGATGAGTTAAATAAAGATCCTTTGATATAAATCCTAATGACTACCTTAGTAAATGCTTTTCTACAGATGTGTGCAGTTTAGATTTTACTTTTTCCTGACATCTAACTCCGAGACTTCCTTAACCTGTAAAATAGATTTTTATTATTTTTTTAAATTTTGTTCTGAATCACTCTTTTCCCTCATTAAACACATTTTACTTAATGCTGATTGCCTTCAGCAATAATGGCATCTTGGAAAAATAAAGATGATAAAAAATCATTGCTCAAATTTCATATGCCAGTAGGTACAGATTGAATACAGGAGATGAAATTGTAGCAGGTGTTTGCGTAGAGAATAAGTAAAGATAAAGCTTCTTATTCTGCTGTCATTTACCCTTTTCAAGGACTGGTTAAAAACTTGTCTTGGAGGACAAATGTAATAGTAAGGGAGTAGCACAGCTAGCTCTGGGGCAGGGAGAGGTAACTGAAGAATCCCAATGCCCTTTTAGCTACAAAACAATAATCTGCCACAGGGCTTGCAATCAGAAATCTGTTCTTTGAAAACTACATCTTCTGCCTGTCTGTTTTCCTGCAGAGGCACTGGACTGTGCTCAGAAGCAAACCAGATCAGATGTTGTGAATGGGACAGAACTGATTAGGGTAGTCAGTTTTTCCTTATTCCTGTGCTTGGCTGGAAGAAATGAGGGTAAACACTTGTCTCACAGTTGTCATCAAATACAAGTTGTTTTATAGAATTCTAAGAATAATAGTTGTTTGTCCAGCAGAACAGTATTTCAGCAGCTCTCAGCTATTTCCTTTTATGTATTTGAGGTTTTATGTTTTGCTTCAGATTGTTGAGGTGAAATACAATGTTGACACTGTTAAGGATACAACTTTAATGAGTATTTTCCTCTCCTTCATTGTCTATGCATCACATAATTCAAAATTATTTTAAAAAGAAATATATCTTTTCTGCACGATTCTTTTGTTTTTTAACCCTAAACTACATTCTTGTATTGTTGATAAAAATCTATTGAACAAAGAGTATGTGGACGGCACAGCATGACAGAAACTCATACAAAGGAATGGTTTGGAATTTGGGAATTGCTTTACTGGATCAGCACTGGAAAAAAACCTCTGTAGATCTCCAACAAAAGAGGATTTGTTCATATATTTATGCTCAGGTATCTGGCCTTATATCTTCTTACCTTCTTGGTTGCCTTCTGAACCAGAGTCTGCAAGGTTAGGTACTTCATTCAAGATGCAACAAATTATTTTATCCTTTTTCTTATAACGGCATTTGAGGGCAGGTGCATTTCAAGTAAAGCTAGCCTGAATTCCCAGATGAATCTTGAATCACACCTGAAATAAGCCTGCTCACAACAGTTAGATCTGTTGCTATTTTCAGTTCTTGAGTATTTCTTCTGGTTTATAATCTGAAGAACAAGCTGGGAACTAGTCATTTATTCTCTGAGTATTCTATTGCATTGAACTAGATGCAACTCCTTGCAAGATAAAATACCCCTTTTTGTGTTCAAGGATGGTGTAGTAATTTATAGGGGATCTTCAAGACAAAGATAAGAAAATATAAAGAATACACCGGAAATACACGAGGAACGCCGTGAGGTTTTTGTTTCTTTGTTTTGCTTGTTACATTTTTAATAATAGATTTTAAACCTGCAGGTGATATGGAGAGAATGGACCTTCTGAGAACCTTTCAGTCCTTATCTTTCCATTTCCTTCTCTTTCTCTGACTGTTAGCGTTTATGCAAATTTGCCTTTGAATCCCTGTCAACATCTAACAACAACCTGCAAGTGTGAAGCAGTCCTGCTTCTTCTCTCAGGCACATGGGTTGCACATGCAACTGACATGAGAACCTTAAGTTCTATTTATAGGACCAATTGCCATAGATGATCACATTCAAACAGATGGGGTCACAAAATGACAAAATAACTGTGCAAGAATATTCTTATTTTTTATCCTTGATCATTTGCTTTCTATGATGCTGTTTTTAAATATCTCTAAAAATGTCTACAAACAGAATTAAATAAATAAACATAATTTTCAAATGTAAAATACAGGATTATTTTTAAAGACATAAAACAATACATACAAGACCAACCTCTATATATGTTTCTACCTCCAACATTCATGAACCACTGTGAAAATAGATCAAGGATTATTATTGCTCCTCACTCATAGGATAATGATAAATACTGACTCTTGAATACCACGCACTCTTTAATGACTGTACGTTTATCATGTTTTACCACTTGAACTGTTGCCTCGGTGCACTGTAAGTATCAAACTTTAATTTCTCCAGGGCTAAATCAACTTTCCATCCATAAATGAAGAAGTAAAACAAATAGCCAAAAATAAGCAAGAAAACAAACAAGTAGCCACACCTTCTCCTATGGCACTGTAGGAAAGTTGGATGTTTCCACCCTGTCTTCCCTGATAACTGCTCCTTTGAGAAAGCTTAGTTCGGACTAGAAGATACCTCATTAAGTCAATATTCTTTTGTTTTATGCAAAGTGATTTGTGACAAATTAGAGCAGCTTGAAATGTGGGAAACTTGAAGTCTGTAGCTTAAATGGACAACTGACCTAAAACCAAAAGACACCATTTTCACTAGCCTGAGCTCTTATGATTTCAGTTTAAATAGCAATTCTGACCCTACACGTGATTGAGATCATTATGGATTCATCCTTAGCAATAAAAAACAAGGCAGAGTGTATGAAATGACATATAATTTCAAGTTCCTTGACCAGGCTACAGAACAGTGGCCGATCTACGAAGTGTCCATACAAGCCCAAAAGAACGGTCCATCTATCTAGAACACTTCACATGTCTAAAACCAACCAAGAAGGGGATACCTTGTAAATAAGGTAAGAAAAATATGAGCTTGTCACTGTAATCCAATGGAGCAGCACTCTAATTTCCTGAAGTGTGTCTAAAGAATTCCTTACATCCAAGTTTGTATTTTTGTAAGATTCAATACATATGTCATCTCTTCTTTCTTTTTGCACGTTTTTTTTTTTTTTTTGGTCTAATTATCAGTAAAGTGTTTGAGATCTAACAGCATTCTTCCCAAATGTCTTTCACAGCCCTGTGAGACTAGCAGCATCTCATGAAAGGCTGGTATCTACTAACAGAAGACTACCCCAGATTTCAGTAGGTTTTAGAACATGGGGACAAAGTGCAACTTCAGGTTTGATAAAATAGCTTCTGGTGCCAGAACGATACTTCAACTGACTCCCCTAAAATAGCAGAACATCAGTCCATTATATCCATTGTAGTTGTTAGGTTTATTTTTTAGAGACACATTGGTACATCTGATGAATGAACATGTTAAGAACAGATTTTCAGATTAAGACTACATTTTAGTTCCCAGTATGAGGGAAGATAATTTAAATTCTATGATGCTTAAATCAGTGCACTGCAGGCATACAAATGAAGAAAAAATTGGGTCTATCTCCCATCCTAAAACTAAGATAAGCAATTAAACAAAGATACATGTGAAGAGATTGTTTAGCAACATTCATGCTTGTGAAGGGCCTGCTTCATCATCTCATTTTGCCATCTTTGTCCTGGGACATCTGCTGCAGTTTTAAAAATGTTGTCCCTGCTAAAAAAAAGAAAAAAAAAAAAGAAAAAAAGATGTCAAGCCCTGCAGAAGTGAATATGTCTTAACTTCTTGCAAAAGTGAATATCTCTTAACTCCTCACAGTGTGGCTGGAAAACAGATACAGGCTTCACCAAACAGGTGAATTATATTTACACTGTTTTTCAAAATTTTGAGAGAAATGTGTTCCAGATGGTACCTGTTTAAGAGGCAAGGCGAGGCAAGGCGAGGCGAGGCGAGGCGAGGAGAGGGGGTTCAAACTTAAAAAAGGCCTCTTCTTAGGGATACAAAATGCCATCATATTTTATTTTACCCAGACAGCAATTCATGTAATATTTTGAATTGGAAGATATCTTAAAGGCCATCTAGTTCCAAACCCCCTGCCATGGCCAGGGACACCTCCCGCTAGACCATGTTGCCCAAAGCCTCATCCGACCTATTCTTGAACACTTCCAGGGATGGGACATCCACAGCTTCTCTGGGAAACCTGTGCCTCACCACCTTCTGAGGTTAGAATTTCTTCCAAATATCTAATCAAAACCTCCCCTCTTTTAGTTTAAAGCCCTTCCCTCTTGTCCTGTCACTCCACTCCCTGACAAAGAGGCACTCCCCAGATTTCCTGTAGCTCCCATTATGCACTGGAAGTCCGCTTTAATGTCTCCTTGGAGCCTTCTCTTCTCCAGGCTGAACAACCCCAACTCCCTTGGACTGTCTTCATAGGAGAGATATTCCAGTCATCCGATTAACTTCATGGCCCTCCTGTGGACTTGCTATAACAGCTCCATGTCTTTCTTGTGCTGGGGGTCCCAGAGCTGGATACCGTATGCCAGGTGGGATCTTACGGGAATAGAGTTGGGATGCAGAATCACCTCTCTCGCCCTGCTGGCTATGCTTCTTTTGATGCAGCCCTTGGCTTTCTGGGCTGCAAGCACACATTGCCAGCTCACGTTGAGATTCTCATCAACCAACACCTCCATGTCCTTCTCCTCAGGGTTGCTCTCAATCCATTCTCCACCCAGCCTGTATTTGTGCACCTCAGGTGTACAATACTGCACTTGGCCTTGTTGAACTTCATGATGTTTGCACAGGCCCACCTCTCAAAGGTGTCAAGGTCCCTCTGGATGGCATCTGTTCCCTGCAGCCTGTCAACTGCAGCACACTGCCTGGTGTCATTGTCAAACTTGTTAAGAGTGCACTCAGTCCCACTGTCCATGTCACTAAGATGTTAAACGGTGTCTTCCCAATATCATCCCCTAGGGAACACCAGTGGGTCACTGCCTGGACATCGATCAGTTTACCACAACTCTTTGAGCATGACCATCCCGACAATTCCAGCTCTTCTTTTCTAGCTGTCTTAATCTTGGAGGTATGTGAATGTCAATCTGTGTCACTATCATTCTTCACTAAAGTAACCTTCATGATTTAAACAATTACTTGTTCCATATATTCTTTATTTCCTCATATGGATATCAGAACTTTAATTCATTGATTTTGAGTAAAGATGCACGAGCTTTTCAGAGGCCTCAGAACTTGGTTTTACTGTACTAACACTATCTTGTCCGCGAAAAGGAAAAAAATCCTCTGAATTCAGACCAAGACAGATAAGTTAATGCTGTATTTGTTTTGTAATTCTCATCCAGTTAATTCAGAACTTAAATTTTGAACATATATTTTGAATGTTATGTTTTTGGCAGGATACCATTTTCTCTGATAAGAAGCTATTGATACAAGGGAAACACTGCTACTTTTAATTTTAACTCTCCAGCACTTAATTACTTTTTTATTTGCCCAAGAATACTGACCACTATAGTAAGAAATGAGCTGATAACTAACATTACCAGAAAGCACAGTGCCACTAGAGAGAGATGGACAACTCATTCATTGCATGACATACACAAAATAGAGACAATCTTTACAATATAGATGTTTTTGTACAGAACCCTGTGCACAAAGATTTTTGTCTTCTTGTTCATGGTTACTACTTAATTAAAAATGAATTGATATAATAATGTTCTACAGCTCATTTTAACCTTTTGGCATCTCAGTTTATGAAATATTTAGAAGAACTAAAATTAATTGAACTCCTCATTATTAATATTATCTATAATTTCATTCCAACTCTTTAGTAAATTGTATGTGAATCTGTCTGATTTTCTTTCAGTAAATGATTAGAATACAAGAGTAATTTAGTCAGATCATTTTCATCCTAATTTGCACATTAAAGTATTTACTGTTTGTGTTGTGTTTTTAGTTGTCAGTTACATGAAATTTTCTGTGCTCTTTGACTATATTACTGAAATTTATGAAATAGAATAGTAACAAGTGCACAATAGATAATATGAATTGGATGCACATTTTGGCACAGTGCAATAGTATGTGCTAAAATGCATTAAGCTTTTCAAATCTGTGGACTTGTTCCTAATAAATCTCGTCTTGATAGTCAAAAAAAAAAAAAAAAAAAAAAAAGTATGCACCAAAACCAGACAAATATAATACAGTACCTAAGCTAAAAAATGCTTTCATTTCTTAAACTGTATGCTAGTTTGTATTTTTATGCTGTGAAATGTTTTAGCATTCTTGGAGCTTCAGATAAATACAATTCATGAACAGGCCACGTCGGATTTGTAAACACTTTGAATACTGCAGTTTAGAGTCTATACAATTAATTGTATCACCTTTCAAGAATGCATGTTGACATTAACATGTTAAATGTGCTGGGACAAAGCCTATCTTCCCAAGTGGCAGTACAACACAGCTCTGTCATTAAGTATGTCATAGTTATATTTCATAGATGAGACTTACCTTGCCTGACTTTGGACCTCTATATATTACCTAGCTGTCAAAACTTTTTTTTTTATTTTTTTTTTTTATTTTTTTTAACTAGTTAATGGAGATAAATGGGCATTTCCAGATAGCTATCCAAATAACCTGTGTTAGAAACATCTGCTTTAGGAAATGGGGATCTCATCCTAAAAATGTCTATTTTTCTACTGATGGTAATAAAGGATACAACTAACTACTTCAGATACAGACATCTACATTGAAGTAGATATCCAAATGTAGAAAATATGAATCTTATCCCTTTTGTTCTGGAAAGTCGTTTCACAAGATTCCTTTGACCGTTTTTGTTCTGTTATGAGATGAGTCAAGTGATTCAGCTCCAGCCTTTGATGACTCTAAAGGATCATTATCAGAATGATATCTGCAGCACCGTAGCAGGAGAGGAGTTCTACAGTCCTGAGAAATGAACGACTGGCAAGTTTGTAAATTTGCTGACAACCTGCAGACTTAACCCTGAGTGTTAAGAGCATCCTCAAGGTGATTTTTCTGCATGTGAATGGGATAACCAATTAGGATTTGCAAGAAGTATTGAATGCAAAGGGAAGGAAAAAAAAAGAAAAAAAAGGAGGAAGCAGAAGTTCTCTAAATAGCTTCATTGCCTTGCTCTATTTCACCTGCAGTAGGAATACAGGGTTGGCAGGGACCCAACCATATATGTGTGAGGCAAGTTATTCCCATTCTATGCTCGTGCAGACATTCTGTCTTACTCATAGTGACATATTATTGGTGTCATTGCTAGAGGAATTTACGGAAATGTATCTGTGGAAGAACTGTAAGACTGAAAGTCTTTAGAAAGAATAGGAAAATTCATTAATTTACATGGAGTAAATTTTTTAGGGTACATTTGCAACTTAGGTTTGACTTATGCCTTGATTGAAATCATTTAGACATGATTTAGTTATGAAATTTATCACCTATGTTTATCTGCTTGTGAAGTGTGTTTTTCAGGTAACTCTAGCTTAACATAGGCATTCTGTATTCTTTGAAGGCAAGTTCCTGTACAAATGACAGAAAGGTTTGCCTCTAAGATTTTCTAAATCAACATGAGAGGAACGTGTTCTTTTCCAGTGAACCACAAATTGTTGTCTAATTGTGAGCCATCCACATCCTCCTCCCAAGTTATACTGGAGCAGTGAAACACCTTTTAACTCACAGGATCCCCCTACACATAGGCTTATGTGTTTTGTGGAATTGATTTTGCCTGCTGATTCAATAGCTACTTTTCCACTGAAGGGTGGAAAAAGGTAGTTCAAACAGAATAAACTCAAGTACATTTCCTGTGGAATTGCTACCAAGTTGCAGAATGGAGTAGGGCTCCCTCAGACTTACAACAGCCCACACAATGATTCACTTTTGCCCAAATCTGAAATATGTGACGTTTCCTGCATTCATGATGAAGCAATAGCTGCAAATGGGCAGTTGTGAGGTGATGTGCCACGTTTAGTATTTTGCTGAGAGGACAAAGGTAAAATGCCTTAAATATCCTCAGTAAGAGTTCAGCAATCCTGTTCTTAGGAAACAGCAAGAAAAAAAAAATATCTTAAAAACTGCATTTCTTAATGCTGTTTAAATTATGGACATTAATATTTTAATCATAACTGTTTTCTGCCATGGGTAGGAGAACATAATTAAAAATAACTAAAATAACTAAAAGCATAGAGGTTTTTATTTAAAATTTTACTTTTAATTGAAGATATATATATATATACATATAAATATATATAAAGAAAGAGGAACAAAACAAAAAATAATCTGACAAACTTCAGTACAACATGTACGTTATTTCTACACTTTGTCATGGTTTGTAATTCAGCGTGTCACAGATAATTGAAAAAGAATGTGTAGATGGTAATTAATTTTCTTTAAGATTAGTCTAATCTGTTGCTCCATGAATAACACTAGCAGTTTATAAATGAGTAAATATGAATAATCCTAACAAAGTCTTGTAAAAAAAACAATGAAAATATCATAAGGAGAAGAAAAATCAATGAATGGTCTTACAGCAAGCAAATTAGTGAATATCAAGTATCTTAAATGCAGCATTAAGTACTATTATTTTTGTAGACCAATGTTAGCTTGTATCTCTTCTCCCTGAGTGTAAGCTATTTTCTAATTAACAGGGGAAGCTGTCATTGTCTTAAATTAAAATAACATTTCAGCGTCTCTTTTTAATCATTGCAAGAAAATGTTAACCAGATCCATTGCCAGAGGTTTACTACTGAATCTAAATGACATATATTGAAGTTCTTGTGGCGTTTCCATCTGAACTGGGACACTACTCTTTCTGAAACTGCCTTTTTGTAGACAATGACTTTGAGAAGTTGCAGAATACTGAGGAATAGGGCAGAGAGCAAGATCCTTCCTCAGTTTTATAATCCTATCATTGTCAACCTTTCATTAGCCCCAAACTGTCATATGCTGCCTTGTTAATACTTTCAGTTCCTGGGGAGTGATCTGCACTGACAAATGCTACAGCATTGTAATTCTCCTCAGCTTGGAACTTACATTGTCTTTGTCTTTGTGGTGAAATGTTCTCAGAGAAGATTTAAAATGTGGATTTTCACTTTGTCTTTTATTCAGTCAATTTTCTGAGATACTTCTTTGGCTTCACTGAGTTTAAATAGGAGTGAAATTCTATTTCTAGGAAGTTCGGATACCCTTTATTATTCACATAAAACTTTTTCATTACTTGGCATAAGTTTTCAATCTTAAATGATCCTTAAAGTGTCAGTTTGCATTTGTAAAGCAGAAGACACTGGTGTTTTTCTTTAACCATACAGGTCTTGGCTTTTTCAGCTGGTGTGAAAGACTCAGACAAGCAAAATATTCTAGCACCTAGAAATAAATCATGAAATTAATTGTTAAATTTAAAAATTCAAGTAATTGTGTACCTAATTTGATTTCCTTGTCACTTTAAGATTTCCAGTTTTGCCAATGCTCATTAAAAATAACAAATAGGATGTGTGACCCCTTTTAGAAAGGAATACAGAAAAAAATATTTTTCTTTTCTTATTAATGCTACATTCATATTGTGTGATGCTGATATTCACTGATCTCAAAAGGGATGATGTTAAAAGAAAAGGTACAAGAAAGAGGGAAACAAACAAGCAATAAAATTAGTCCAGCAACCCTCAGCTATACAGAATAGCTACTGTTCAAGGATTTTTATAGACTTCAGTTTGGAAGAGGCAAATGAAAACCATGAATTTCATGGAAAAAGTATATGCAGTATAGTGTGACTATAAGAATATCAAGCTGAACTGTGAACATGCCAAGAAATCTTCCAAACAGCAAGTATTTAAACTGTGGAACTCATTCTCATTGTAAGACTCTGTAGAGGCCAAAAACATGATTAAATTCAAGAAGGAAAACTCCACAAAGGTGTATTAAGCATAAAACAATGAATATGTGTTTTGGCTCCATAAGTACAAAATATACCAATGAATATGTGTTTTGGCTCCATAAGTACAAAATATACCAAACATCTGGAGATGAGCATAACTGTTTTTTGTTTGTTTGGTTGTTTTTTGTTGTTGTTGTTTGTTTTGTTTTTCTTTCCTTTGCTGATTTCCTATATTCAGTCCCTAGCCATATATAACCTCCCACTGTCAGAAGTTAAGATACTGATCTACAATGGGTTTAGCCTAACTCATGACATGACCTGTCATGTTATTAATATGCAGTGACATTGTAACCCTAAACTGTCACCCCTTTGTCTGTTTCACTTATGGTGCTTAATTGAATCAAAATGTATTGGGAATGCCTATGGATTTTGTTTCTGTGGTAAATGGAGTACCACCTACTTCTCCTAAGATGCTAGCAAACAGGAACAACATTCCCTCTTTTTCAATAGCTATGTTCTGAAAACCAGTTTTTCCTGAGAATAGAAAATCTGCCTCTGATTTCTTCTGGGGGGGGGGAGGGTCTGGAAAAAAAATTTGAAGCTACCATCTGCAAGAAGAAATGCCGTCAATGCCAATCTATAGCCTATTCAGTTGATGAAGAAATGGTATGAATGGCTTTTCCTACAAGTCACCCTCCTTTGACTGGCATTCTTCCATGATTTTTGTACTCATTGGGAAGCCTTATCCACAGGCACGAGTTAATAGCTCAGTGGTCAAGCTGCTAATCACGTGGAGCTTGCTGGGGCTATTTTCAAGGATTGCTAATATATTTTAGTCAACAGATGATTAATATAAAGTAAGCAATCATTACTTTGAACACAGGAAAGCCTTAGGATAGCCTTGAGTGTGTTGATTAAGATACTCTTAGTGAAAGGTTTGATTTGAATACCCTTACAAGGAGGAGGATGCTCTGAATACTTAGGAACTTAGCTGGCTACTATCAGAAAGTTGTCCCAGGCTCTGAAACTTTATAAGAGGATATTTTCTGTTTTGTCTGAATGACAAAAACTAGAAAATTCCTGCTGTTCATTTGAGTAGCCTGAATATTACCTTTCACATAATGAGTAACTCAAATAATAAATTTCTGCTATGATATTCTGCCAGTGTTATGTAAGAGATAATTATAGGTACCTCTTACCTTCAGTAAAGATATACATGTGTTCATAATTAATATTAGAAAAAGAAAAAGTAATAAACTTACTTATTCTGCTTTCGATCAGTATTGAAAAGCCTTCCGTATACCTTTGACAGATTCACCGAATCTGCTTTTTCTCAGACTTCCAATGCACTCATGCTAGTAAAATTGCAATGTTTTCAGTAGAGCTATTATTTATCTATTTACCTAGAATGCAAGCGAGATCATAAAAGTAAATTATATTTCCAGAAATTCTCATTAATATCTGGGAACTCTTCTTTTCATTTTAATTCTGTTTTATTTTATTATGTCTTCTAAAACAGGATATACATGCTTTCTCTTCATATGCTCTTTCACTTTAATTCAGGGCATGGCAAGGAAAAGAAGATATTTATAAAAAGACATCCAGCCATACTGTTGATATTGACTATTGTGAATACCAGAAATAGCTATGACTTTAATTAAAATATTAAATAAATAAGTATTCTATATCTAAAGTCAAATTATAATAACATGATTTTACTGAAGCAGGGCAAATACACAGTGCACTAAGTCTTTGCATGAATTATATATGAGACTTTATGTATGACTTACCCTTATTTGGACAACCCAAGAGAAAAAAAAAGAAAAATTCTCTAACTAGATTCCTGTGGGGGAAAAACAAGATTCAGATTAGTGATCATTCTTTTTGACACTGACATTCCCGCTTTGTAACCACATGCTAAAAAATGCTTTATTACAAAAACTGCCTTTTTTTTTTTTCTTTTCCCCCTTGCATGTTAAATAAACCTTGGTTTCTTCTTTCACTTAACGCCCTTATTTTCATTTCACTATGTTTATTCCCAGCTTTTTGTAATTTAATGGGACTCTGAAAAGCTGTCGTGGAAATAACAAATAAAATATTTAAAAGCATGAATCCTGGAAATAAACACAAGAGACACGTACAGATCTAAAAACTGTAGATCAAGCAAAAGAATTTGTGCTGACAGTTATTTCACTCTTAGATACTTTGGCTTCAAAATGCAAAACATTAAGGACCACATGTCCCAGATGCCTACTTCTTTAGGTTAAGTTTGTACTTAGATTTTTCATCTCAGTCTTCAAATCCCCCAGACTGAAGGCCACTTCCCACCACCATACCCCTCATTATTTTTTTTTTTAACAGGCCTAGGTGCTGACCCCTCATATGACAGATGTCCAGGAAGGCAGTAGCTGGGGCAGCTGTATGAGCACTGTCCCTTTCCCTCTGCAACTAGAAGGGGTGCTGGGTGTGCTCTTACAAGAAATGTTAAAATCTCTTAAAGTTTTGTGAGGCCTCTTCTTTTCAGGAGTTAGAAGTAGGCATGGATATGCTACTCAGACTGGATACACCTCTGGAGCTCTAATGGGAACCTGGACCCAGCATCTGCACTGCAGATGACTGCAGCTAAATCCAGGGCTTAATTATTTACTGTGACTGACGGTCACATTATAGATTCAAATAAATTAAGACAAATATCACAGGAAGTATGGGTAACAATTCAAAGGCAGCTGTAATGTAGAACTAGCAAATCAAGCAAAGATCTGGGAATCAAAGAGAACAGGACTTATTGCTAGAGCACAGAGGAGTACAGAATTGGACAATGCATCTCCCATCTTTTTTTCTGTTGTGATTTTCACCGTCCTGCAACTGCTGGAAATCGGGTGAAGCATCAGAAAATAGGTAATCTCTAGCAGTCCACTGTGGAAGTTCTTTAACAAAAAGGCAGTGATTTCAAGCAGAAGCAAAACAAAGGCCACAGATATGAAGATATCTTTATGCTAGCAAACTGACTGCTGTATAATGTCACAGCACTGTGAGAAGAACCCAGAAGCTGTCCCATGGCAGAGAAGAGTCAGCTCCAGCTGGCTCCAAAAAGGACCTGGACAGAGCTGAGCTCCTGAGCAACGCTGGTTGTGCCTCTGTGAAAGAAGATTTAAGAAGGAGAAAAAAATCTGCTGTGCAACAGCAGCTGGGAGAAAGGAGTGACAAAATGTGAGAGGAGCAGCCATGCAGCCCCCAAGGCGAGTGCAGCAGGAGGGCAGGAGGTGCTCCAGGCACGCAGCAGCAGTTCCCCTGCGGTCTGTGGAGAGGCCCCTGGTGGAACAGGCTGTCTCCCCGCAGTCCATGAGTCCCACGTGGAGCAGATCTCCACGCTGCAGCCTGTGGAGGAGCCCCCGGTGGAGCAGGTGGATGTGGCCTGGAGGAGGCTGCGACCCACGGAGAGCCCCCGCAGGAGCAGGCCCTGGGCCGGAGCTGCAGCCCGTGGAGAGGAGCCCACGCAGGAGCAGGAGATCTGCGGGGAGCTGCCACCCGTGGGGGACCCATGCTGGAGCAGTTTGCTCCTGGGGGATGGACCCTGTGGGAGCCATTGTTGAAGAGCTGCTGCCTGTGGGCAGCTCCCACAGGCTCAGTTCGGGAAGGACGGCATCCCGTGGGAGGGACCCCATGTGGAGCAGGGGCAGAGAGGGACCGTGAAGGAGCAGCGGAGATGAAGTGTCAGGGACTGACCGCAGCCCCCATTCCTCTTTCCCCTGCGCTGCTCAGGGGAAGGAGGTTGAAGAGGGTGAATGGGGGGAAGGTGTTTTTAGTTTGCTTTTAGTTCTCACTGCTCTGGTCTGTTAGCGATAGGCAATAATTTATATGAATCTCCCTACACTGAGTCTGTTTTGCCCATGACAGAAATTGGTGACTGATCTCCCTGTCCTTATCTCAGCCCTTGAGATGTTTTTCACCATGTTTTCTCACCCTCTTCATTTGAGAAGGGGGAGTGAGAGAGGTGTGGTGGAGCTCAGCTGCCAATCAGTGTGAAACTGCCACAATAACTGACAAAGGGACATTTTAATTCCAGAAAGAGACAGGTACTAGGGTCCTAAAGTGATAAATAAATGCCAGAGTTTGTTGTCCCATGGAGACAATGCTTTCTGAAAATGTTTTACTTTGGTTAAAGAAATGAAAACCGGCAATTAAAGCCAATTTCTTTTACTGTCCTCACTTTGACTTCCAGATTCCTAGGGGAAATTTAAAGAGAATAGCTATTCTCTTGTCTCTGCCACCTCAGTAAGTAAATTAAAACATAGAATAAAGCAGGAGAAAGGTTGTTTTTTGCATGTTTTCTTCTATTTATGCTGTTCAGGAAGCCCACAATACTGCTGAGAACAAGGGAAAGCAAATAAAAAACATTATTAGTGGGTGGCAGTAGGAGACACCTCTTCTGGACACTAATGACAAATGTCTCAGACAGGTCTGCTCGCAGATATTGAAAAAAGTGACAACACAGACATCCCCCATTTCAAATAGTTGTGCTGTAAAGTCAAAGTGACGATCGAAGAGGATGAGCATAGTCAAAAACCTGGAAGATACTGTCATGGTGGTTGGGAGGGGAATTAAGCAAGATAAATATTTACCAAGCATAAAATCACATTGATCTTGAATCTTTAATATTACTGAGCTTTAAAAAGTGAGAGACAGAAATAAGGAACTGGGGAAATAAAGCAAAAAATATGTTTGAGCAGATATTTGGAGTAATTAGAGGAATACATGGATAGATTAAGTTAACAAGGAAAATTGTTCCAAGGAAACCTTGGAAGAAAATGTGTGTCTTTCTTCAGAAGTTACTGTTTTGAATGGAGCCATTTCTATAATAGATGTACATTTATTAGACAAAGGAAAAATACAGGAATTTATTGTCATTTCTTCCTGAATGATTCTCCCCATAATTACCCCTAGAAATTCTCAGCTACAGATGAATAATATCCTTTGAGAATTAGAGTGTGAATTAGCAGTGCCTATAGACACTGTAACAGGTAAGTTAAAAAAGTGAATGACAAGGAAAAGAAGGAAGCAGGGTGTTAAATATGGTTCAAATAATATTTGTATTAAATTCTTTTAAACATGCATACAGTGGAATGAAATGCATCTGTCCTTATTTCTATTACAGGTTTTTAGATTAGAGAAAATAATGGCCAGCAGATCAAGGGAGATGATTCCTATGCTCTACTCTGCTCTCATGGGACCCCACCTTCAATGCTGTGCTCAGCTCTGGGGCCCACAACACAAGAAGGACATGGAAGTATTAGAGTGAGTCCACAGGAGGGCCTTGAAGATGATCACAGGGCTGAAGCACCTCCACTGTGAAGACAGGCTGAGGGAGATGGGTTTGCTCAGAAGAGAAGGCTCCAGAGAGACCTTATAACAGCCTTCCGGTACCTAAAGGGGGAACTACAGGAAAGCTGGGGAGGGCCTCTTTGTCAGGGAGTGCATAGATAGGACAAGGGGTAATGGCCTTAAACTATGAAAAAGTAGATTTAGATTAGATATTTGGAAGAAATTCTTTCTTCAGAGGGTGGTGAGGCCCTGGAGCATGTTGCCTAGAGAAGCTGTGAATGTTTGGATGTGTGTGGATGTGGATCCTTGAAAGTGTTCAAGACCAGGCTGGATGGGGCTTTGAGCAACCCGGCCTACTGGAAGGTGTCCGTGCCCATGGCAGGGGGGTTGGAATCAGATGATCTTTAAGGTCTCATCCAACCCAAAGCATTCTATGATTCCATGAAACTAGAGGTCCCAACATGTTTTCCTTGGACCTTCATCTTGTAATATAGATGCTAAAAAACATCATCGGACATATATGTTGCAATAAATAATAATAATAATAATTAATAATAATAATAATAACTGTATGGTAATTCTAAGGTACTATTTAGATAAATAGGTATGATAATTCTAGGACAATAATAGATAACTGAGGAAGCTTCACTCAGTCTATTCAAATGTCTACCTCTGGATGAGGTGGATCAGCTTGTATGAGCACAAAGTCTTCCTCATTTCCTGTCAGAAAGGGAGTGTAGACAGCACGTTTAGATGTAGATATCTACACTGGTGATAAAGTTAGAAGAAATTTATTCTACCCCCGTTGACTATCCCTGATTGAAGAGCGGACCATGACACAGCTCTCCATTGCATCATGCTGGAGGATGGGTCTGGTCTTATGAACATGCAATGAATAGAAGGCCTTTTTTCTTCAGGGTAAACAGCACTGTTTTTGTTAAGTCCTCATCCAGAGGATTGTAAGTGGCAGATGCTCTATCACACAGTTTTCAAATTGGTTTTGTAAAATAATAACTAAAAATAAATAAATAAATATATATTTTTTATTATTTAAACTTCGCTTTATCTTAGATATATTTTATATATTTTGAATGTCTGAGGAAATGTCTCTTGATCTCTGTTTAGTTCTTCAGCCCAAAGTCTTACTACCTGAGAAAAAGGAAAATTATTTTTATCTATTTATTTAAAGTACATCTATCTTATCAACAATATCAATTGATTAGCATATTTCCCAGTGCCCCTTCCATCACCATTTATTGTAACTTCATTATTTTTTCCCCTTCCACATTAATAACGGGAAGTCTGCAAGGGATAGAAAGTAGCAGCTATATCAGTGAATGACAATCCTTAAAATTAGAGGTCCAGGATAAGTGAGAAACTGAAAACCGTAATAGCAAAAAATAAAAATAAAATTATACTTCAGATTTCCATAGGGCATTACCATTTGAGGAAACAGTGAACTATCTTTGGACTCAGAGTAAGGAACTTTCTCTTTTTTTTTTTTTTTTTCTTTAATAGAAAATTTAATTTATAATGAGCACTCAGTGAACTTCCCTTCCTCTGTGCTGGAATATCATTTCTTTTCAGTTCTTGTTTAATTTCTGCTGAGCCTGATTTGCGTCTTTTATATAGGCAAAATCTAAATTACATAAGGTCACTTTCTGCAGGTGTTGTAGGTGACATGTGAGAAAACCTTGGCATCTGCTTTGTATGCCTTTTTTTGCATCCCCATACACCATTTTTGCAAGTCAAATTCTCAGCCTTAGAGGCAAGCATCATTAAGTTCTTATGCCAGATATATAATGTAAAACTTTCTTAACTTAGGCAACCCAAAACTTAATTCAAATGTTGTAACTATAGCTAACTTTTTGAATATATTTTTAATTATAGGCTGACTCTACAGACAGGGCTGTATTTATTCTATCATTCATTAAAGATGAGCAGACTCTGAGCGGCTGGGATGGAGATCCAGTTTCAGATTATTAAATGCAACTCCAAAATGAAGTCAGACACTCACTCTGAAAATTTAGAACTAACTTAAAATTTTCTTTTGTTACATCATTACAAAAAAAAAATAGTTTAAACTTCCAGTACTCCATCCCATCTCTTCTGTTCTCCCCAAACCCTAGGGATGGGAGAGCCAGTGCAGAAATTAAGTGATGGTAAGACAAATGGAATATTTGTAAGAGCTACCAGCTGAAATTTGAGTAAAAATCTACTTAATGTTTCATCATTCCTTGGATTTCAGTGTAGACCACGAAGTGTCTTCTGTTATTTTACTGCAGGCCACTTATCCCCTTTATAATGTGCTTTTTTGTTCTAGATTTGTTCCATTATACAAAATGAAGAAAAAGTTTTTACTAGCTCATGGAACTGCAGAAAAAAAAAGAAGTCCAAGAAGTAATAAAAACATAAAATATACCAAACTTTATAGCAAATATGATAATTATATACTTCTTTTATCCAGATGGAAACTTCAAAACTCCAAGAGACTGTTAGATCGGTAAATTTGATATAGAAGTTTTTCTAGTTCCACTGATCATCCAAGAACATAGAAGCTTACCTAATACTTCTCTTGAAGTATTGCAAGATGTTGGTTTGCTGAAATAAAATGGTGCTTCTAGTTGAAAAATATACTTCTGAAAAGATGAAAGCCCCAAACTAAACACAATTTGAGATATAAAAATTGTATTCAGGCAATGAAATCAAAGTGCAAAGGGCTTCATGCCCCAAGCATGAATGACTCACTGCAGAATTTAACGGATTTATCTGAAGAAAAACTTGATGCACATGCCCTGTGCCCAGTGGGGTGCAGGAAATTCAGGTCATGCTGCAACGATGACATGGTTTAACCCCTTCCCTTTCCTCTGTTGTGCGTAGTTCTTATCATGTTTGTAGCTTCTACATTATTTCCAGAATTTCATATGACTTACTTTTATCATTTGAAGTACTGGGATTAAAAAAGTATGGAATAAATTCTATGTTAAGACTAAAATGAGTGACACTGATTTGCTTCTACATGAAGAATGAGCAAAAAAGTATATCACTTTATATATAACTAATATATACTTAATATATAATTAATATATATAATAATATATATTTATAACTAATAACAAAATAAGCATACAGGAATCTCTCCAACCTTAAAAATGAAGGGCTATATTAATCCTTCTAACATTTTGAAATCCAGCTAAAGTGCTTAAATTGAGGGAGTGTGCACTTTGGGCTTTATTTATGCTCTGCATAGAACAAAGGGCACTTTCACAGCTTGATTCAAATGCTTCCCATGTGACATCACTCAAGTAGGAACCTTAGGCTATTAGTTGCCTACACAACAATTAACAACCTGCCTATTTCTGTGGTCTCAAAGAAGGTAAGATTTTAATGTACTAATAGCAGCCTGCAAACATTTTAAGGAGTATCTTAAGTTTACAAGAGGTAGAAATACAGGAATACACCTGTTTTTTAGGTTCCAGACACATCTCAGTGTGAATGGCAAAATCAACACTACTAAAATGCTGCAGGATTGTCACATTACTGTGCAGTCCTTACCAGCAGTATATTCTCCCAAGGTTGAATAGGGTACTTGTTTAGGCACCTCATTTTTGCATCTAAAATTAAATAAGATGTATTAGAACCAAAGTTCTAGCATTTATATTACTGTACTTACAGCATTGTCTTTTCAATGAATCACACACAAATTCAATGGTCAGTAATTTTGCATGATTGCATCCTGCCTTACATTTGCCAGACTTTATTTTCCTCCAGTACTCAAATGCATTGAGATTAGGAAAAGTGGGTGAAGAAACTGCCACTGTCATGATGCTATTTCCCTTTACCAACTTGACAAGGAATGGTAGGAGAGCATAAGAGCTGTAATACATCACCACTAAATCTTGTTTAATTTGATGTATCAGCATGGTGGGATATGCTTGCCATGCTTGCTCACACTTGACATACAGACGTCTTCTTTCCTCACAATACCTTAAAGCAAACCACAGAAAGTTTAGGATTCTTTTAACAGAGGGAGTGCTAAAAGACTAAAAGCAATGAGCCAAATAAAGTGGGCCCAGAGAAGGGTGTCGTACTAATCGGATCTATTTCAGTTAATTTCAGTGACATGATTTTTTTTTTCCATTTTATTTCATCATTTAATCTTTTTCCTCTTATGAAAAAAGTTAAACTCCCTGCTCTAGTTTTTAATGTCATGAATAAATATTTTTGTTGCTACTAGTTAACCATTAATGTTCAAAGCACATCAAATGATATAAAATATGCAGGAATAATCCTGCTTAAAAGAGCTTAAGGAATTATTTGTACATCTAGGAACCCAACAGATGTGTAAATACGGGTTTTCCACTGCCAAAATATAGATTATTTAAAACAGTTCAAAACACCACTGTTTTCCTGTTACTGCCATTTGTGGAAGTTCATGTGAACCTGTTAACCGTTTAACGTCCCAGTCCATCCAGTCCTTTATAAATCACGTTTTAAGGAGGAGGCCACTAGTCAGATCAGATGATGGAATATTTCACCAGCTACTTCATAAAACGAAGCAAAACCCCTCAAAATAAGGGGGAAACATTCAAGCTCAATCATGGGTCTGCTAATGATAATGATAAATGGTGAGATTCCATTTTTTAGACTCAATTTATTCCCTAATAAATTAGCAAAACTGTGCTGCTTTTCCCTACCTTGTTTCCCTGGTTTTTTTTTGTTTTTTTGTTTTTTTTTCACCATTTTCATTTTCCTCATACACAATTATGTACCTGTATGCGTCTCAACCTCATTAAGCCTGGATTTGAGCTGAGAATCTTGAGGAATACAGCAGCTCAAAATTAATGATGGCATGTTTCTTAAAAGAGAAAGCAGACATACTGTTAATGATGACATATTGCTGCAAACGAACAGCAGCTCACAAGATGTCTGGAAGTTTGAAATCAATGGCAGAGCTTTAATGATTTGAAAGGAGAAAGTTCAGTCCTGCACAGGTCCACTCTAAACTGCTCTGTGCAGCTTCTCTACTGCTATTATCATATCTGATATGCATCATTACTTTTCTGATGCTGCAGTTCAGCATCTAATAGGTGTGATAACCAGCAAGAAATACAGGTAAATACATCTTCCCCTATTTCCTTCCAACTGATTCATAAGAGTTTGGAAATTTGGAAAGAAGGGGGAGGAACTATTTTCAGAATCTAAACATTTTTATACCACCCATGGTATGTTAAGGCTACTATTTTTTGTTTGTTTGTTTTGTTTTGTTAATAATAATAAATAATAATAATAATAATAATAATAATAGAACATCAGTGCTAAGTGGGGAGAAATAAAAACAAATTCAAGATTTAATTCTATCATCTTTAGAGAGGCATGTGCTGTTAAAAAAAAAAGTTAAAAAAAAAAAAAAAGGAAGATCATATTTCAGTATTTACTCTCTCAGTATATGAAATATCTTGACAGATCAGTCTTTCTCCCATCCTGGTAAGCTCTAAAGGGAGGTATGTGGTAGAGGGAATCCCATATACCTGCACAGGACAAATAGCCTGAGAACTTCAAAATCCACTTTTTCAACAGCTATTCTGTATTATCTAATGTTTTTGTGAGTAAGTTGCATTACTGGCTGAGTGGTCATCAGACAATCTACTGAGGTTTTGTTTCTCTCTACGCTGAAGAAAGCAAAGTTATGTCAGCTCATGACAGAAGATGTCTTTCACTTACTTATGCGAATAGCTGTTGAGATTATTTAATGAGGATGGTAGAGATCTTACCACTTTGCTCTTTTCTCCTCAGATAACATCAATAGGATATTACATTATATCATGTGGCTTAATCAAATGGAGTCTCTGTTACGTTGAGGAGCTCTACACTGCCTTCCATTCCATAATATAGACATTCTGCAAGAAACTTGTAAAAGTTTTCAAACACTGTCCAAAACTGCACAAAAACCTCAAGTTTATTTTTTTGCCATAAAGCTGCCTGCATCTTATAACATTCTCTGAGGATTTCCAAAACTGTTTGAGACTTGGGAAAAAGAAAGAGGTGAAAATCTATCTTATCCTCCATGCCCAATCTATATATTAAGTCATGAAAGTTATATTTCTTCTTCCTGAGTCTCTCCACGGGTTTCACCAGTTAGGATCTCTGATGTAACAACACAAGCTGACAACTTTGAGGTTTTTACATATGTACTAGAAATACAGACTTCTTATTTTATTTGTATTTTTCTTATGTACATGATCTCTGGAGGAAGAAAATGATATAAGAATGGCAGTATTTCACAGAATAGGTTGGAGATAGAATTCAATTATGGCTTTAGCTAAAATACAAAAACAGTCTTCAGAGGAAGGAAAACACAAAGACTGCCCTTCCACGAGGGCTCCCTTAGGAAGGCAGGATGTCTGAAATGGGTTTGAATTATCTTGTTCAGTAGCTTTAGCATAAATACATAACCAGTAATATTTTTTTCAAAAATTTTGATTAGGAGTTTAATTTACAACTATGCTTGTAATTAACTGGACCGGAGAATTCAGCCAGGTATTGGATCTTGATCATCTATGTACTTAAATAAGCCAGAATTCTTTTTTTCTTCAATTCTTTTCATGCTTTTGGCCTTTGCCAACTAAAAGTCTGGTAAATCTCTTTTCAAAATATAGTTAGTGACTTAATGCAGACCAGAGATTTTTTCTGATAATTATTTACTTTGTCTATGGCCCTATGGTTTGTGAGGCTGACTTCAATATTGTATAGCATTAAAATTTAATATTCTGTAGTATTATATATACAGACCATTCTATCTAGCTGGCCTAAGTGCCAGAGGAAATTCCTGTCCATATTTCACAGTGAATACACACAGCACAGAAGAAGCAAAGTGGAAGACTGGATTAGTACAGTCAGAAAATGGTCACGTAGAGCTCAAGCAAAAACAGAATTTGAAGCAGAAAGGGTATCATTAGATATGTGAGGGAAATAAAAAGGAAGCTGGAAAACCTAAGGAGAGCATCAAGCCGCAAGAAAGAAGTGGGAGGGAATGGGAACACTAGAATTAGCAACGTAGGACAAAACCACTCAGAGGCTTGACAGGGAATTTGAACTTTATTTGAAAGATTGCGTGTGCCTTTTGTATCGTTGAACATTATTTTTATTTCATAGCTACCATGTTGCTTGACTAGTGGAAACATAATTAAATCAACACAACTAAGGTGGAAAAGAAAGGAATTGAAAACCTGAGATTTTAAAATAACAGATTCCTTTCCCCAAGCCTAATTTTACCATTTATGAACAATTCTTTTCTGCCTTAGTAGCATGTGGTTACTTAATGTATAGTGTTGTCCTGTTAATGAAAAGGGCCACCACCCTCACCACCCACTCTGTCAAGTATATACACCTCATATTCCCTTTCCCAAGTTCCCATTTTCCTGTTAAAAGTCCATTAGTACACAGGCAGATTGGCAGTCTAGTTGCACATGGAGAACAGAAGCAATTATTACAATTATATACATCATAGGGTTTCAGGTTTTTCATGTGATACCAAACTTTTGTTGAGAAATTAAGGGGAAATTAGGTAAAAGAACAATTTGGATCAACATTATTACAAATTAGCAAGATTTACCAGTTTATAGAACAGCATCCTTAGGGGCATGGGAGAAATCTCATTGTTAGAAATTTCTTAAACTAGACAGGCATTTTTTCTGCACATTAAACGATTAAATGCTGTCTTCTTCCTGCTTATCCATGTACTGTAAGATCTTCCAGAAAAAATGTATAAAGTCACTTTCTTCTTTGAAATCCCGCATCAAAAACTGCCTGCACAGATGATACTGGAACTTCCTCTGAGGCCATTGCTATGGCTAGGAGAAGCCACCTAGGACCACCTGTGACAGCTAACTAGTTTTATATCACCAATGTGCATTATTGCATGTATCTAATACATTTGTCTTACCCTCAGGTGCACTGGGAATCAGGAAGGATGATATTAGAAACAACAATGGATAGGAACAGCAGGGTTGACATCCTTTACCTATCCAGCCCATATGGGAATTTTCTTGTATTGTGTAACCAAATGACTTTTCCATTCATCTTTTTTTTTTTTTTTTTTTTTTTTTTAATATGAATTTAATACTCTTATCTGTGTCTTTCTACTTCAGTCAAGATCTGGAAAGTAGAAAAAGAAAGCAAAGCCTGTGAAAATCCAGATAGCACAAGCTGAGTTTTTTGAACGAGTTTGGTGATTTCTCCTTTCATTGAAAGCAACAGAAAAGTTTCCAATTTGCTTCACTGTGAGCAGAAATGTTTCTTTTCCTATGTCATTATCTGCTTCTTCTCTCCCTTCATCCTTATTCATGAGAAGTACCTTAAGTCATCCATATTCATATTTTATTGAGCAATTTATGTCATAGTCAGCATGTATGCATCTACCATCCTATTGCACCGGTCATACTATGAAGACATTTTTCCCCCTTCAAAAAAATATAATCAAAATCACTGTTAATTTACTCTTAAACACAGGTTGTGCTATCTTGCTGTGATGTGACTGGAAATAAACTTTGTAGATTCACAGAACAAATTGCTGCTTTTTGGTACCCTCCAAAATTCACCTCCTCTCAGGCCTCACCAAATTTATTGACTCCATCTATTCCACCCTGCTATGCAGCTAGACCTGCTACTAGTGTTTCCCAGCTCCCAAATGTCGAGTATTTCTACTACTGCATCTAGCTACTAAGATGAGTGATGTGTTAGTAGGAGCAGGAGCACAGTTGCAGGAGCAGGAGCCATGACAGCAGAAACAGGAAAAATGTATCTGTGGGCTTTGACTCCAACTGAAAGAAGATACTGTTTCTGTTCAAAGGAACTCCAGAGGACTTACACTAGCAGCCCAAAATGATCAGTGCTCTGCCTGGGGAGTGAGGGAGTTCATTATGAAACCTCAGTAATTCATCTTAATAGTCACAAATCATGACAAACCGAGTCTTTTCCTTCTTTGAACAGTTCACCTAGACCCACTTCAGAAAAATACAGTCTATCACATGTTAAGCCATTCAGCATCTTTGCCATCTTGAGGGACAAAACATTAAGGCTGTATGACTGCTGCATACAAAAATATTAACTGTCAGGCTTGGAACAGCTGAGGACCTTAAAAGTAAAAATAAAACCCAAAATGCTCAAGACTGTTTTGGCTTGTTTTTGCACCAGATGTTCCCAAGCTCAGCTGGAGGGGAAGCTGTATTACCAACTTCAGTGAGATCTTTACAGGGCCCTTGGGAGAAGGAGTGCAGCTCTGTACGTTTTAGAACATCATTGTTGGTGCTATGCCCGTGGAGGAGAGCAGAAAGAAAAGGAAAAAGGGAGGCGAGCACTCAGAATGGAAGAGGTAAAGTCACTTAAGACCTGTCGCTATTAAATATGCTTACCCACGTTTCTCAGCATGTCCAGGCATATTTTCTAGCACTTTTAAGCTAGGCTGCCCATATGTTCCCAAACAATCATTTTAAAATACAAGTTTACTTACCAGGCAAGATTTCCCAGTCTCTCTGAGCTCTCATACTGTTTGCTTCATTTAAAATGACATTTAATTAAATGAACAAGGACAGACTTTGTTTCTCTGTGGGAGTGGGGGTATATGCAATATCTTGATGAGTTGTTAAAAAGAAAGAAAAAAAGAAACAGGAGTGGTCAAAAGATCATTACTTTTTACGCATATTCAGACATGAGTTCTTATAGACATCAATGTTGAAATGAAGTTATTAGAAGACATTTGTCTTAACCATGGTTCTGCTATTAGTATTGAAATTTACAGAGACAAAATAAACCCCAATCAGCCCCTTGTCAATTTTGTTTTAACAAAATAGATTTTTTTTGCAAGATTTTTAGAGAAAGAATGTTTAATTATTTACAGCATTACTAAGATGGGATGGCACCTATTGTAGATCTTCTGGTCTAACCTTCAGCTCAGAGCAGAGGCAGCTGGAGCAGGTTGCTCAGGGTCTTATCGATTTAGGTTTGAATATTCCAAGATTTGAATATCCCCCAAGGGGATACTCGTGCAAGGGGGTCCTGCATTACATTTTTTGTCCTTTGCCTCATTTCTGTTGCTGGCTGTCACTGGTACAAGTCTCACTCTGTATTCTTGACTTCTTCCATTGGGTATTCACACATTGAAAAGATCCTCCTGAGCTCTCTTTTCCCGACGCTCGATGGTCGTTCTCCCCTACCCACCCACACCAAAAAAAAATAAAAAAAATTGACCATCAGTTAACCCCAAAAGGTGCAGACAATCTGCAATAAGCCATCAAGAAGCCCTCACACAAAGTTCTTTATAAGCCTGGTCCCTGAATGAAACTGATAATATGTAGTTAAGAGAGTAAGTGCTCAGATTCAAAGGAGCAGCACAGAATCTATGCACAAATTCTCTTTTGTATTTTTTATTTCTGTGCTTCTCACAAAGATAAAAATAACCCAATAGCCCTGAAAAGGAAAAATTATGGCACTCTAACAATATTTTAAGGGCCTTTCTCAAGCTTATCATAAAAAGCTTAAGCAGCAACTTAATAAATAATTAAATAACGGCTTATTGACAACTAGTTATCAATTAGCAATTAATAATCAAAGTCTTCGTTGCATGCTTTTAGATTAGAGCAGAAGAGAAACTACTTGTCTGGTTTGTCACCCTCCGGTTATTCTTCACTGCTTTTAACAAATAGATAAACACTCTTTATGTTTACATTAAAATCTTTATTTTTTAAGAGAGGAAGAGTTTGGGGAAGTTAATTTAAAGGTAAAATCAATTCAAATTAAGCAATCGAGCAAAGCATATCACTAGAAGTGAATTATCATTGCATATTCCCTTTTGACTGCGCAAGGAAAATGCCATGCTGAGGCTTCATCATTCAGTGGTGCAGAAACAGACAGTGAGCAGCAGGCCTGTGGAGTGGTGCTGGAGGAGCGCCTTTTTTCTACAAAGGAAAGCTGAAAATAACTCAGTGATGCCCCACAGTCATTTGAGTTTATTGAATTAGGGAAGTATTTAAGCTTGATGCAAATGAAACTGTTAGACCTGGTTGATCTGAATTGGTTTGCAAACTCCATTTTTTTAGATGGTTTATTTATTTATTTATTTATTTTCATAGTAATGGTGAAGCCTTTAAACAATAACCCTTTTAAAAAGGCATTGGACCTTGCAACTAAAAGAAGTTATCCAAATGAATCCTTTAGCTAAGTAAATATATTTTAGGAATCCTTTGACTGACGATAGATTAGATTTGTGCAGCAGACACGCAATAAAGCTGAACATAAACAGTTAAATGTCTTTCAAAATAATAGGGCCATTGCATTCCATTCCAGTACACACAATGCTTCTTATGGATTTTAATAATAGTATGTTCTGGTTCAAAATAAGCAATAGGAAGGTCAGGGGTTAATAAAGTTAATTTGGCCCTTCCATTCCATTTTCACCACTTTATATAATTTATGCATATAAAAATTAAACATATGTATCCATAAACTCTCACACATACCATTTTTATTTATATATGTATACATATACTCCATTTTTTTTCTCTGATAACGTTCATTATCAATTAAATCAGTTTTGATGAGAAGGCAGTATGGGTGCTGTTGCAGCAGGTAGGATATTCCCTGGGAAGATGGTGAACCAAATAAGCTCTTGAAACTGAGGAATTGGGACCTTCAGGGTCAAACAAACTTAACATGTTTTCTGTGCCACTGGAAGAAAATGGCATCCCTTTCAAAGGAACCTTGAGTACTGCCTTTGTGGCAAGGCATAGACAAATTTAAGAATGGGGAAAATAAGTGGATCCTGAAGCTGAATGGAACTGTACTGGAATGGAGTGTATCAGTCAGCAGGAAACACTGAAATTTACAGCAAAGCCAGCTGAGAGCAGTGTTAAATACTCCAAGGGAGGATGTAGAGCTGTATATGTACCTTGCCTGGGTGAACAGAACAGGCTCTTATTGATCAGGACAACACACGACCTAGAAAAATATATATATATATTTCTTGGAACATCAGGAAGATCAATTCAGTTGCTTATTTACAGGCACTTAGTACAAAATGAGTGTCCATAGAGTTTCTGATGTATCCACATGGGGTCTGCAAAATATGAAACAGGATCTGTTGGAGACAAATCTCCTTCTTAAGCATGTCCAAGGGTAGGCAGATATGTTAGGGCTTCTCCAAATGTACTGTACACCTGTGCTCAGGCAAGGAGAACTGATCTAGGGAATACTTTTATTTTTTTTTATTTTTTATTTATTTATTTTTCCTTAGATTCAAGAGTCTGGGACTCAAGTTCTGATCTACATTGATCTTTCTTTTGTGAACATATTAATCATCCTCTTTGTGCTTCAACTACAAAGATGACTAAGATTTACTTTAATAGGATGAATATGATCAATTTTAAGTCTGAGTTACCACAGTAGCAATGAGACAAGAGTTCTCACGAGTCTATCTTGTTTCTGTTAGGGTGAAGGTACAACTTTTATTCTGGATGTAAAAAAAAATAAACATAAAAATTGTCTGCTGAATTGACGACAGGTGTCTTAGAAAGTAGTTACTAGTGTTTTGATCTTGTGAACACTTCTGAGTCTGTTTTCATCAAAATGAGCCTGGCTGGGGAATCAACTGTGCTCAGAAGTAGTGGGGCTGTCTGTGGCTGCAGTGGGTGAGGCAGATCAAACAGTGAGACAACTTTGAGCAGAGAGTGCCAACAAGTTGCTGAGGCAGGGGTGAAAAGTATATTCTCAGCAGGCTAGCGATTGTTATACAGGGCTGCGTTGGTCTAGCCTGAATCTTTTTTTTTTTTTTTTTTTTTTTAGCAAAGATATGATGAAGAACATCATTTCCTCTTACTCATGTACAAAAAGTTCAGAAAACTGACTTTAAACCCACTTGCCTTTCAACATCTCAGTTGTTTTTTTTTCCTATTTAAATCAACAACATAACTATTAGTAGAATACTCTCTCAAAGTGTGTGTGTGTGTCTTAATTTTCGGCCTATTAAGTTATCAAAATTCCAGTTAATCAGATAACTTTAAATGGTGATTGATACAGCTGCTAAAGATATTCTCTCAGCAAGAAGTGGAGAAAACAGAAAATAAAAATTCTGCCTTTCAGAAGAAAAATAAAAGGTGTTAACTTTGATCTGACATAACCTTTGTACCTGGCGATTATAGGGTTAATTCTGTTCAGTTGATAGCAGATCCCAATACTGTCATTGGAGAGGTGGAAAAAAACCCACAACACTATTACATTTGCATAAATCCAGAGATGAAAAAAAAAATAATGAATAAAAACCCTGATAAAAGGAGATTTAAAACAGATTTATAATCTTCCAAAGGAATTTCTGTGCATAACAGTGGAAGCTCCTTTGTGGTTTTCTGCTGTATAAATCTAGATACACACACTTCAACTTTGGTTCATTATGAAATGCAACGCTTACAAATATTGTTCAGTAATGATTTCTGATGAATTTAATGATTGGAAGTAATTAACCTCATACTTTTTTTTTTGTTGTTGTTCTTCTGGAATCACCTGCCTTCTAAAGACCTTAGACTTTCCCATTGCTCCCTATTTTATTGAACAAGCCCACTAGCTAGACCCTTTCTTTATTCTAAAACTACTTAGTTTGTATAATTATGTAAAAAACTGCAGAAAAAAAAACAAAAAACTTTTAAGGGGATATAAAAAAAACAACTGATTGAGTGGATACAATAGAGACCAATGAAATTTCAGTTAATCAGAGAAAGGCAATACCTATAAGAAGAGCTCTTTAACCCTGAGACACATTATGAGATTCTCAAAAAACTTAAATGACTGTGTTTTTCTGCTGGAGAAAAGGTAACACTCCCAGCTGATTAGCTTACAAAAAGCAATCTTTTTATTGGCAGCTCACCTCAGTTAAGAAAAGGAGAAAGTTATGGTGTTGAAATTATGAGCAGAAAATGGTACTGACATGTTCTAAACCTATGACCAAAACTGACTGTATTACAATATATGTCTGCATGCACACATTGCTAAAGGGAATTATATCACCTGAAAACAGATAGCACAATAGTGTCAGCTGTAAATTAGTAGGTTCAACTCAGGTTTTATCATTACTCATATTGAAAAAGCTCTATCTACAGTTTTTAGGCCACTTCATCCCCTCTAATTCTGAGAAACAAAAATAATACATAAAGTATTTTTTCATCCACTCAGATGATTTTGGTTGTACACAAATATCTGGAACAGTTGGAAATGCCTTGGTATACCTCACCTACCACCAACCAAGAGGGCAAGTGCTTCATAGGTTCTGCATGAAATCTGTTGTATTTCTGCAGTTATCTTGGCTATCATAAAACATCTGATGTTTATTAAATGCCCATGTATAAGCACCTGAATTGAATCACCTGGCTCCGTTTATATTCAGTCAAAAGAGACTGATGCCTCAGAACGGCAGCTGGGATCTGAATGATAGACTAGGTGCCCATGCCTTTTCATTGACTTAAAAAAACAAAGGTATGAGATTCCTCTGGCTAAGGATGGGTGTCTATTGTGAAGATCTGCAGCTGGACAGATCACTTGTAGCTTCCTTCATAGTCAGTAGTCAATATAGAAAGCTATTGGTGTTTAAGAGGCAATTCATCTTCTTAAAGTTTTCTTCTGTTTAGAGGAATTATTTTTAAATGTCAATGACTATTGACAAGATCTACAATAACTACAATGTCAGGCATCCTACATAATTAACTCACATGAAAACACCTATGTTATAGATATAAAAGGACTAATTTAATTTCCTGAGTTTAAAAAAAAAAAAAAAAAAAGTTTCTACTGTTATCTGCAGCGCCCAAGGGTATCTGAAGCATCCACAACACAGGGTCTACATGTGTTGTGGAACACCAACTGATGGTTAAAGTGGCAATGTCCTAGGTGTCCAAAGTGTCTCTAAATACATTGGTGTAGACAGTTTGAGTCCACTGAAGCTGGACAGATTAATGTTCAGCCTAGGCTCCTAAATTCAGCACTCACGTTTTACTAATTAAATACATTTTATTAATTAAAGTCAACTGAATCCAGAATTTAGTGGGGGATCAAGACTAACCACCATAACAGTGAAGAACAACACAAATTATTCATCATTTCATTTCCAGAAATTCTTTATACTGGCAGTTAGAAAATCAGTAATTTTGTTAAAGCTAAGGAAACACTTTCTGGAAGCCTCATCTGCAGCTGGCCAAAATATCTTACACGATAACTTTCTTGTCTGTTGGAGCATAACTATTGCAGGGACTGCATATTTCAGCAGTTCATTGGCATGGAACAACATTCTTGCACCACCACAGGAATGGAACAGTGCTGCAACCTACTTAAAGTGCAAAGGAAATGGACAGAAATCATCAACATGGGTTTGCATTAGGAAGGCAGCAAGATTGTCTGTAATTTGCTAAAAAATTGTAGATATTTAATACCATTGTAAGGTTTTGTTACACCACTAGCAACTGTAAACGAAATAAAAGCAAAATACTTTTTTGACATTCTGGGAGGTTATTTCCTTAATATAGAATGACAGGAAATAATTCCATTCATTTGAAATGAAGAAGCCCCGGAAATAAAGATGCCAAATATTGGTATCATCTTGAACAGAAAGGTGTAGTATTAGCAAAATAAAAGAGTCTGGAAAGACTTTATACAGATACCTTTAGAGATGAGGTTTGCCTT
Organism: Cygnus atratus; assembly: GCF_013377495.2. Taxonomy (NCBI): domain Eukaryota; kingdom Metazoa; phylum Chordata; class Aves; order Anseriformes; family Anatidae; genus Cygnus; species Cygnus atratus. The sequence goes on along the minus strand of NC_066363.1, from coordinate 154,619,405 downwards.
AAGTGGGTTGAATAGAGGAGATGAGAATTACTAAAATGGTTTCATTCTCGACAGTAACTTAAGTAATGGGAAAAGAAATTAACAAGGAAGCATGTCCATATTTCCACTATTTGTGCTGCCAGCAGAAGTAATGACATGTTCGTATTTTGCATTCTATACTACAAATCCAGTTTGGTCTGAACACCTCTATTTCAATGCAAAGAAAGCTGGTTACACAGTGGTGCTGAATTACTTACATCCTCCCAGCTGCCAGATGTCCTGCTAAAGGAGCACTGTGTCTTGCCAGTTGCTAGAAACAATTGTTGCAAATGAATTTTCTCCAGTTTTTCAAATCAGCAAGTGCAGCAATTATGTCTTTACTGTTTCATCCTCTAATCATTCATGTAATATACAAATTTTCTTATTTCTGCCACCTATATAACCTAGTATTAACATTCTTTTTAATGGAACACTAAAGACGACAAATGTCACTTTCCATTTCTCTCTTGAAAACAGAATCTCTTTTAGCAATACATATTTATTTATTTTGCTGAACCAAAACAAAGCAGGTGATGTGGCATTGACAGTACAATCTCTTATTTAAAATATCTTTTTTGTTTTGTTAAAAAAATGAATTTACTTCTCCAATGTCTATCTCAGTGAATGTTGTTGTCTCAGGGTTGCTCCCTCTAAATTCAGAGTGTAACGATCCCTACCTTCCATGAAAAGAATAGAAGTGTGTGAACTGGTGCACTACTATTAACATCAGTGACACCAATAAACCTGCACTCAGTCCACTGTTTTGGAGAAATTCTTCGATTGGCTTTTGCATTAAGCATCTGCTGAACTGCATGAGCTTCCATAGCTATGTAGCTCAAAAAATGATCCTTTCAGAAGGTGCATTTTGGGAATACTTGAGGCCATAGTATAAGGGATCTTGAATATTCCTCCATTAATCCAGATTTTACATTGCTAGACATCAACAGATTTCAGTCTTTATATTCCTGACTTAATAAGTAAGAAGGGAGTCAGTCCTTCGTAGCTGAGCAGAACAGATGTGTGGTTTTAAATGACTGAAAATTATATTTCTTCACTGTAGATTAAACATCCTCCTACTGCTTGTTAAATGTACTTGTTCATTTGCTTGATTGACTATAGATTCAAATAGTCGTCTTGTTTTAGAAATGGATATCCTGAGATGAGACAGACTTGTTGTTCAATAGTGTGTTGATGCTTAGTCTTCTGCAGTACAACATGCTTGGAAAGTTTCATTAAAAAAAAAAAAAAGGCAATGCTGCTTCCCACAGGCAGAAGCTAGGAAGCTAGGTAATATAAAAAACAACAACAAAATTATTGAGAAACGAAGGCTTTGATTTCTTGATTTCTCGGGAGAAGGAATCCCCTGATCCTGTATTTCCCCCAATCCTGTATTTCCATCTTGGGGAAAAAAAAAAAAAAAAAAAGACAAAAGGGACAAAAGGAGTTCTTTGCACATTTGTCTTGTTTTAAAATTCACTTTTTACATCACAATGAGAGCATATTACTTCTAAGTTCCACTGAGGGAAGTCAAGATACTATATAAGTCCCACAGTATGTCTCCAGGATTCCTACACCTGAAATTGACAGGACTGTGGCTTTTCTGGTAGAAGTCTTAAATCTCTCAAGTCAAGAAACAGCCAACACACAGAGTCTTGTTCAAAGACTTTTCAAGGTCACTCCATTAAAGACAGGGCTAGCAATAGACGGTAGGGGTAATGGTGGTATAGTCTCTTCTGAAAGAACCATCATAGTCTGCTGGGGAGTCAAGATATTTCATGAAGTCTAATGACATTTTGATATCTGTTCTAGAGAGCTTCCCTCCCCCATCCTTCCTTTTCCCTTTCCTCTCCTCTCAGAAGTGCAGCAGCAACATGGCAGAAGGCTGGAAATGTAAGCATTAAGCAGCTAACCTGTGGTTCCTTTTACTATTTTTTAAAAATCCTTTCTGCTTCTAGGGTTCACATAGCCCTGTCAGAATTTCAGTTTGAATGGAATAAGAGCCAATTCAGTTGATTCCCTGGTGGCTATCTAGAATGTGATTCCTGTGGAGTTATCCACAGATTAGTTAGTGTCCTCTACAGAATCTCTAAATCCTATACAAGTTGGTGCCACTTATTCCTGGATTAAATCTATGCACTCAGCAGCTAATACTGACACATCTCAATATAGTTCTCATTCATTTAGGGAGTTTGGTAACCACTAAGGGAATTATCAAGGGGTTAGAAACAAAACAGCCCTCAGAAGAGCTCTGATTCATCCTTCAGAAGCTTGCACAATTCGTCTGCATTTATTTTGACAGAACATAGACTTCTTACAGGCAACAAAGCTCTGTGGGTATCCTGGATATTTTTACACTGTATGAAGCAAAGGTAAAGGGAGACACAAAGTCATACTTAACAGCTTTGTTTAAAGAGAGCTCAGCTATTAACTTAAAATGTGACATATGTTCAGCTTCTAATCTTCTGCTCCCTGATGAGAGCATCACCAACAGATACAGTAAGGACAAAGAACGTTGTGGGAATTCAAAATGAAAGGATAAAGATGTGTGCTTTACCGTACCAGACAAACTGAATGTATGAATAGCTTTTTAGTGTATGATGTGAAAGCCGGGCTCTACTCATGGACTTTGAGATAAAGAATGGATTTCCTTGCATTAAAGTTATTGATGCTTTCTGGACTTATCCTTGGCCTGTCCCCACATCTCACTGAGATGTTTACACTGTCAGTTCACAAGGCCAGGTTATGGGATATTTAGGCTTCTGGGTTTAGATATTCTTGGGGGGGAGACACATTGCTAAGGAACAAATGGAAGCTCTACAGTTCTCTATTCCTAACAGTCCTGAAGGTATTTAAAACCACTATCATCATACTGCAAAATGATTAAAAAGGGACTAAACTAAAACCTCACAAAACAATTTTTCAAGGTTTTTTTTCCCATAATTTGAGAACTTGTTTTTTACAGCTTCATGATGTCCTGGTGCAGACATCTAACTAATAGAGGAAAACAATAAAATTCCAAACATCTGTTGTATCTTATGGAGCTGCATATCCACACTAGAACAGTGTCTTTAAAGCAGTAATATGCCTCTCTGAGTTGGTGTACCAGGGAAAAACTGCCCAGTTCATACAATTTAAACAGAATTAGTTTTAAGGCTGTTTTGATTTATTAATGACATTTAATTACCCACAAGCAGTGACCTACGCATTAAGGATCAATAACAGCAATATATAACAGATAAATCACAATATTGGAATCTTGTAAGTTGTTAACAAAACTGTGTGTTTCTGTACTCTTCTATATCTAATTCCAAGAAGTTATAATCACACACAGAGGCACACAAGTACACACACACAGAGCTACGTGCACACTCACTGTCAGGAGGTGTGAGTTACAAGAACAGCCCTTCTTCTGGAAGGGAAGGTCCCCCATTTAGACACAGCTCTTTCTGGAGATCTGGCTGTTCATGCTTTATCTCTACCTGCTAATCATTAGTCCTCTAATGCACACACTGGTGAGAATGTACACCCCATCTTCACATATACACCCCTGTCAGCTTCTTGGATACCCTAGGACTTCTGATATGGCGCCAAAGTCAGAAACCAAATAGACTTTGTGTGGTGGGATTTATGGCAAGACTAAGACACCTGGCCTTTGGTGTGCGTGTATTGGTGTCCACCTGTGGGAACTGGGAAGTGTCCTTACAGCCCACGGTAGTACAGTTAGTGAAGCCTTGAACATAGGTAATTTGAAAGCCGACACCTAGAAGTCCAGTTATATAACAGAGGCATCTAATCCCATTTCAGACACATTACATTGCCCTACTTACTTACCTTCAGCTCCCAAAGGTTGTTCCTCTGTCATATCTGCCAGTCTCATATGGATATCCCATTTTATAGTTTTGGGTAGCCTACAACGTTCAAATGGCACTATATGTCTGTATTTAGGCACCTAAATCAAAACTCTGTTGGCTAACCAGGTGAGTAGTTCTCAACACTCCAGTGGCAATGAGAATAGATCTTTAAAGTACAGTCTGGCTGCTCAAACAAAAATGTTGTCATCCTAGCCAATTTGATGTTCATCTGCTGCTCCAAAAGGATATGGATCTACCATAGGTACTGGCTCATGTTTGACAGCCTAATGTACATGTCTTGAGGCATCACTAATGACACTAAATTGTTATGTGTGAGCAACAGAACTGAGCACTTAGTGACTGTATCAGGAGCTTGGATATTTAAAACAGATGCAGAGTACATTTGAAGATATGACAGCATGGAAGATCATTCCACTTTTAACAAAACTTAATCTCTATTCCCAGCCTTTCCTATCCTTCCTGACTCCTCTGCAGCCATATTTATCACAATGTATGATAAATATGGCAAAGAGAGTTTTCAGGGTAACATGCTCAACTCTCAACTTTAAGTGTTTTTTTTTTTTTTTTTTTTCCCAGGGGATGAAAATATTCTTTTGCTGTGTTTAGAATGGACCTTGCAGAAGGTAAAGTACTGCTTTAATAAAGCTGCTGTAAGGGTTTTAATCAGAACAAAATAGTGCTTTATTTTCTCTCATGTTTCTTTTGTTTTGTTTTGTTTTCAGAAACAGATGGATCATTTCAACTGAATCATAAATTAGATTGTGGCTAATGATTAAAATCAGGAAAGTATTATGCATTTGAAAACAGCATCTTATCCAAAAACGTTTACTGGTGTGCCATGTGCACAACTCATTAGATTGTATGCACAATTTCATGGTATCTAATATATATATTTATAATATAATTATGTATCTTTTAATATGAGTGAGGATTAATGTAGAAAACTGGACCAGAGACATAACTGATTTGAGGTTGTTTCATTATTTTTTTGTGGGGATTCTTGGAGTTATTTTTGTTTTATTACTGCAAGAATATTTATTTCTTGAGAATAACATTTCACAGTTGTAAACAAGCCATATATAACCTGATCCTCATTAATTTTCCAGTCCAGATCCAGCAAATTTCTCCAAAGAATGACTAAAAATAACATATAGGATAGAATGCTGTAAAAAAACAACACTAGAAAACAGTCTCATCTTTTTAATATCTGTAATCAACAACATTCTATCAACTATCAATTTTGTTTAGGATTTAGCCTAGGTATGCAGAAGGCTGAGCTGCTGGTCTCAATTTTTATAGCTCAGCTGCCTTCAATAGTGGTGAAGCTCTGGACTTCAGCAGGTTTCGATCCTTATCCCTTTAAATACTGAATCAAATTCATTCCTGGTAGGACTTTCCTGATTTCAATAACACAATTCGTTGCATCAGCATGAGTGATTTCACCAGCCTTGCAAATATGAATAGTTTTGACCTTCTGTATATAACCTTGTGCTGATTTTCAAGAATATGTTTTTTTATAAATTATGTAATTTTACCTGGTCTTTTGAAGATTATATGGAAATTTAAGTAAATTGTACATTTGGAAGTGTAGAGAAGACAGCGATGCCATTTGTACAGTTTTGTCATTTTCTAACTGGTGTTTAGATAGGCTAAGTTAGAGATATGTTAGCCATCTTCTGCTGTTTGCCAATGTGAGCTTACAAATGACTCTGATCAATACAATTGAGCCTTTTGCCATATAACGGTAACTCTCCTTTCTGTTTTACACCAACAGGAATGAGATAAAATGGAGTTTCTTGCTACACTGAGAATGATCTTTCCCACTGAAGCTCTAAGCCATGTACACTCCAGTTCTGAATGAAAACTTGAGCAGCATTCTGAAAAGGTTTTTGAGTAAAAGGAAGAGCAACATAGTGAGGATAACTCACAGAAATGACTTAAAAAAAAGATCTCACATCTCAAGGGATTCAGGGAATGTAAGAGAAAAGTAATAATAATAAAAAGAATAAAAGAAAAACAACCAGCATTCAAGCAAGAAAGTTTAATATGCTGAAGTCGGCAAAAGTATTCTGTTCAAACTGTCAGAAGAATTCATGACATACAACAAGAAAATATTTCAAGAGGTCAAAGAATAAAATAGTAGAGGCAACAAAAGGATAAAACATCACCTAAGCAACCAAAAAGCCCAGGTGGCAGCACTCACAGATAAAGATGACAAATTTATCACTGAGAGACGGAAATCAAGAAAGAGCCGGAAGAATTCAGTCAAGGTCTAGTTAACAATACAGTACATTTACCACTGAACTTTGATGGTGATGTATCAAACAGAAGGAGGGGATGCATTGTGTAAAGGAATGTAGCAAGCTGTTAAATTTAAATTTTTGGATACGGAAATGGTGAAAAATAAATGAGGATACTGAAGGGCTCTGAGTAGATAATTTCAAAAGGTGTACAGAAGTTACGAATAATGTGAGAGCATTATGACCCTTAGAGAGATGTTTAATTTATATGTTCTGGAACCCTTAGAGAAACTCAGAGCAAAACCAAGACAAAGCTTGGCCCTTGTAGGAAAGTGAGCACAGCTTCCATCATTTCAGAATTTTAAAGCTTTGTGCTTATTCTGCATATGCATTGGTGTCCCCATCCCTCCATGAGGACTTTTAAAGTGATTTTCCACATTTACATTAAACAAATTTGCCAAGGCAGCATTTGGTAAAATCTTTTTAAACCCCAGTCCCTAGGCGAAAAATACTCATCGTTATCTGATTTGTCCTTTCTAGAAAAATTTGATCTGGACGCGATTAGCCTCACTAGGTTTCCAAAATGGGTTTTCAGATCTCATTCCAAGCTGTATGAAGAACAGCTTCTTTTAATGACCTGATTAAAACCTCCCATTTGAAGGTTTGCATGTCTTGGAATGCTGGGGTATCTTAATTCAAAAATATATATATATTTCAAAAGCATCTCTCAAATTATGCTTCGTATTTCAAGCCACAGGAGCTGTTCACATTTATTTTGACTGCAGCTCAGTGAAGGGATTGAGATCTTATAGCCCTCCACTTCCTACGTGTAGGTTAGTGAACACATACAAAGTTAAAAGAGGACAGGCGAGACCCTGAAATTTTTCATCAGACAAAACTCCCATACCTCGGTGAGGACTTTGCCGTGGTTAGGACTGCTAGACTTGGCTCAGCTCCAGCACTGCATCTGCGAACTTTGCTTAGCTTCAGGCCAATTAGAGTTCAGAGGCAAAAAGGTACTGCAGAGACTTCACTGCAGATAACCCGAGGCCAGATCTTGAAGGTTTTCCTCCCGTCTTTTTCTGCTCGTATGCAGGCAAACTTCTACTGGCACTGAGAGCTGACTGCCTAAGTGAAAGCATCAGGGAGGGATTCAAAGATGTGTTCCACAGATTGCAGTGGGAGCTTTGCTGGAGGGGATTTCAGCATTTACTTCAAATGTAGAAAGAATCAATCAAAAATATTAGCCTCATGCAAAGTTTTATTATTTTTAATATTAATACAGCTGATTAGCTGATCGTGTCCTATACGAACATATTACACTCCTTTCCACAAGTCTAACACTGTAGCTTAAATATTGGATAAGAAAGCGATGTATGGAAAATATTTAAGTATCACGCATAAGCAATTACAGTAATCTTAGTCCTTGTCCCATGACAGAGTTAAAGTGAATGCATTTAGAGTGAATGCAGTTCTACTAATAAAAGAGTGCTTATATTTAAGAGAGTTTATTCAAATGTTACCATTATGAGGACAATTGTAGTGATAAAATTATGTGTACACAGGGAGTCTTGATGATAGCAAAATGTTTCCCTGAATGAAATAGTGCCCAAAAGGTTTTTAAATGATGCTCAGAATTTAAATAAGAGGAATTTATGGCTTTTTTTTTTTTTTTTTAAGTGACAATTGCAGGCTTCATCTTTCTTCAGATGCGACGAATTTCAGCCTTCTGAGTGTTGTTTAAAAGATTTAAGATTTTGTGTTGTTATATAGTATGGCTACCTATTCCAGGACACAAGCAAACTTTGTGAGGCTCTTCTGCATCAACACACATACAGACCTGCCCCAAAGGAGAGCAGGCATATCTTTTGTCTAGGATTTCAGTATTATTCACGGGAATTCATCATGGAAGGCAAGAACAGTTGGCATTTCAGTGCTGTAGGGCTTGACATATATACAATATGTGCCAAAGAATTAGATCAAAAGAATGTGAAAGTCTAGTTATGAACCCAAAGTTATGCAAAAAAAAATCTTTCCATCAGACTTATATAACAAAAGTACACTTGGCAAATGGTGTAGCAATGGTAAAGTGCCATAAACAATTCTTAGTTTTTCTCTCTGGTTTGGGTAAGTCTATCTGTAACTTAACAAATTTAAGGGCAAACCATTTTCATGTCAATTACTAAAACACAGAGAAATATTGCTAGCTGCCATGAATGATATTCACAGCTTCTGAAATAAGTTAGAGCACAAAAAGCCATGTTCTGACTCAGATATTAAATCTAAATGACAGAAACCCACACAAATGGAAAAACAGTTTTGATGTAAAAGCAGCATCAAGGGCAGAGTTAGCAGAGTGAACTCTACATGATATGTCAGAAAAGGAGAAGAAGGGCACACAACATGCTGAAATCAGAACAGCACTAACCTCAGTTTACTTGTCCAAAATCATAAACAGTGTTTGGTGGTTAAGCACCACCAAATATTCACTCTTCAAGATTGTCCACATCACTTGTGGGGGTGTCTCTCCTTCAAAGAACTGCTCAGGCAACTTTAGTGCCATGCAAGGCTCCTGGGATAACCAGCCTGGTATTCAACTCACCTCTCAGAAAGGTAAGGGCCTCCTGTAAGCCATGTGTGATATTTTCCAGCTTTCTGTAAACACCTCATATAGTTGGGGGTATCTAAACTGGAACTACACACCTGTGCCTTACCATCTGACTGTCTCTCCCAGTGGTTCTTACCTATGAAATTTAGTTCAGTGTTACTCAGCTAGCTGGTGGAGAGCAGCTAAGAACTCTTACTTATAAACCTATGCAACTGCATCTTTAATTTAGCTGTTCTTTGAGAATGAAGTCAAACTGGATGAAGTTTGGCAAATCTGCATCTCTGTAAATGCTCGCAGTTCATTTCTTTAGTGCTCACCTATCTTATAATTCCCATAGAAATGTCTCTTATAAGATGTACCAATAATTTATTTCTCACTGCAGATTTCACATTTCTGTACTCTGTCTGGATTTACTTCCCTCATCATGAAAACATATACAAAAAAAGAGAGAATTAGCTAAAGAAGAAGTCCAAATATAAAACAAGGAAGTAAACAGATGAAAAACAACAACAATATAATGTGTTATGTATGATATCACAGGCTACAGCTACATTATGAGATCCTGTTGAATGCACATAAGCACTGGAAATCAGACATCAGTATGTCTGAGGGCATGGTTATGTGATGCAGGAAAGATCAGCCACCGGAATACCCATAACGATGCTGAAGAACCTGGCTCTGTCACCTGAAGTTGCATGGCCAGAGCTGTGCCAGGGTTAATTAGGTCCAGGGAGAGGCAGAGATAATTAGCTGCCAGGAAGTCCTCATTGAAACATCTCTACTGTTTTTGGCAACCCAGCATCCTTTCAAAAGTCTATACTGAACTGTCGAGATGTACCAGTTTCCTTGGAGTTAACTCAAGGTCTCTAGACATGCATTCTCTCTCTAAACCTACCTTGAATCCTTATTACCTTATTAGCCCAGATCATTATTTATTCACTCATTCATTCATTTATTTATTTACTTTAATCCTCATCTGGACTTTCATTTTTTAAATGACCAAAAACTTGGAATTTTTAATCATTGCATTTTTAAACATATTTTTCAGCTAATGAGATCAGATCCCTGGGTGTAAGCATGTAGATGCATAGAAATTCATGTTTTTTCAATGAAGAAACAGTTAATCATTTTTCTTTTCACATTAAATCTATTATTCATGTCAATATGACATGGATGTAAGACTTGTCATTACAAGATCATTACAAGGAATTTCTTTATCTGAGACTCTGCTAAGAGGGATGATAATTGTTATTGCTAATAAAAGTAACTGCTATTACTTGAATTTTAAAATATAATTACATGGCAGGAATACTTTGCTGCCATTGACTTACACAACCCATGTAATAACCACATAGCTAAATTAGAAATGGATGAGGTGGAGAGTGGAGATTAAATCCAAATTTACCCTTCGTGATGGTAAGCGGAAAGTTCTCACAAGACTGACTGAATAAAGAGTAGAGAGTTAGCAGGGAGACATATCTTTCAGCCTTGCAATAGATGCAGATGATAAGATGAACAGGACAGTTCACACTGGGATGCTTAATGCTTCCAGTGGTAAAGCTGAAGGCTCCTCTATCTACTACCAGCTGTATGCTACTGCCCCTCTTCAGCAGCTGTCTCTGTACCTGTGTATCCGTATGGATGCTGATACATGCATAACGCCTTCCCTCTTCTCCCAAACCTTCCTGGTGCCAACTGCTGCAAGATGTTAGGATGCTCTGAGCATCACTTGTGTGGAGAGGGCTCAGGAAAGTAACAGATACACTTCTCCCACTTAAGTAAATAATTAAAAGCAATAATAATTAAAGGAAGCGCATGATTTATCTGTGCTATAGAAAGTTTGTCTGAAGAATGTGTTAAACAATAATGTGATTTATTATCTGACTAAAGCTGAAGCAGGAGCATATAGATGCCACACATAGAAATAACGTTCTCTACCTGCAGTAGTTAGGGTGTAATAAACATTTTATTTTCTAGGAGTTGTTCTGACTGTATCATCTTTAACTAATGGAATTGAAATATAAAGTGAAGGACAGATTCAATCAAAAATATGTCAGGCTTCTGTAACATGCCAGTGCTGTTTAATGTATTTTTACACATGTATAAAAAATGAATTTTATGTATCTCCACCATACACCATTTCTTTATTTTATTTTTTTTCACTCTGTTTCTCACCTTTGGAAGATGATACAGATAAACCTATGTGCATGTGTGTGTGTTAGATCATTCTGTTTAGAGACAGAAAGAGGTAATTGAAATACCCATTTCCTTGATGAACTAAGAGTGAGGGGTTTTGAAAACCTGCCTAATCCTGTGGGGAGCAGGGGAGTGAATCTCTTTCCTTACTGTGTGGCTGTGGTGCATCACGGGCAGTTTTCAGCTGGATTATACTTAATGCCTTTGTTAATGATCTGGAAGATGGAGCCCATTAATTCACCTTGCAGATGACACTAGGGTGGCAAGTGTTCCAAAATACATTGTGAGGGGAGAGAAATAACAGAAGGGGCCTGAAAAGGAGATTAGAAAGAGAGCAGGAAATGAGATTCAGGCAGGGAAAATGCATTTGTGGGAAAGAAACAACTCAGAACTTAGTTGAAGCTGGGGAGTAATTTAAAGACTGATTAAAAGCCTCTTGACATTAGTGGAAAAGATGCACACTGATTTTAATGGGCCTTGAAACTGATGTATTTTAAAGCACTCTGAGTTCCTTGAATGAAAGAGGCAATATACAGCAGGTCTGATTCTATGGCAGAGAATTTGCAGTCTATACTGGTAGCAGGAAGAGCTGGAGAAGCACTTACAGAAGTATTTGGGGCTCTGAAAGTAAGAACAGCATTTTATCTTCCTCTTCTCTCCCTTCCTCCTATCCCCCATGTTTCTTGCAGCTATGGAGGTGAATGGTTGCATAGTGGCGCTAGTTTATGAGCACAAGATGCTTGTTATCTATGTGAAATCCACCAAAGCAGTTACATTTGGCACTCGACTCATGTTTGAAAACAGTGTCCTTCCACCCAAAAATACTCCTTAATGGGGCCAGAACAGAGAACTGTGTTTCAGTGGTGCGTAGAACCGGTTGGACAGTAACTGCTGGGAGGATGTCTTGTAACACACTTTGTAGATTTATGCATGAAATATTAAAAGAGTTCTTGTTCTTCACAGAATCTTAATACAAAGGATTCCCCCACTTGATCTATTAAATGAACATGAAAGATTGCAGCCAAAGTTATGTATTTGAAGTAGCAGCTAGTCATTCACATGCCTTGAGCACTCATTCCTTTTATTTTTAAATCAAGCATGTCCACAAAGCAAGAAAATCATCTTCAATATTAATATAACCACCATCTCACATGGTTGCCTATGAACACTAATTAAAGCTCATTTATTAATTTTAATTGTGCTACATGTTGAGGCATTAGCGAAGTAACTTAAAAATGCTTTTTAGAAGCTAACATGACCATTAGCTATGTATATTCACATCTGTGTTAGATGTTTTTAATATCTCTGTACAGAATAGTTCTGCACGCTTAGTAAACAGGACTTATTTAATAAGTACTAAAAAAGTATTTTTGACATATGTATATGTATTGTGTAACATTTCTTCAAAAATGTCCTTTATTTGTGCTATCTTGAATGTATTATTTTGACTACTGTTAGTTTCTCACTTCTTCTATACCCTCTTTACTCTCTTACTTTCACCTTTGTTCCTATACTTTTCCTTTTAAAAAAGATTTTGTTTCTTTTTCCCCCATAGGAGAAATAAATAAGTACGATTAAATAAAGAAAAAATGGGCTGAAATAGAAAGTGAAATAACAAATTATTTGAAAAAATGAGCATTGCAAAGAAACAAGGGAACAAAATATGTTTCTTTTTGTCACTTTTTCTAAAAAGAAAAGTGTGAGCTAAACAAATTTCTACTTTTAAGTTTTAATTAACATGAAACAACATACAAACCTACATATGAAAGTTCGTAAGCCTTTTTTTATTGTAAAAGTATAGATGTACACAAATGTTCCAGCTCACTGAATCCAAACAATTATAAAAGACAATGAAAGTACAAGTGATAATGAGATGAACTACTATTTGTAAGTGTACCAAAATGTTTGACTGTATTGTTTCTGAGAGCCTTTCATACACCATATATTTCTAGTAAGCTGACCATAGATTTTTCTTTAAAATTAGCATCCCCCAAATGGTAAATACTTGACTTACCACCATATTACAAATGCAAAAAATAAAAAAATAATAAAAAAAAATATTATCTCACATCAAGGCCTACCTGAAACTCCAGAAAGGTACAAGAAGGTAAGATGCTCAGGCTTTCCACCCAGTGTGTGTGTGTGTGTGTGTGACTACAGTGTGAACCTCTCACCATCACCAGGAAGACAGGCTGAGTCACACAGACAAAATTCTAATGTTTGTCATATTTTTTCAATTCAACCACGTTCTTCATTGTCAGATGATTGTTTCTGCTGACAGTCTTGTCACTGACCTCAGCCAGAGTCAGCTGGCTCAGAGGAACATGCAGAGGCAGTGGCATATCGGGGGAAATCATTGATCACGGCCTGCTGAGGCAGGGGTGCATGAGTGGCAGTCCTTTCATCACCACAAACCAAGTAACTATGCACTGCATGCCTGCTAGGTAGAATAACCACCTCTCCTTGTTTGCCCTGCACGCCCACTGGCTGGGAGATGTTGGATGCTTGCACGGGAGGAGCGGGCAAGTTCTGCTTGCAAGCAGCTTGAGTGTGACCTCTGATAAGCTCTGTATAAGTACATCCTACAGGAGGGGTGACCACCTCTGCTTGGGGAGCTGCTTTTAGAGTCAGAGCTATATTCTGTGGCAGTGATAGCTTCAGATAGAGCCATCTGAAAAAGATTGGAAGCAGTCAAAGGAGTCCCTTGGTGCAACAGAAGAACCCAGGGATGATATGTATTGCATATCAGATAAATGTTGTGACATTAAAAGCCCCCATGATAGAAAAGTACACTTTACGATGACTGTATATGAACCATTGCAACTAAGTCAGTCCTAAACATCTCTAAAGTGCAGGCAGTGAAGCAGCAGTTATTCCAAACGTACCTTTATTTGTCTCATTATATGACTTGGAATGCGATATAACAGACCATGGTTTTGATCCATGTGGGAATTTTCTTAAGGCACACTTTCCTAGCCACACTTAAATACAATGTTACTTAATGAGCAATATGACTGAAACTAATTACGGTGAGAGAAAACAGAACAGTCTGCTCCTTCAGAACTGACACAAAGGATTTTGGAAATAATGGGAATTTCTCCAGTTATACCATTAAGCACAAAATCATGCCTTTAATTAACATAAATACATTCACATAGACCATGGCAAATCCTTAGCTGAGATAAATCAGGATCACCCCAGTGATTTACACTGATAATCTGGCTTTAAAATATTAATTGTATTGTGTGTCTGTGCCCAGGTGCTGGCAGTTGGGGCTTCAGGAAGGCTCTGTGGGAAGAGGCTAGTGGTTGCTCCACGCTGGACACATGTAGATTTTAGTGATACTGGCGTATAAATCAATACGACAGTGGTAAGAGAAAATATTCTGTGACCAAATAATATGTATTAGCAGCTCTCTCAAATCTCTCTTAGAGAATATAATTCTAGTATTCAGGTCATTAAAGTATATGCTTACATTGGAAAAAATATTAACAGCAAGAGATGAGTGTAAGTATCTACACTAAAATTCAAAGTAGGAGAAATATAATGTTGCAATGTGTTTTTTATACAAACTCAGTAGCACTTTTCACCTGGGGATTTGAAAGTGCTTTAGCAAATGTTAATGAAATAGGGCTAAGTCATCATCGGTCTTGATTTGTTATTTATTAGAAGTTAATTATTTCAGGTTAAAATATCATTGTGATTAAGCTCCTGAAATAGTTAGAAACATCTACTAAAAAAAACATATAGGCCTTTTTCCAAATATTTGCATATTTTTATTTAATCTGAGAGCTAGCTGTAGAGTAAACTAAAACAGAGGACTTATGTTTGCTGAGTGTGCTTCTTTAACGCTATGTATTGAATATTGTAATTAAAAAACCCACAGAAATTAGTTTTTGGTTGCGTTTCCCAGGATATTTTTTTATATTCCTTTGAGTCTTCTTTCTGAAGCAGTTCAGAAACACTTAAATTGCTATATACTCTATTGTTTCCTCATTTTTCCTGTTTCCCCTGTCTAAGCCTCACCTTGAACATGGTGCAGCAATTTCCCATTTTTCAGGCTACCAGATCTAACCTTATTCCCTTAACACATGACATCCCAAAAGGCAAGTGAAGTCCCGAGCTGAGACCCCTCCTTTACACCTTCCTCCTAACCACTAAAAGCTATTACTCTTCTCTGTTTTAAATATACATGTCAGGATAGGCTGAATCTTGAGGTGCATAACCCTCTTTCATCTTTTTTCTTTTTTCTTTTTTTTTTTTTTTTTTAATCTATGGTTACTCCTTTGGACTGGATAGCTTTGGTCTGACTGGGAGTATTTTATCCTTGTTCTGTTATTTTACCAAGTGTAACACCCCCATTGGGGTGTTGGATGGATTGCTTGCTAAAGCAAAAGACAAAAAATCAACAATTTCATCGTATTTCAGCTCAAAATCCATCTCAGATAAGAAGCTAAAAAGCCTGACATTAAAGGTTCCCAGAAAGTGCAGAGAGAACAAATCTTGTTTATTTTTCATCATGCCCTCGACTCTGTTTCTTGCTAATAAATGGGCAATATAATATATAAGCAATGTGTGACCATTGACTTATCTGTTTTGACCTTTTTTCTAGCCTTTCTAAATGATCCTTTTGCTGCTTAGCTGAACCTTTTTAAGGGCTGGTGTGTGTGTCTTTGTGTGGTAGGTATTTTTTTTTTGTTTGTTAGGTTGGTTGTTTTTCTACCACTCTGGTATGCTGGCACACCAGGTTTACTTATTTGACCATGAGGTGGTTACTAAGGGATGACAGTTGCTACAGTATCAGTATTATGGTTTTGAGAAATTTGTTCATTACTTATAGCTGGTTCAATTTCTATCTTAAGAAACTTCTGAATTCATTTAATATTCTGACTTTCTTTTTTTGGTTCATTAATTTGAACAGTGATTTCATCCATTTCAACATTTTCAACACTGAACTGCTGTTGTACACTGTCTGGGTAAAATACAGTAGTGATAAATCCAATAAAGTCATTTTCTTTACACTAGCTATTTCAGTTACAATATACATATTATCATAACCTCACATGCATATGCTGAGCTAGAAGCTATAAGCTGATACACATATAGGATTTTATTTTATTTATTCCTTATTTTCCAAAGAAGATATTGGTTTGATCCTCAAGCCATTATCCCAGACAGAGGGATCTCAATATTTAGGATTTAGGAACATTATAAAATTTACTTATATATTTTATCTATATGTTGTATTGATAATCTTTTAGGGCTTTAAGTCTCCCTATTCTTGCTTCATGTCCTATCATTCCTGTGGGAATGTTTATGCTGTCATGATTTGTGATAGTGAATTATGTGAACTGAATGTCACAAATTAAAATGTACAGAAAAATTAAAAATTGGTATCTCTTTTACAATACTTGAATGCCAGATTGGGAGTTGTTCCCTAGCTCTGCTACAATGAAGCCCTGGTGAGGCCCTTTAGTAGTAGAGAATAAGATGTATTGAAAGCCAGATACCTTCTGGACAGCTGCATTGCCAGCTTTCCCCCTCAGTTTTGGCAGGGACCCCATTCCCCCATCTGTGAAACATGATAAAAAACATTAAAGCCCGATGGCTTTACTGTAAGGAGAACTTAATGGTGACACATTTAGGGATGTTTTGGGTCCAGAAAGATGATAGAGTGATATTTGCTGCTTTGAGGAGATTATAAATATACTTTCAGTGATTAGACTTTGACACCAATAATATTACTATATTCCAAAGTAACATCAGGTTATAAACAGCAGTACTGGATTATACCCCATTGGTACTGATCTCTGGTAGAATCAGATATTTTGGGAAAAGCTGTAAAAGGGCAGCATCCATCCACCCTTGGATGCTTTCACATCATCCAGTCATCTACAACTTTGGGATTCACCATGTCAGAATTTATATCTATATCTTTGTTCTTACTGCTTCCAATGAGTGCCTCTCTGTTAGACGGTTGATTTTTATTTTCTATACTATTAAGCAAGGACAAAGCTTTTGTGTTTTCTTTCTCAATATTTTCATTACTTGGTGAATCAGGTTTGGTGAAATGCAAGATAATCCTAATCACTAACTATCAAATAATCCCAGTATTTATGGAGATCCTTTCATGTAAGTAAGCCCAGCTGCCCTGAGCCTTCTAGTGAAAGCAAAGTGTAAGAACTGCACCTTAGAGGAACTATTTGAACTTCACAGGGCTTGGTTCATACAGTCTGAAAGAAGTTTGGTTTGTAGGGATTGGAACTAAATCAGCTTATATCTGAGCACAGGGAATGAATCTTCAGAGGGATTCCTTACATCAAGGCCCTCCTTATCTACATAGTCAGGAGGTATTATCTGTGCCCAGCAAAGCACTGAAACCCAAGAAGCTGAGAAGTTCAAGCTGCCAGTCGCTCAGAAATCACTTCTCTCTCCATTAGTCATTTAAACGCAGACATCTAGTCTGTGCTAGCTTTGAAAGAGCCATCATTATTTCTCCAGGTCACTAAACTGTTGCAGATATGGGATGGTCTAGAGACTGATCAGCTATTTTTTCTGAGCCTTTCCAACCACTTTAGAGATAATGTCAGGGATGGGAGTCATTATCTGAAGCAGGGAAGTGAGAACAGGAGATTTCTAATCCTAAAACGAAAAAGTAGGAAGGTCCCTTCTGGCCAGAAACAGAAGCTTCTTATTTTGAGAGAGAAAAGCACTTGATGGGAAAAAAAAATAATAATTCAGCAAAGCGGCTTTGGTTTAAGACACTTTGGGATCCTATTAAAAGGACATTTTTCTCAATATGTTTACTTGTAATGTTTGCAGCAGCCCAGGGAACAACAGGATGTCTGTTAGTGTCTGATTATTGTCAGAGCTGTTATTTGTGTGCCTCAGCAGTCATTATTTGTTACTGTTGTAAATTTCTCACAACTTCCTAAATTCCTTATGAATAAGGATACACATTTGGGATCCCTACATTTTGGGTTTTCCACTGAAAGTGAGAATTTTGAGTTGCTGACAAGTTACTGAGGGGTAAAAACTTTCTGTGCATCAAAGCTGGGTGAGCACAGCTAACAGTTTGAAATCATTGAAAAGGAGAACAAGCCTGTCTTTCCTCCCCATCCTCTTTCATGCATTCCTTTTTTCCTGACTTATCCTTTCTCATGCTGGTTCTATTGCCTGTCACGCTTCCTCATACAAGAGGCAGAATAAAGCACTAATTTGTCAGAAAAAAAGTGAATTGTGTCTCTGTAGTTTAGCAAGCCATATCAGCTGCCTAAGGGACCCAAGCCTGAGGCTCTGCACTCGCTGAGTGGAGTTGTGCATTCAGAAGGGGGGTGGATGTTTCTGGTAAACAAATCAATGGGACATTCCCAAATCTAGTTCCCAAGGTAAGAACTAATTATGTTTTCTTCATCTGAAATAGCGATCTTGCCTTTAGCCAAAGATCAAATAGAGAAAGGGATGATCTCAGCAACTCCACTTCAGAACACTCTTACATATTTGTTTCTGTAGACAATATTTTTAAAATTCATGAATGCATGCTAAATGATCTAAAGACAGAAACTTCCTTTCTGTGGAAATAAATAAATAAGTTATTATTTTTATTTATTTCCATGAAGCAAAGTGTATTTATATAGAAAAAAATGTCTGAAAGTTTGTAAGAGCCTGCAAGGCAAAAATACAGGTTGAGGTTACTGTCAAGATACAAATATCCACTGCCATTTAGAGGTGCTAAGGGTATCAGAAAGGTCTGCATGGAGCTGGCAGACTTAGCAGCACCTGTGGAGGTGTGTGCTTTCTGGAGCGGCAGGCAGAACATCTTATCACAGGAAAATGGCACTAGTTTTCTGTGCTTAGGCATCTGGATCTCTAGGTTTATGAATTGTAAACATGCCCTATTTTAGTAGCTACCGTTCTTCAGATACGAAATATTGACATAAAGATTTCAGGTATTTAACAAATACCAAACATTAAAATGAGTACAAATATTTGCTTATTTATTTTTGTGAAGTATTTAGGTCTACTGAAGGAGATGATAAATCTTTTTTTTTTTCTTTTTTTTTTTTTCTCCCCAGATATTGCAACCTACTACTACTGCATAACTCATCCTACTTTGTTATTATTATTTTTATTATACTACACAGTATTTTTAATAGAAGGATAAATTGCTTGCAGAAATTAGGGTTCACATCAAGAAATCAGTTTTGCTGTTACTCATGATTGTTTTTTTTTTCTTAAAGAATCGATCAAACTAAATCAGACAATACTGAGCAGACATTTCAGTGGCAGTTTATTAAGGAAAAAGGGGAGAATTAAAGCAGGAAAGGGATCTTTTCTTGTGGCCTTGACTTATCATGTATTCAAAGGTCAGCTGAAAGTTGCAAAGAAAATCAATTTGTCACATGCTGCTCTGCATGAGAGTTCTTGCTGTCGACGACCTGGAGTGAAAATGCTACACAGACAGTGGCTGACATCTTCACAATAATAAACACACACCTTTGGCTTTTCTATCCTGCTGAAATGCCTTTCTCCCCTTCCAGCCTCCCCATGCCTATGTCACTTCAGCAGACCCTCTCATTCAGGTATCCTGTGGCAATGAAAAACAAAATCTGCCTTCTGGGGCTGAAACAAAAGGAGAAAGTAGACAATAAAACTTCATCCATCCTGCTTACATCTTCAGGCAAAGCTGGTGGTGTGAATCCAGATTACTGCTCACTTTTCACTAAAACAGATTTTGCACATAAGAATTTGCAGGTTTACAGGTGATTATATGTAGATATACATATAAATGTTATCAAGCATATATTTATTGAGATAATGCTTGGGGTGGCTAATGAAGCTTTAACTCTGCCATTAACCAGTCTCCCAGTGTCTTTCCTGTGATTTTTTAACCCCCATGCTGCTTATTTTACTTTCTAGTCCCCTTGGGCATCCCCAGCTCCAATGTACAAACCTCAGATCTACAAGCAGAGCAACTTGGCCGCCAGCAGCTTCAGGAAGCTGAAGCTGTATCTTACAAATCCCACCAAGGTCTTACACCAGTTGCATGCAGGGATGGTCCCCAAGTGCATGGTGTGATGTAAGAGACAGCAGGACATCACTATCCTTGATGCAACGGCACATTGCACTGCAGGTTCCCCTTTCTCCTGTTGACATCAAGGATGTGTCTGTGCAAAGGATTTTCAATATTTCTTTGTTTGAATGTAAGAATGAAGGTTTTTTTTTTTTTTTTTTAAACCGGTATAAAGTTCCTTTGTTTGCATTCTATTTTTCACACCACTCAATAAAATGTTTAATGAAAAAGAATTTTTAAAGGTGACCAGCATGTCGCAAAGAGCCTGTTAGTATGACAATCCCTACCTGTAACGGATGAATACAGAGCACTTGAAAGTGATTTAGAGAAGGCTTCTCCTACTATAAATAGAAGGTAATAAAACTTTATGCAATGGTAAAAAATCAAGTCCTATTTAGCCTACAAAACTGTGTTTCCTGAAGAAACAGAGTCATGTTGAGATCAGAAGAACTAAGCAGGGAAAAAATGAGGTGACAAACTAGTCATTCAGTTGGGGATGGAATTAATGAAGCCTGATTACTGATGCTTCTCCCAGTATGGATTCTCTGATGTCTAGTAATATGTTCTTCTTAGCTTTTTCCTCAGCAGGATATTTTCTCCTCTCCTCCGTAAACTGCTTTCATGGAGATATCAGGAGCGTGGTACAACTTGAGACAAATCTCTGTAAACTTTCACTGAAATTGGATAACAGATTCAAAAATTACTCACTGAATGAAAATGGAAATACTGATTTATATGAACAAAGAGACATATTTATACACCCGTCATGAACGTGGAACAGTTATTTACACAGGAAACTGATTACAAAGAACTATGTATTATATAAGTATTCTTTATATATAAGAATTCTTTATATATATATATTTAATGATGATTATTTCCATTAAATTTTAATTTCTTGCATAAAGGAAGTAAGGATGACTCTGATATAGTCTACTGTAAAAGGAGGTGGGTGTTTTAGTCTTTTTTTATTCCATTGGATGGACACCACATGCAAGACCAAAGGGCATATGTGATTTACAGCACTTCTGAATTGCTTCCGTGAGGCTGGTTCTAAAATTAGAAAACTACATTATCTTATAATCAATCATGTTTGTTCCCTAGTTCTGCATTCAGATGTTTTGGAGAAAAGCAGAGTTTTCCTAATAACTTCACCAACACCCCATTCACAGAATCACAGAATGGCTGAGGTTAGAAGGGACCTCTGGAGGTCATCTGATCCAACCTCCTGCTCAAGCAGGGGCACCTACAGCAGGGTGCCCACTCTACTCCATTGCCCAGGTCTTTAATGAAGATATTCAACAGGACTGGACCCAGTATTGACCCGCTTGGTTTCTCCACTTGATACTGGTCTCCAACTAGGCTTTGCATCATTGATCACTACACTCAGGGTCCAGCCATTTAGTCAGTTTTCAATCCACCTCACTGTCTGCTCATCTAATCCATACTTCAAAAGCTTTTCTATGGGATTTCATGTGGGACAAAGTCAAAGGTCTCATTGAAATCCAGGACTTCAGTGTATCCTTGTGATTTTACTCTAGAAGCTGATCAGATCAGCCAGGCATTAAACAGTCAGAGAACATCTCTGCACCTCCAGACAGAAAAAGTCAATCCGGTAGGCACTTCTTTAGCACTACGTGGCTGAGAAAGGTGGCGTGCAAGCTTCCCCCAAGCAACGTTGTCTGGGCTGGTAACTGTCTACAGCACAGCCTGTCTTGTTGGGTGAAGCTATTCTTCTCAGAGCCACCCAGGAGCGTGCCACTGTACAGCAGCTCTGAGAGAGGGGAGTGAGAAAAATGGGAGAGAAACAAGCCTGCAGACAGGAAGGCCTGGTGCTCAAGGTGCCTGAGCAGAGACTCTTCTGCGGCCCATAGAGAAAACCATGGTGAAGCAGGTTGTCCCCTGGCAGCCCATGGGGGACCATGACAGAGCAGATCTCCATCGGGAAGCCTGAAGATGCTACAACACAGAAAGTGGATGTGCCCTGAAGGAGGCTGCAGCCCCTGGAGAGGAGTCCCTGAAGGAGCAGGAACTGCATGCAGCTTGTGGAGAAGAGCCCACACTGGAGCAGGGTAGCAAGGATGGTATCCTGCAGGACGGACTCGACACTTGAACAGGAGAAAAGGTGAGGAGGAATGAGTGGCAGACACCATACCTCATCCTTATCTGGTTGCAGAAGCTTTCTTATCTTCTCTCTATCTTTCTCAAGAAGAAAATGTCTTGGTGGGCACCTGGCAGCCAGCCAAGCCTAACTCACCACCCCTGATCTTTGGATGGTTAGTGAGGGGTCACCCTTTGAGGTCATCCCTTTTGTGTGCTGCATTTCTTCTTCCTCCCCAGCCACACTGTTTCAGGCATTTTTGGATGCTTACTTGGGGGTTGGCCATGGAGATCATCCATTTCTTTCCCTTCTTCTTTCCTCTTTCCTCTTTTTGAAGATAGGAGTGACATTCACTTTCCTCCAGTCTTTGAGCACATCTCCCAGTTTCCAATCCACATAAGAAATAGGAATATCAGGTATGAGAGAGAGTAGATAGATGAAACATGCTGGGAGCAATCAGTTAGTTATTATCACTAAGGACTGATTTGAATTACAGGAAAATGTCAACTAGATTAAACTACATATCTCACATCTGCTTGGATCTAGGAAATCATTGTGATTGACCTGCATCAAATCTGAACAGAACAAGCTGCGTCTTCCCTAAGGAAAAAAATAATAAAAAAAATAAAAAAAAGTAAAGAGAGCTTCTTTCTTGTCAAGATTACAGTCTTGAAATAAAATACATGTGGGGACAATACATGGTAAATTTTACCTTTGTTTGGTAAGTTGAAGTCTGGGAGAAGGAAGAAAGGGAGTCTGATTGTATTTTGTGGACTATGGATCCCAGGATTAAGTACATATAAAGAAATATTTCATATTTGAATTTGAAGATATATGCAGGTTGGATGTTTAAGCTCAAGGTTTACTTTTCATTCACCATTGTTTTGTGTGCACTTGTTTTGAGATACGATTTTTTTTCCAACAGTGAACCTCATCATCATCAGTGCCTGCAGCAGTCCTTCCCCACCTCTCTTGCCAGCTTTATTTACTGTGCAAACTGCCTGCAAACTCAAGCTGTCCAGTGCAGTGAAGGTATCCATGCAGTGAAGGTATCAAGCAGAAAAGTTGCCTCCTTGAAAGGCAGCATTGTTCTTGCAAACAGACTTTTGAGACAGTCTCACCCCAGAACGAGGTGGGATTTTTCTATCATCTCATACTCTGGCTCAATGCAACCTTTGTGGAGTGATTATAAGGACACAAGGGGTAACATCTGATTTCAGAGCACTTCGGGGACTGCTCCATCAGGTGGCTACAGCTGTCTTTTTTTTTTTTTTTTTTAAGTTGAAGCAGCATAATGATCACCAGTCTACTGGTGCAATTACTTTTTTTTTTTTTTTTTCTCTGTTTGTATGCTGCCTTGTGGTCCAATCAAGGTTAATCCACAGTACACAAAATCTGTAGTATCTTTCTTGGTCTCCAAGCACCAAGCTGAGTTTGCATGTATTTGTCTAAATATTGATCTTCTCTGTCTCCTGTACACTGTGTGGAGGAGAAAGAATATGTGATTTGTTGTTTCTTGTAATTAAACACTGATTACTTTTGTATAAGAATGTTCTCTAAAAAGAAAGTCTTCTTATGTTTATTAAATTTGGCAAACTTTTTTTTTTTTTTTTTCCACAGAAAATATTTTTCCTCTGATATTTTGTGCCTCTGACTGCACGTCAAAGACAAGACTATGCATTTTTAGAGAACAGGGTATCAGTAATCAAGTTCTGTCATGCAGATCTACTGGGAGAATTTTGCCTTTATCGTCTTTTCCCTAACAAGCTGATACCTAGTTTATGTCAGTGGGACTCATTTGATGTGATATAATGAGAGCTACAGTTGTGCCTGTCCTTTGCAAAGTGAAAAACAGGTCAAAAAAGTTTACCAAGGATCATGCTAATGAGTTCAGAGCCCAAGATGTACAAAAAAAAAAAAAGTCTCTTCTCAAATGTTGCTGTTAGACAAGCAGCTTTAGTCTTCTGCCACTTTTACAGCCCCCTACTTCGTATTCTTTTAATTTAAAGAAGTGCGATATGTAGTTCTGTAGAGTCTCCAGTGAGTTCCCACACATAAGATGGAAAGGCAATGTATTTTACCTACAGCAAAAGAAACTGAAGGTTAGTTCTGAGTAAGGATTACAACTCTAGGTAGGTTTTTTTGTTTTTGTTTTTGTGATTGTGTTTTTGTTGTTGTTGTTGTTGCTGTTGTTATTGTTTTGGTTGTGTTTTTTATTATTTTATTATTTTTTTTTAAACTCATGGTCATGTAAGAGACTGGTAGTTCACAGTGTATTATAGCTCTCTGACTGAGCTTGCAGCTGCTTTTATTTATACTTGGTTGGCATCTGAAGACTTCATGCGTAGTATTGCTAAAAACATATATTGAAAGAAAACCGAGAAGGTCCCAAAACATTCTATTTCTTTACTGCTCAGATCTTTATTGGAGATTAAGCTTTCTACATTTTAATAGAATTGTAGAATGGTTTGGGTTGGAAGGGACCTTAAAGATCATCTAGTTCCAACCTCCCTGCCATTGGCAGGGACATCTCCCACTAGATCAAGTTGCTCAAAGCTCCATCCAACCTGGCCTTGAACACTTCCAGGGATGGGGCCTCTACAAATTTTCTGGGCAAATTTTGAGCATTTTACTTATACTCAAGTATAAGTATTATTCTGGCTCAAGTCAGAATTAGTCTTTCTACTTCTGTTTTACTAGGGAAGCTGTTAGTGAAAGACACACCTTTATTTAAAATCAAAGTCAAAACCATCAGATCTTAGAATTAAAAGACAATGCACAATTACAAAGACGAGTGACAAGACCCTCATGACAGAATCTCTGCTGTGCTGTGTGCAGATCAAATCCATGCTGCTGTTCTCGCCAAGCAGATCCAACCGCTTAAAAATTCAGACTTGATGTGAAATCAATCGTCTACATTCTGACCTCAGTCACTGCAATAGAAGTCCACATTTATTACAAGTCTTACCTTGATTTTGTGTCATTAGCTTATCAGCAACTGGTTCATTCCACATTTCTCTCTTTCTCACACATATGGAAGGCATTACTATCAGTAATATCCAAGTATTATGAAAAATGTTGATCAGATTTATCCTGTCAGTATCTGTCAGGAAAATGTTTTTCTCATTTAGCAGATAGGAAAACAACTCACCAACTGGGGAATTTGTCACACCTAATTTAAATCTAATGCTGCTCTCTCCAAGTTGGTCAAGAGAACTCTATAGCAGAGGAAGAAAAATCAGTACAATTCATCTTCTCTCGTTTTTTATCTCCTGTAATACAAATGAAAAGGTTCCTACACTAGAAATATGTATTTAGTTGAATTGATCATAGAAAAGTGATCATATACAAATATCCGTAATGTAGAAGCTTTGACATACCCCTTCCTAACAGAGTGAGTAATTTTCTTAAACTAACATTTCCACTGTGTAGGGTATTCCTGCACAACACATTCAAATACACCTGTAACTTCACACTAGCTGTGGCTGTTCCAAATGTCAGACATACTTTGCCCATAATAAACTACTACTCATTTCTGAAAAGAAAGGAACAGAAGAAAAAGAAAGAGTCAAAGAGCTAAGAGGTCTATAGGCACATAGCAAATGCCTTAACAGTAGTGCATTTATGCTTTCAGCACTAGGAAGGAAATAAACCCTGGTGTTTGAGTCTAACATCTTGACTACTGGATTATTTTTTTTGTGAATTAAGTTCTCCAAGGGAACTGGTAGTAGAAGGATATTCTTTCACTCAGGAGACAGAACAGCATCATTGAGACATTATGTGTTCTGCAGATCCCTGTCTGACCCACAAGGTTGTGTAGTAAGACTTGCATTTCGCTTTACAGTGAGAAGACACTAGAATACCTCAATGTCTTTGCAGACGAGTATGGGAAATCCTCTTGTATGAGATTCACCTTTCTGAGGTGTTCTTTTGGAAATCTAACCTTCACTAGGGTAACATTTTAGTATGGAGTGCTCAAAATATATTTCTCACCCCTGGTGTTTACACAGAGTATTTCCCAGGCACAGCAAAAATGTCCTTAGGGGGAAAGTGTCTCCAGGCAGCATCTTCTCTGTCACAATGTCAAAAAGTAGTCAGTTTATAATTGCAACATATCCTTTATTCCTAATAGCAATCTGCTCACATTAGACAGGGTGAAGAAATAAAAGAGATAAGACATATATTAATGTTGGCTATTTCTTGCCTTATAGCACTGGTAATATAATTTAGTCTTTGTTTTAGTCTATAAAGACTTGTGTCTTGTGCCTATAAAGAGGAATATCAATACACAAGCTCCTCCTGAAGGCAGCTTTGGGAAGGGAGAACATAATAGGAGCCTCAAATCACTCAGAATCTCAATGTTCATTAGAAGCAACTTGTTTATTCTAGTTACATTAAGGAACTCGAGTCTATATTTAGAAAAAAAAAAAAAAAAACACACATCATTCATCACCTTCTGCATGAATAATTTGCCCTTTCCTGCAACCCATCCCTATGGGGGGGCCTTGCTTTAGAAGGTCAATATAAAGACATCAGTACCAATGTGGAAAGTGTATGCCTTTGTAAATCACTGTATTAGAGGATATTTGCAATATGCTTTGAGACTAAATGGAACTGTGAGAGAGCTGCACTCCAGCAAGCTGAATACTGAGACTTTGAGCATGTGTTGCACTCTGAAATAAACTGTTTACCCGTTACTGAACTGAAGGGTGAGTGGCACACATTCAATTAGAGGAAAGGTTTGCATATTATCAGTGAGAAGTAGCAAAGCAGCCAGCATAATATGGTCTTCATCCATTGCTGTGATCAGATCTCATAAAACACTCAGGACAGGGCCAACCCAGCACTCAGGGAGAACAGCCTTGAAGGATAAGCATGGTAGGATGCTGTGCATGTGGTTAATTACCTCTGTGATACTCTTTTTTCCATCTCAAAAGAAATTAAGTTTCTAACTAGTCCTGTAGCTAAAAAGCATTCGCTTTTTTTTTTCTTCTTTTTTTTTTTTCTTTTTCTGTTGAACATATAAAATCACTGTTCTGTTAGCTTACTCCCATCATTAGCTCTGTTACTGTAGCTTGATTTCAAGTTGTATTAAGCAAATGCTATCACAACAATCTAAGCACTTTGGCTTTTCAGTAAGGTTTTGTTGTTGTTCTAATACACTCAGAATTTCTTTAAAGTTCATCTGGTATAATGTTAAGCTTGTTTCTAACTTTTATTGTAAAGTTGTTGCATCCTTAAACATACCTGCATATATTTACAAATAAAACAAACAAACAAACAAACAAAAGAAATACATTTAAAGTTAATTGACCATTTCATATTAGCACATCAATGTATATTCTTATTCAGAAGGAAGAGAATTTCTTACTAGACTGGTTAAATCTATTTTGAAATAATAATGGAGGTATTTTAGAATAACAGCATCCCCATATGATATTACCTGGAATGTTTAGTCCAAACTGATTATGGGTATTAATAAACCTTAGCTGCTGCCTTGCCAAAACCTCACCAGCTGAGGAGCAGAACTGATCAAGACTGAATGAAGTTGCATTGGCTATATCAACTAGTGAAAGCTCTTTTTGCTTTTGTATCACTTTTCTCCTTGTCCTGGTCAACTGGTGATAATATTAAATTCTTGATTTTGTCTTGAGGTAGGATGAATTCAAAGCCATTGCATAAATTATAGCTGTTTAAATTAATCAGACTCTTCTGAGTGAAATTCACTTTGAGAACGGGGGCATTATTTTCAGTTCTAGCTTGTGGTAAATGCATTCTCTCACTTCAGATAGTCTATGCACAGACATGCATGATTGTGTCAGAAAGCCTGGGCCTGAAAAATGTATCTTATCTATCCCTTTCCAAATAAGCAGCCTTCCCGTGCTTGCCAATTGACCCCGAGTTTTGTTCTCCTAGGTCATTAATACTTTAAAACTAGTAGCTCTATTTTTTAAACTGCAGTGTCCTGTAGATTCTTGTTTTGCTGTTTGCTCAGTGATACTGCAGGTCAGGGTGGGCCATCTGAATAATCATTACTATCCCTTTTGTTATCTGTGACATCCTGCAATTCCTAATGCTATTTTCTTGTTAGACATGGCACAGGTGACCTGCATGGACAGAAGCCCTTTCCTACTCTCTGTTCCTTTCTCCTAGTTAATACTGACAAACTGAGTGTTCAGAAAATTCACCTGTATTACATGTTCACAGAAATGTTTTTCAGCTTGCATTGTTATTAGAATATACTGCAAATGGCATTGAGACAGACTGAATTATTCATCATTTATGTCTATATTACAAAAGAGGAGCTGTAATGGCAATTTGGACAATAGGGATTATGACTGTACATATTTTAATAAAATAGGATAAATGAAGACTTGTTTATTGGAAATTCATATAAAATTGCTTGAAATTTTTGAACTAATAGGAAATGTACTCCAGGCTTATATGAGATTTTTCTGTGGATACGTAAACTGATTTCAAAAATTTATATATATTTTTTTCAGTATTTTCAAAATGTTTATTTTTGGCATCATCTTTGAAGCATTTGATTGTGCTTTGCCTTTTCTACCAGAATATTGGCAACAACTACTTGATTGCAGTTGTAAGGAACATCTCTCTGAAATCCCATTCTTCCTCCTCTTTCCCTTTGCTAAATCAAATGAATCGAGGGCTAGCTCCCAGTAAATATGCAGATTGATTTAGATGTGGCAATCTGCACCATATTTAAAATCTTTAAAATGTGAGAAAGGTGGGTTTGAGCCCTCACCATCTGAGGATGGAATTTAGCTGCTTTCTTTGTTAGTGCACCAACCTCTACACTACTACATGTGCACAGCTGATGTAAAAGTGTAAAGGGATATTTTGCTACCTTGAGCTTCGATTTATTTCTTGAGAGGGTTTATGAGAGACACAAATTCAAGTACACCTCTTCTGAAAGACACAGAGCAGCTCAGCATGCTGCCTCTTGCCACTCCTGTGTGAAACACCTACTCATGTTCATTTCCAGCACAGTGAACCTGGGCAACTGGGGACTGTAAATTTGGCTGCTGGAGAAAAACACATCATTGTTAAGCACTGAAATGCTCAGTGTGGTAATATCTAAATCCTTTAAGAATCTGGGACGAAACCAGGGTTTCACAGGAAACTTGAATCAAAGCAATATGTTAATTGTTAATCATGCATTTGCATTCTTCAGAGGTCTTACTGAGTGTGCAATATATTTATGTATATTATTTTCAATTTCCTTGGGGGAACAAAAAAAAGCAAAATAAACAAAACAAAACAAACAAAAAACAACAACAACAACAAAACATAAAACACCAGAAAGTGTTTATTTTCTCACTCTTCACCTAATGGCAGAAGTGTCCCACTAGTAATTGCACTTTGTTAGTGACTTTTGTTTTCAAGCCAACTGAGGAAATTGATAGAGCGGAACGTGTCAGCATGCTTTATTGCCACCATAACTAAACAATACAAAAAGAAAAAGAAAGAAGTATTGGGAATGGGAAACTGGCACAGCAGAAAGTTCTAGCTGCTAAAATCATCTTAAAGCTCATCAAAAATGATGGGAAAAGCCTGGGGAAGCAGCCCCATTTTGTCTGCTTCGTTTCATGGTAATTACAGTAATAATAAAACTAATTACATCACATAACACCTCTGTGAGGCAGGTGAGAATTGCTGGTAGGAACATAATGTCAAGACAGCAGCTGAACATGCATAATAAGGAAGCCAGATGAAGCTCCTCTCCAAAAAGCTCCCATCTAACTATGTACGGAGCCCTGAAAAGGGGGAGCTAAGTGACTAGAAAAGTGAGTTGCTAAGAAAGCCACGATGAGATACTTGAAGTGGTTACTGTGTGTTTGATAAAGGCTGAGAACTACAAAAGCAGTGAAGGAATCTCTTGAATTTCTGCTGTAAGCATTTAAAGTGATTGTGCTAACAGCTTTGATTATATGACAGTCAAGACAAGACTAGGCAATGCAGTTAGGAGAGACATGGGGTGATATGAGAGGTTGTTTATGCTCAGAGGAGAAGTCCTGTGCCACTTTGTCCTCTTCCTTGATGTGCACTCCACTTACACTTTGAGTTGATTCTAGCATCCACCTGAAATTCTGGGTAAACTGGCACAAAAGTTGACAGAAATCTATCCCTTTGACTTTGGTGTGTTATTTTCCTGCCCATTTGATGATTTAAAACAAAACACAGAAGAGTCAGACAACTACCAGAGCTGGTGTAACCAGGGAAACATAAGCATCATCTGGAAGCAGCAGTAGGAGTGGGATTGGGATGCAGAATACATGGGGGGAATGCACATTTTTTTGTACCAGGTAATAGCTTGTAACAGTAATGGCTCAGCTTGTCTTGTGAACTCTCTTTCTAAAGCCTTTTTAAAGCATAGAGAACCCCTGATAATAGGTAAGGAAGCTGACATGGTGCTTGCCTAGCAGTTCAGGAATCGCTTGCTCTACAACTTAGAAGAATCACTCACTAAGGCGAACACACAACAGCCTGTTGTTCTAACTGAACAAAAACATGTTGTGACAGAGACACATCTCCCTAAACTCCATGTGCCACATGTACCTGCCTATTCTAGTCTCTCAGGTAGGTTTATAGCATTTTCTGCTACAAAGGTGATTTTGCTCATTCACTACCTCACTTAACTGAGCCTGTCTCTGTACAGTACCAGTACAAAGAAGAAAATTCATCCAGGCTCCCTTCCACAGCTGCCAAAATTAGGTGTTGTGATCATGTTTCTCCAGTGACAGTTCCAAGGTGCAAGATCTGACTGAATGACTTTGCCAGGTCTTTGACATTGTCACCACACCATACATAATGTGAAAGGTAGTGTGAACGTGACCAGTAGCATGCTGCTCATCACATTGTTGTCTAGTACAGCCCAGTGTAGTCACCTACACTACATCAGTCATACAGGTTCCTTCTACAGCCAACTGAAAAGTCTGTCTGGAACATGGAAAGCAATCCACTGAAGTTAGGTGAGGTTACTTTCATATGTGATATATTAGTTTCTCTTCTCTAAATTACGAATAATAGCACCATGCACCAAGGCAATAAGGGCACATTGGAAAAAGATAGTGTAAGTTCAGACAGTGCTTCAAGGCAAACCATTACCTGGTGAACTGAGCAGAGCCCAGGAGCGATCTCAGCACTGGAATACAACTGTCTGTGCTTCCATATCCATGGAACAGTCCCTGGCATGATGTTCTCAGCACTCCCAGACAATTCCTCGGCATAATTTTGATGCTGCCACTCCTAGTAAAGAGAATGGGCAAGGTCATCTTGTCTAGAGAGGCAGGTAACTAGTATGGATGCAGGCCTCTTGGTGTTGCTGCCAGTCTCCATGTCAGGGATCATACCAAGGAATGCTTTAATTTGCAATTACAATGCTGTAAAAGTGTATAAGACAGACATACTGTTCACCCCCAACTGTATTTAATTGAAGTGATTAAAGGTGACTGGTGTTACACACAGTTTCTTTGTAGAGTGCAGTTAAAAGATATAGCTCTTTCTCAGACTTCTTCATTTATGGATCTCAAAGCAACTTAAAAGAGAAGGTAACTGTTGGAGATGGATTTTTGAAAATTATCTTCGCACACCTAAACTTTTGGAATTAAAGAGAACAGAAATCTTTTAATCACAATCTAACACAAGTCAAAATGTTCACTGTGTACAAAATGTTAAAAAAAATGAAAACCTTGGAAAGGAAGAAATATGGATGGGACAGTCAAAACATTTCAGCCTGAAAATTTGAAAGGATTTACTATCAATCTTGTATGGATGATGACTTAAATTAATCAAAAATTCAAAATGATAAAGAAAAGAAAGGAAAGGAAAGGAAAGGAAAGGAAAGGAAAGGAAAGGAAAGGAAAGGAAAGGAAAGGAAAGGAAAGGAAAGGAAAGGAAAGATTCCCTAGAAACATATTACAGTATCTGAAACTCAATTTTTCAAAATTCTGAGAAGGAATAAATCAGTCAAAATATGTTTTTGCCTTCAGAAGTTTAGGTTCTGATAAATTGGTATTCTCTGTTGGAGAAAAAAGAATGGTAAAAATAAATTACCAACCAGCTGTGGTTGGTAAGTATCACACTTTGATTGTACAGCCTGGGAGCTGAAGAACAGAACAAGAAATAATTGCAAATTCTGATTAACAGAACTAAATCTTGACTTAGAAAGAGGTGCTCTGATTTTAAAACAGCATCAAATAGGGAACAGGAAAAAAAAAAAAAAAAAAAAACAGTTATTTTCTTCTGTCTCTGGAATCAAGCCTTTAATCAAGCACCTCGTGGTTTCAAATTTGTTGCTTAGTACTTATGATAGTAAGGCAGTCACACTTCAGCAGAGAACAGGCTCATCAAGTGGATATTGGAAAGAGTCTCTTAACTGTAACTTACTACCATGAGCAAGGAAGAAACATTCATAGGAAGCTAATTTCACTGCTGCAATCAGTGCAACTTCACTGTATATAGTTTATTTTAAACTGGTTGAACCTAATTAGCAACTTTGTGTGATTGCCCACGACTTGCTGTTTTCTATTGTATTTTCCTAGTACACTGCTGTTAACTTTAAATACATTTCCTTTGTACCTCTGGTAATATTAAAATGTCAGAGACTACAATGGGACGGAAAAAGGGATAAGTGCCAAATCTTTTTTTTTCTTTTTTTTGTTGTTTTTGTTTTTTTGTTTTGTTTTGTTTTTGTTTGTTTGTTTGTGTTTGTGTTTTTTATTTGTTCATTTGTTTGTTTTTCTTTAGCTCTCATCATTACATTGTGCTGCTTACCAACTTCATCCTTCTTTGCACTGGATATTTTTACTGCCTACACAACTTTTGCCCCTCTCTCTTGTCTGTCTGAACTTACATAGAAAAGAAACAAATTTTAAGTATTGAGCAACTGAGAGACATGTTTTGAGTATCAGTACTATTGTTCTGAAGCAAACCATTCTGCAGTTGATCAGTCTCAGTAATGTTTGCTTCAAACACATGACTATATACAAAACACAAAGTTTCCTGCTCCAGGATGATTTTCCTCATGAAAATCACAAGGTGATTTGACAAACAAGTAAACTAAAATAAAACAAATTCAATTTTCTCCATTTTTGACTTTATGAGAGATAATTATAAGGAGATCACTACGCACAGAAGACCCAGTCAGGAGTTGACTTTGCAAGAGGAAGGCCAAGTCTATAATAGCTCAGAGGAGAGCTGCTCTGGCCAACTCTGTGGCAGCACCACAGGTCTTAATGGTGATGTGTATTCACGCGTCCACCATGGCCTAGCAGTGAAGGTTTAGGGCTCTTACTGAGGTGACCCCGGGCTCAACACCTGTTGTGGAAATCCACGGACCACCTTGGAAGAAAAGCAGAAGGCAGAGTGTTTTCAGGAAAAGCCTCACCCCTCAAGGCAACCTGTATAGATGTAGGCTGCTACAAAGCAGGCAGCCCTCTCACTATTTCCCTTATCAGTGAATTGTAAAGTGCCCCAGGACACTGATGTCACTTGCCAAAAAAAAAAAAAAAAAAGGTAAATGAAGGCTTCAAAGGTAGGGTATTCCAGGTTCAGGTTATGAAGAAGGTTGTGGAAAGCAGCAGGAGGAGCCCAGAGGAATCTTCTATGCTGTTCTGGTCAGCTGCATTCAAGAGTAATACATTCAGACAGGAACAAGTTCAGAGAAAGGATAGTAGCAAGACCCAGGGAATACAAAAAGCTTTTATAGAAATGAACTTTAGTTAAGTGTGTCTTTTAGCTTAGCAAAATGAAGGTTAGGTGGAAATCAGAGCATACTCAAGAAAGCTAAGTATTAAGGAGGGAGAAGAACTACTTAAGTTAACTGTCAGTGTTAACATGAGAAGAAATGGTGTGCATTTAAGCTAAAACAGTAGAAGAAGGATTCTAGCAAACTAGATGATATCTTAAACAGCTTTTCACAAAGTCTATAGGGACCATGGGCCCATCTAGTTTTAAAAATTTGAATTTGAAGAGGTTATGAAAGAAACTTCATAAGGTGGTTTCTTCAGGAAGAAGACAGACATGATGACTTCAAAAGTCACATACATACCTGCATTCTAAGTGAAAAAGAGCTTGATTTCCCTCACTAACTTCAAGACATTTCCAAGGTTTCCTCTGTCAGTTGTGATGGTACATGCTGGATTTCGTCCTGCAGTTGATAGCACAAATGTAAATTTATTGCAGGTTTTGCAGCTGGTATTAACGCCATAAGAGATTTTTAACATTGGTAATATTAGGCTTATGTATCCTAGAAATGTATGAATCCTACGCTTTAATGACCCTGATGGATTAAATTTGCAGAATAAATCATTCTCTCTTCCCTGTTTTTATAGTGTCTAGCCACTTTTAACATCCTGTTTTTTGTTGTTGTTTTTAATTGTTTAAGTTCATTGACCCACAAGATAATGACCCCCCCAATGATATAGAAAAATAGTATTATGCCCATTACATTGGCATTGAGAATGAGATTTTACAAGTTTTAAGGCATGTTTTAGGCAGTTTTTAAAATCATGTGTTCAGTAACTGTGTTCCAATTACATAAGGAGTCTGTGTAAGGTAATGATTCCACATCTCACGATTTCCATTTCATTTCTAAACAAGTGAACAAAGATCCTCTGCACTGAAAATTCTGAAAGTGCTACATTCCAGCAGAATTTCAGTGAGAATGCACCTAGCTTTTACCAAAGAGAGGCCTGGGTGAAGAAGACAGTTTAAAGAGTTTCAAGACTTAGAGCTTGGTTAAAACAGCTATAGTGGAAATACTTGTACACATTTGTAACATTTGCTATGGTTAAACTACTTAAAGTTCATATACGCTACACATTTATTTAGGATGGCTACAGAAGAATTACTCAGTTCCTTGCTTTCTTTATTTGTATTTTCAGACAATTCACAACTCTGGTACTGGCAGCACAAAGGAATCACCTTGAATCACAGTTTTTAGTGTGAATACTAACCCAGTGAAGCCAACATGACACCTACTGAATTCTGCTATCTGGACTTCTCTGCGTTTCTAAAAGAAATTACAAATATGCATCCTATTTCTTTATTGTACTGAACAATGGCTACCTCAGTGATTGTAATACATTTCTATTCATACACATTAATGTTATATACATACATCTATACCATATTCTACCAATTAAAATAAAATCCCACTTCATACTTACTGTACCTTTTTATATGACTTTCTTGGCTATGAGGTTGATCTTGTGAACCACACAAGATTAGATCCTTCAAATAGATTCTCTAGCAGATAACCAGAGAATAGGTATCCACCTTCACTCAGTAAAGACTGTCTCTTCCTTAACTGCAACTAAGGGATGTACAAATACAGTATATCAGTAAGTTATTACTGATAGTTATTTAGAAATAATGCTGCACAGCTGCATCTGGTATAAGGAAAAGAGCTTGCATATGCAAAATAGGTATTTATGTTACTGTCAATATGGTATTCTGTTGCCTTTAGGTCTACAGTCAGGTAATTTTGCAAAACAAATGTAATTATGGCCATATCTCATGAGGTGAAGAGTTTAAAGATTATGTATGGAATAAAACCAATGTGTTTGAAAAATTACATAACAAATATTTTTATCTGAGCAAACGGAAACCACAATTGTTTACTATGGTTCTGTAATGATGATAATAATCTCTATTTTATATAATTCTGCATTGGTAACTACCATCATAATAACACTGTCAGCCATGTTCAATACTGATATTGTAATCTGCAACTACACCTTATGAAATGCTGTATCCTATAGCATTAACAAAGAACACAATTGGGAAAGGCGCTGATTTTGCTTCTACCATAAATACAGGAGCAACCTTAATAAATTGAATGAATTACATTGCAGTGTAAATTAGACTCTTCTAATGGATACTAGAATTATTGTGAAATAGGAACCAGTGTTATTGAGTTTTACTACTTGGAAGATAATAATTTTTAATTTTACAATACTAGCCATTTGTTTTTCTTAATCAGTCATCTTTATGTCTCATCTCTGTTAGAATAATCAGTTTATTCCCTGGAATTTCTTGCTGGTGTATGGACATAAGCTCCAGTTAAGGAAAATAAATATGATCCATAGCACAGTTGATGCAGGATAAAAATTCATATGGAAAATGAACCAAGAAATTTTGGTTCAAAAGATAGGTTATCCTGAATTTCCATTAACTTTAATAGAAGTTAAAAGGGCATCCTACGTACAGGATAACGTTGTGGCCAGAGCTCTCTTCAGTAAGATTGCACCTGGAGGGTCAAAGCCCTCACTGAAATAAATGGAACTATGTTTAAAATGCCTTTTTGTTTCCTTCAGTAATACAGATACTCAGAACAATTAAATGCCTCTGGATAAACAGAATTGGAATAACAACATGTGAATAGCTAATGAAAGGGATTTGTGGACTGTGGATAAGAGAATATGGAAAAAGAGAGACTTGAGAACATGGTGATGCCAGAAACCATGCAGGCTGATGCCTTGATAACCAGGCTGAGACCTTGATAACCACAAAGTATATACATCGATGTATGGGATCAGAAAATATTTGGAAAGAAAACCCTGTGGTGGAGTTAAAATATGTTTTACAGCAACTTTCTGCATATCTGTCACTCCATTGGGGTACCCATGCCCAGATGTTGGCAGGGCTGCAGGGGCCTCCACAGGCAGAGGCCAGGACTGCCCCGTGCCAGACCCAACCAGTTCCAGCTGCTTCCAGCCGGCTCCAATGGCCCCATGGCAGGGCAGAGCTGAGCCCAGCACTAAGCTGGCGGCACCTCAGGGAGAACAGATTTCCGAAGGGGCAGAGCGGGCACAGGCCGAGGAGGAGGCCCAGGGCAAGGGAGAAGCAGCAGAAGGCCCAGGTCCCAGGAGGAGGAGGGCAGGAGGGGCTCCAGGCCCACAGGCAGCAGGGATTCCCCGGCAGCCCTGCAGGGCCCCCGCTGGAGCAGATCTCCACCCTGCAGCCCGGGGAGGGCCCACGCCGCAGCAAGGGGACATTTCCTGAGGGAGCTGTGGCCGTGGGGAGCCCCTGCGGGGGCAGGGTGTTCCTGAAGGGCTGCAGCCCTGGGGCAGGGCCCCCAGCTGGAGCAGGGCCACGGGTGAGGAGGAAGGGGCGGCCAAGAGGGGCTGGGGGGGCTGAACACAGCCCCCATCCCATCCCATCCCATCCCATCCCATCCCATCCCATCCCATCCCAACCCATCCCATCCCATCCCATCCCATCCCCGTGCTGCTTAAGGGAGAGCAGTTAAGAGTGAAGATGAGGAGCGGAAAAGGGTGGAGATGGGTGAAGGTGTTTTAGTTCTTGTCTTTGTTTCTCAACATCCAAATCTCTTTTTAAATTTGGGAATAAATTAGATTAGTTTTCTCCAATTCAAATCTGTTTTTTTGTTTTGTTGTTTTTCTGTGGCAGAAACTGGTAGGTGATCTCTCATTCTCTATCTCGACCTGTAAGGTGTTTCACCCTATTTTCCTTCCCTGTCCTGTTGAGGAGGGGGAGTGAGAAGAACAGCTTAGGAGGAATGTTGGCTCTTAACCAAAGTTAACCCACCACACAGGGTTAGTTACCAGCAGACCCATCATCTGTCTTACTGTATGGAGAGGCTAAAACTCACCACTGAACGTTCTCACCACAGAGGCAGGAGAGGACACCACTTTTTAGCTATTTCACCGACACTTTCAAAATATCAGAAACTTCAAGGGAATCTGTGCCCTCAGGCTGAGCTGTGACAGTACAAATAAAGTGATTTAGTGCCTCCTAGCTATACTGCTTTTCCCTTTTCCTTCTGCGGCCCAATTGGTTGTTTCCTATAAACCCTAAGATGACCCATACAGTAAGTAGCACAACCTGTGAGGAGAGGAGTCAGGAGTGAAATTGGGCCTGGAGCAAAGGTATGTGAGGGGAAGGTGTTTTACCAGTGTCTTTGTTCTTCACCATCCAAACTTCTTTTAAAATTGGTAATAAATCAAACTAAGTTTTTCCCAGGTCATCTGTGGTGGTATTTGTTAAGTGATCTCTCTGTCTTTATCTTGACCCACAAGCTTTTCAGTCCCAGAGATATTCTCTTTCCCTGTCCTGTTGAGGATAGGGAGTGAGAGAGCAGCTGGGTGGGCGTTGTCCATTAGCAAAGGTTAACCCACCACATAGACAAATGTGCATGCACAAAGAGAGGGGAAATGCAAAGAAGAGAACTTACACAAAAACAGCAAGTCTTGAATTTGAGCTGTCACCTCAAAGAATTAAAAATAACTTCCTCTGATTCACTTCATATTTTTGCTGTTGTGGATTAATCTGAAGAAAATCATCAGATTTTTTTTTTGCAGTTTGCTGTTTATATCTTTCCAAAATGTAGTTTTTAGATTGAAATAAGAAGAACCTAGATGAAGAAAGAGAGGGATATTTGTCTGTAATTGGTGTGTCTGTTTATTTGACTTTGAAACTGTTGAATTTCCCAGGGAGCCATCTGAGATTCTAGTCAAGAAAAGGAACACCGAGTTCCCTTGCACAAGCTTTAAAGCACATGGTGCATGCTTTGTATTGTAACTGTTCCCAGCAAATTTGGAAAGTAATTTATAAGTTATGTCATACCAAGGAGCCTATCCAGTGTGTTTCACCTTCCAGATCAAGAGACAATGGAAAGTCAAAGAGGAGAATTCTGGGTAAAGGACTAAGTTGCTGACAAAGGGCAAAGTTTAAATAAAACATGTTCAGTGGAGTTGAATCAATACTTTATTTGTTAAGGAGAAGTAAAAGTACAAAAAAGCTTGTACAACTAGGCATAAAAAAGTGAGAAATCAATTCTAGTTAATTCAGAATGCTTGAGGAGTCACCTATGCCATTATGTATGAATAATTCAGGAACAGAAATTTATTGCAGACACATATTGTTTGGTTTGGATTTAGTTTTGCCCCTCGTTTGACCTGAATCCTGTAAAGAATGATATTCAACTAATTGAAATAACATTTTGCAAGTAAGACAATGCCTTAGGGATATTTCAAGAGTAATCCTGAAATAAAATTTTAAAGATGAAATGTCTGATAAAGTTTATATAAATAATGTTATTTTACAGTGTGTCAGCTGTTTTGCGTGAGGGTCTCCTCATTCACAATGCACTTGCCTCTTGAAAACAGATTTCTTTCCCCCTTTCTCAGTCTCACTTTACTTCTCTCTCTCTCTCTCTCCTTTAAAATCTGTGAGTGTTGATCATGTTTTGAAATGCTTATTGCCCCCTATCTTTTATTCACATGAGGATTTTTTGCAAGACATTACAAAGATTAACTGAAATAAACCACCATGGTACAAGATGCTTTCAGATGGAATCTCATTACTCATGTCCTAACATATTCACAGACATCTAAAAACATAAAAGAGGTAGGTTGACTATGCATTTTCATACCTGTGTTGCAGCCATTGCAAAGATCTTTCAAAGAAAAAGCAACAAGGAATCCAAATATGTTTTATTGATGGCTTTATATTGTACTAGCATGTGTATAGGTCTGTGTCTGTAAGCATCCCAAACTTTTTAAAGTATGAATGGACACAAAAAGCAAACCAACAACCACAGTGACAGGAAGGTACCATCACTGGTTCAGGGTTATTCAAGTCCATTTTCAGGTCTGTACTTAGAAACTAGCCAAAGAAAATCATTTTGCAGTCAGCTCACTAAATTAAATGTCTGCCCTCCAACAGGAAATTAAAATTATTCACACACAGTAGGACTTTATTCCTTGGATAGCAGATGCTCAATGTATTAAGTTTATTCAGATACAGATTTTCAAGACATGGTTACTGTAACTCATATGAAATTTAGTGCCACCAACATTAGTCTCTCTATTGACAGCAGATCTAGCCTATGGCTAAGATCTGAGATATCCAGCTGTTTAATTTGAGATTTAAGAATTGATGCATACAGATGTCTTCCAGAAGGCCTAATCCCCAGAATGGTCATGTAAAATTCCCTGACACCTCTCTGATGGCTCTGAATATTCCTTTTTGTCTTTAGTCACATGTATACATTCAGTAACACTCAACTTTAGCACTAATGCCCCCTTGCAATTCAGACTTAAGCAGAGAAACCCTCTCTAGGACATCAACTCTGACTAGATGTTTATATCAATGAGTCAAATAAAAAATGGCAGTACTTATACTTCACAGAATAGTCATCTGGTTACAGCCCATGCACAGGATGTGACCTTATTCTTCTTCGGGACTTGAACCTACATCTCCAGAAAGTGCTCCAGCCATAAAGCCAAAGGTCATACAGTGGAACAAGGGAAAGTAAGAGAAACATTATTTAATTCATCTTTACAGATGGATTCTCCATTCACCCAAGAATGTGGGATAATTTGAACAGAGTCTTCCAAGTAAAATAGAGCTTGATTCTGGGGCCTACAGCTCACTGAAATTTGCACACTAACAAAATCTTTTTTTTTTTTTTTTCCATTTATCTTTGTTTTTGTCTGGTTTTGTTTGGTTTTGTGTGGTTGTTTTCCTATAATATAAAATTCATAAACAGCATAAACACCTTGAGTTCAAATGGGTGAGGAACAAAGTTCTCCTATCTGGGAACCCATGCCTCCTTGGTCCCTATGGTGACCCATTGGACTTTTCTTCACAAATCCTTCAGGTCATCATGCTCAGCTTACAGA
Source organism: Cygnus atratus (assembly GCF_013377495.2). Taxonomy (NCBI): domain Eukaryota; kingdom Metazoa; phylum Chordata; class Aves; order Anseriformes; family Anatidae; genus Cygnus; species Cygnus atratus. The sequence continues at coordinate 154,578,623 of NC_066363.1, read as the reverse complement.
AAGTCTCTTTTGTGAGGTCTTATATTTGTTCATACACTCAGAATATGGATTACATTTCTCTGGAGATGCAAGAGCAGATTGTGTACTGGTAATGACAACTTTTTTTTTTTTTTTTTTTTTTCCCCAAAAATAGGTCTTTCCTGAAAACCTAGGATTTCCCAGGTGTGGAAGAACTTTCAGGTGGAGCAATCAGAGATCTAATAGCCATATCTATAGTAGTAAGATTAGATATGGTCTATTTTCTAATCCTGAAGCCAAACAGTGTGTTATAGCTTGGGTCAGTTTAGCTAAAATCAGCCTACAGAGGAGGGAGGTAACATATGACCAGTCTTTTGAATATTGCCTCTCATCTGTGCTTTCTAAATGAATCCAGTAGGCTTACACCACACTAATACCATGACAGAAAACAAGCTAACAAATTACCAGCATTGGCAATCATGCCAAGTCTATTCTCTGGCACCATATGTTTTATTAATATAAATATAGCCATTGAATTTTAGACATCTGCTCCATGCTGAAGAACAGGAATCCTGGATCACCCTGTGGAACTTTTGCTCAAGCTTTACTGTAGCCATAGCCTAAGTAAAACAAAAGCACCCTTGACATTTCTCATGAGCCTTTTTCATTTTTGTAAAACACAGCACAAAGCAGTCACTAAGACTGCCCCACAATTTCAAGCCCTCAGCCCTAGACAAGGAAACTCAAGCACCTTCCACTACCACTACTATTTTCCAAAGCTGTCATATTTTCTTGCAGGTAAATGCATCAAACAGCCCTGTGCTGTACTTAGCTGCCAGTGGTTCTATCTTGTTATTTAATTGTATTCTGTGACCAACTTCTTGCTTAGGACTTTGATTTATGAGGGGCTCAGAATAGGGACCATTTTTATGTACTCATCTTGTTGAGGGCCTAACGCAGAGTCCACGTGTTCAGGTTTGGGCCCTTCTCTACAAGAAGGGTATTGCATTGCTGGAATGTGTTCAGAGAAGAGCAGTGAAGCTGGTGAAGGGACTAGAAAACAAGACATATGAGGAGTGGCTGAGGGAACTGGGGTTGTTTAGTCTGGCAGAAAGGAAGCTGAGGGGAGACCTCATCACCCTCTACAACTACCAGAAAGAAGTGATGTTGGGATCAGTTTCTTTTCTCAGGTGATAATCATAGAATACCTCAAGCTGGAAGGGATCCACAAGGATCATCAAGTCCACTAAGTTAGAGAACACAAAGAAACAGCCTAAAGTTGCACCAGAGGAGGTTTAGATTGGATATTAGGAAGAATTTCATGAAAAGTATGGTTAGGCATTGGAACAGGCTGCCCAGGGAAGTGATAAGAGTTGCCATCCCAGGAAGCGGTGGAGTAGCCATTTAAAAGACCAGTGGTTGTGGAACTTAGGGACAGTGTTTAGTGGTGGACTTGGTAGTGTTAGGTTGGTGGTTAGACTTTATGATCTTAAGGGTCTTTTCCAACCTAAATTATTCTGAGTCTATGATGCTTCATGGGAATTCTAGGTGCCGCATCAATGCTTTTCTTATGTAGTAACCAACTGCACTGTAGGAAGTAGGATGCACTCTAGTTGTTAACTTACAACTACACAGAGCAATGTCTTTATGCAATTGCATCTGGCTCCAGCATGGATTTCAGCACCATCACAGAATCATGGTTTCTAGCCTATGGTTAAATACTTGGTAGCGGTCTTGTGCAATTTATATTGTGATGTTGTAGATGCACTGAAATTGGTAGCCAAGCTAGCAACTTTACACTTTGCTGAGAGAGTATCCCATTGAGGATGCTGAGTTCTACTTGTCTAAGAAAAGAATAAGAAATAAATACAGACCTGGGAAAGAAATTTATCTTTAATTATTATTATGCTACAGAGGACTCCAGCAAATCAGAACTGGATTTTTCATGTAAACTTTGCATTTAAATTAGTAGGGCACAAAGTTCAGAATTGATCAAGTAGAGAATATCAAAGTAACTGATGGAAAAAAAAAAAAAAAACAAACACCAAAATAACTTCAGTGAGCATAAGCTAATTGCTTTGTGAATAAATTTGTAACTATACCAAACAATTTTTATTGAGGCATACATCGTTATCCTCTGGATAAATTATCCAGTGATTCATAGTCTAAAGAAATTTGCGTAATTTATCACTTATGAAAGAATTCTTGAACAGCATTATTTTGTTTTTATACTCTGTGGGAAGTCCTGTATAGAAGAAACAACCCTTTTGAGGACATGCAAGCATCTCATATCTCATTTTGTTAACAGAACTAAAATGCAGAGCACCAAATTCATTGGGGTCTTTGTGCTAATTCCTGGTGACATTCATCCAAGTCATTCAAGTCATTTTAGTATGGCCGACGAAGACGGTGTTGTAACATGCAGTAACTGAGAAATAGAAACAGTTTTAGAATAAACTGGTCTGCGTTTCTTCATTACTTTAGTTGTCTCAGCACAACAATTTGCCAATTTACTCAACGTATGCAGTATTTTTTTTTTTAAATGAATTTTAGTTTTACATTCTCTGCTAGAATAAGAGTTGTCTGTGTTTTACCATTCTAATGTAGGTAGGGATACAAAACCAGTACTGGATGGGATGCTTCAGATTCTAGTGTTTCTTGAGAACTATTGAAAACATACTTACTTAATCAGCACAGTTCTTAAAGTAACTCTTCAGTATTCAGGGCATTTTTAGGGGCAAATATGAAATACCTCTCTACCAAAACAGTTTAGGATTGTTACATTTTGTCTCTACAAAAACAGTGGCTTTGAGTGAGTGCTCAAAAAGGGACAATATTTTTTAAATATTTTTTAATTAAAAATAGCTAAAAAAAAAAAAAAGTCTTCAGGTAAACTATGTTGAATAAAGCACAAGGGCCATATAACTTTTGCCACATAACTGAAGTAGCTAATTTAGGAGTATAGCTGCCCTGCACTCACTAAAATGAGTGGAGAGATATAGGAAATTGATTAAAAAATACAGGACATTGCAGATGTCATTTAGTTTTCAGGTGCGTAGCATCAATCTCTTTTTCTATAGAGTACAGAGGAAGTCTAAGCTGACTATTCCTATCTTACACATTTCAGTCAGGTGCTTGAAGTCCGGTGAGAAGGATGTGGACATAATATCTACTGAAATCAAAAGAAAAGCTCCTGAAGACTTCAACAACAGTCAGGATTAAGCCTTAGACCAAATCTCCTGTCTTGAGCAGAACCAGATGATAGCATTCACCTTCCCATCGCTCCAGAGAGAAGACCATGTTGACCATATTTGAGGAGATGGTTATGCAGAGCTGTTGAGAAGTAAATGAAATGTTTAGTTGCACTTTTTTGTGTGTTGTTGTTATGCCTTCCATGATTTAGTGAAGTGTATATGATGTGACATTATTACATCGAACATGAATGCTCGAGCCTTCTCTCCCTTCCTGCCTATAACTTTTGCATTTTCATCATTTTTAATGGACATCCTGCTAAGATGCTCTTGTGTTTTACTGCCATTGTTTAGAAGTAGTGCTTCTTTTTATTTTTAGTTTATGTCTTGTTCACCTTCTCACTTCCCCCTGAAATATCAAAGTATTGGGAATTTCATATTCAGCCCCTTTTAACCAGCATACTTTTTTTTTTTTTTTTTTTTTTTCCTGCTTTGGAGAAGGTGCATTCATCTATAATTTTATCAGTTTAGTAAAATTAATACAAATGTTAATAAAAGCAAAAGTCAGGCCAGATTTGAAATCCAATAATGGCAATGCACAACACTTTATTGGCTCAGTAACACAGGTAACCATGGGAAATTAGAGATATTATCTTACTCACCAGAGAACCCTGTTATTTGATACAATAAAGTGTATATATTATGTATTCGTTGTTAGCCAAATAAAAATAAATACATGGATAAAGAATATAAATTAGAATATGACTATACCTACATTCTCTTCTGGTCAGGAAATTCTCTGTAGAGATTATGTTTATGGCTTTATGGTTATGAAGATAACTTCTCACCAACTTGATAAGCTGCTGTCATGTATGGCACCGCCTGAGAATATCTGTGAGAATAGACAGAGAATATTAATGTTGTTTTCAAGTACCTGAAAGTGGCTTTCTCTACCAATATCTGCCTGAAACAATGTGCATAATAGGAACTGCCTATATCCTCTCTGATCATGGTTATACTAATAAATTAAACACCATCTAAGACTATGCCCGAACAGTATAATATATTGTTAAATATATTTTTGTTTGTTTGTTTTAATGTACTGCTAATCTGTTAGAATGGCTTCATGCTAGGAAAACTAGCATTCTCCCAAACCAGTGTTGGTCAACAGCTCTGATGTTAGCCTTGGTCAGGAACCATTCCCAATAACCAATCTGAGAATGGTGACTTGATTTTGGAAGCTGAGAGCGTCTAACAGCACAGATGTGGGCTTTTCCATGCCAGTTGCTCTCAGTGCCTGGAAGTGTTCCCAAAAGTATTTACTAGTCTTAGACATAGCCTCTATGGCTCAGCTTGAGAAGCCAGCTTTGAAAAAAACATAATGTGTTTTCAGGCCAGTTGTTACCTACAGGTGTCAAATATCCTAGAATCCAATCTAATGTGAAAACCACAAAGACTAAGAGCATTTTCAGGGATTCAGGAGATGGACTTTTCCCCATGGAAAAGTTATCGCAAGTTATCCCAAGGCTGGAATTCTAGGGAAGAAAGAAGAAGGGTTGGTTTTGCACCCTTGACCCCTTAAAAATCTGCCTGCCTGCCTCTGGAAATCCGTCCTAACTTCACATTCTTTTCCTGTGGAGTTTCAAAATCTGTCTTTCTTCCTAGCCTGAATTATCTGATTTTTTTGTTTGTTTGTTTGTTTGTTTTGTTTTGTTTTGTTTTGAAAACAGATTCTCTATTCTACCTCACATTTGAGGCACTCAGGGTTTCTGTATAAAGCACATAATTCTAGCAAAGTCTGTTTTTCTCAGTTTCAGTATAGTGCCTACTATGATGAGGGTCCTAGCCACTCACTATAACATCTGATATTTGTACTATCACACATATGCTTATACACATGTGCATACACACACACAGAGACACACACACATTTTCTTTTTAAAACAGTTCTGTACTAGTAAGAGCCCCAGATGAGTAAGGTATTATCATTATCATGGTGTGTCTCCCATAAGGAAATAAGACTGTGAAGAAATCTTTCTCCATGTGTTAGTTATGGTCCTTCATAATGGTGCATATAAATATAGCATTAATGAAACTGCTTGGTTTTATTAGTCATCTGTTGTTATCTGCAAAATCAGCCTATATAAGAATTGCAGGCTTTCAAATACAGACCCTCCTGTTCAAAGTGCTTCTGTTCTGAAATCAGAAATCTCCTTTGTCTGTTTTCCCACCTGTGTGATGTTTTACAGTTAGGACCACCAGCCAACTCTTTGCATTCATGACCTGAAATCCCAGGAGACACGACATAGGGAGATGTCAGTGGAAGGCAGACACCTCCATTCTCTAGGTGGGGGAGTCACAGGGCATGAGGCAATATAATCCTCCAAAACTGACAGGCTGCTAAGAAATGAAGGGGATATTTACTCTTACTCTTCGCCATGGGTCTGCACTCAGGTCTGCATAACTGGAGAGTAACTCCACTGTCCCTACAAAAGAAAGTTTTTCTCTTTATTTTTGGTAAATACATGTTGACTAAGAAAGCATTTTTCATTATTTCTTCCTCGTGCCCCAGTGTTAGGAAGAAATTTTGAAGTTATCTCACTGACCTCTTCTGCCTCTTCTAATCCTCGTTTAGGTCTGTCTCAGTGACACACTGAAACTTGGTCCTGCCCATCTGGAGTGTGGGTGTCTGCAAGGGATTGCAGACACTCCCACTCCTCTGAGCATCCCCTGCCATGTGGCCACAGCTGTGCACTGTCTGTTGGTGCCCAGCAGCTTCTCGTCTATGCTTCCCATGTGCCAGAAAGAGCAAGGTCCACAATAAAACCCAGAAGTCTACCAGAGACTAATTTGACACCCATCGCATGTTAAAATAGTCAGATTGTGAACATTTCTTTCCTCTGCAGAAGCAGAGGAAGGCCACATGTTCACTGTGGCATCTGGGGTTTGTAGAGGTAGTTGAGGGTGTTTCTAGTTTATTTTTTCTCTATAAATTGAATTGGAAAATAAATTCATAAGAATAAGAGTGAAATATAAAGATTAATTGCACGTTTAAAGCATATGCCGTGTAGTGCAGATTATTGTCTTTGTTCTTTGAAACAGAGATTGCATGGGTGCTTATTGGCCCGTTGAATTTACAGTCTCTGAGGGTTGAATTGCTCAGCTGTTATGGGTTATAGCCTCAAAGCCCAGCTACTCTGTTTCCTGCACATCAGTGTAAAAAGTTTTGGCAGCTACTCAGACTCATACCAGAGCAATAACATCAGTGCTAATTCCCCAGTCTCCTCAGATTTTATCTTCTTTGCTCAGAGAATAACTATCTTTTGTATGGATAGCTCTCATTTCTACCATCACCACAGTGAGCTGAGCAAGACTAAGCAAGATCTCTTTTTTTTTTTTTCTTTTTCTTTTTCCCTGTACTAGAAAATGACATGACACTTTCTTAACTAAAACATAAACAATCTCCATTCTGTAGATCTGTTTATGAGGGCTTGTCTGTATTATTATTTTCCTGAGACCAGAATATTCATGCATTACACTAGTAAAGTATTCCTGGTATAGGTGCAGGTAAACAGCACTGATTGAAGAAACCTGCACCAGCTGCAGAAAGATTTGGCCTGTCTTTACCTAAGGAACTTTTTCCAGCCTGGTGTCAGCCGAATTTTCTCAGCCAGATGTCAGCCGTATTCTTACTCTTATTACTGTAGCTGTGCCAACTGAAGTCAATACAAAGATACCTTTTTGGAAGCAAAACCAATCCTTGTTTGACAGGAAGGGATTTCAGATATCTTCGTACCAGGGGGACTGCATGACCAAAGTGCAGCTGCACACAACCCAGGTCTAGATATAGGGCAGACCTCAGGCTATGGAAGTCTAGGATTTGGCCAAAAGAGGTGTGAGGGGGTATGGTCAGAAACCCAGGACTTCTGCTGCAAAAGCACAAGTACATGCTCCGGAAGGGTTACAGCATCTGTCTCTGAAAGCAGTTCTGTGGCACAGTAGTGTGATAAAGTGGAGGCCAAGTTCCTCCCTGTCCTACACTCCTGTATTCCTACACCTGTTTTTAGTCTTCAGCACACATCTGCATGCTTAGCCCATCTCTGCGCTGCTCATTAGCTCACAAGTGTTGTGTTGTTTCTTCGTCAAGAGGGTTTATTTTGTGTGTGTGTGTTCTGATTGCCATACGCAAATTCCACTGGGAAATCAGGGAATACAGGTGGACTTTCTCCTTGCTTTGTTGTCATTATGGCAATCTTTAAGCACACATACAGACAGACAGATGTGCAAACAACACAAAGGACACCTAACATTCTTGTCAGAAAGAACCTGCCTCTTTTGATGCCTTCTCAGAGAAATTATGTGTGAGTAATATTAAATAAGTACTTTACCTGACTGCGAATTTAGTCAGCTCTTCCACCTTAGACAAGCAGAAATAAAAGTCAGGAACTAGTGATGTATACACACAGATAAGAGATGTGACAATATTCATCTTAAGCATGAAGACAGTGCTGAACTTTCCATAGGAAACCTCAGAGTACACGATGATATTTTTCCAAAATCTCTTAAGAGTGACTTGTTTTTTCCTTATTCCTAAATATTATAGCCAAATAAAAGCTTCAGTTATCTCCTGAAAAAAGAGAAATTAGTTATTGTCCCAGTTAAATAGGAAAGAGCTGGTAGATTAGAATTATTTTTCATATCCAGAAATGCTTCTTTACTGCGTGGGTGACTGAGCACTGGCACGGGCTGCCCAGAGAAGTTGTGGAATATTCCTCACTGGAGATCTTCAAAAACTGCCTGGACATGGTCATGAGCAACCTGCTGTAGGTGTCCCTGCTGAGCAGGATTTGGACCAGATGACCTCCAGAGGGCCCTTCCAATCTAAACCGTTCTGTGATTCTGTGATTAGAATTATTATCCTTATTTCTTCAGGTGCAACGTTCCTTCCAAAAATAAGTACTAATATCAGCTATATCTTTTCATTCTCTGCTGGATTAGCAAGGGGATCTAGCAACATCTAAATAAACCCACATAAGAGAGACGTCATTAATTAGATGGGACTAGATGAAAGCTAGAAGGATTAGATTCAATGAGATTAGTAGCATGAAACCAATTTATCTGCTCTCTTGCTCAAGAGACGTGTTTATGGTTTGGATATTCAGAGTAATCATTAGCATGGGTAAGTGTTTCTTTATTTTGTATGAACAATTTACAGAACATTTTTTTTTTCTTTGACTGTTTTAAAAACTACACAGAAATCTCTATACAGAAAATAATATAATAGCTGTTATTTCAAAGTACCTTCACCTCTACATACAAATGGTTTTCTTTGTTAACATAAATCTTTGTTAACTATCATCTTCAGATAATCACAGAGATTCTACATCCTGTCCCATCTCTGTGATCTGTGTGCTGTTCATGACTACCTGTGCTGTAGTTTAAGATTGATGCATATAGCCATTAGCTGCAAAAATTGACTTAAGTAGTTGGACATGTTCTCCAATATCTTAAGAAGGAAAGAAGACTCTGACAGAATTTGTGAAAGAAATCTCAGATAGCTTTTTAAACTGATTTAAAGCAAAAGTTTGACTACCCCAAATGAAAGTCTTTGGCTGTCATTCAGAAAGTAAACTTTTAAAAACTTTATGTTTGTTTGCACCACCAAAGGTTTTCCACGCAGAAAATATTTGTTGTTCAAATCATATCATTATAATAGGGAGAACAAGGGAAGACAGGTGTATATAAATGTGTGGATATAGCTGAATAAGAGATTATGTGACATGCTGAAGTAAAATTTCTGCTGAATTCCTCTATCCAGCTGGCCGGTGATCCAACATGATCAATCCAGCATATGCATGGATCCAACACTGGGGACTATTTTAAACCATCTACAAAATGTCATTTAACAACTTGAACTATTTACAAAAGTCTGTCCTATTTGACTGTCTCTGCCTTTGCAGGAACTCCTATTGACCATTCACAAATGTCCCATTTATGTTCAGTTTGGTGAATTTTGCAGCAGAAACCTCCAAGAAGAGTCCCTGAGACACTGCCCACCAAGGATGTTAATCAACACACCGAAGCATACAAATAGCTGATCTGGGGAAATCTCTGGACCACATACATCAATTCTATCATCTGTGCAGGTGACTAGGTGGGAGTTTCCAGACCACTGTATTTATTAATGACTGAAGTATCCTGTATGATATCCTTGTCTCTAAACTGGAGACATATATCTGATGTATGGTCCACTCAGAGGGTAAGGAATTGGATGGATAATTGCACTGAGGATTTGGGGCTGGGGTTCTTCAGCCTGGAGAAGAGAAGGCTACAGAAAGACCTTATGGTGGCCTTCCAATACCTAAAGGGGCCCTACAGGAAAGATGGAGAAGAAATCTTTATAGGACATGGAGTAATGCCATTAAACCAAAAAATGGTAGATGTAGATTAGGTATTTGGAAGAAATTCTTTATTCAGAAGGTCGTGAGGTACTGGAACAGGTTGCCCAAAGAAGTTGTGGATGCCCCATCCCTGGAAGTGTTCATGGCCAGGTTGGATGTGGCTTTGAGCAACCTGGGCTAGTGGGAAGTATCCCTGCCCATGGCAGGGGGGTTGGAATTACATGATCTTTAAGGTCGCTTCCAACCCAAACCATTCTGTGATTCAGTGATGATTTACACAGGCACAGCTATACCACAATTCTAATAGAAACTTGAATTTCAGTTTCAATTGCATAGCTTAAATTCCATAGTTCTTGTCTCAGCCTTACCAATACAGTGAATCTTGACAATATTAACTTGTGCCTTAGAAAACTGTTTAAGCAGCATTTTAAGACTGTATTCAGTCTTACAAAACAATAAGCTTCCTTCGGTCTTTCTATTCATTTCCTTGTGAATTACTTGCCCCATTTCAAAGATCAGCCACTGAATTTGCATCTTTTTGGAGCAGGCTTTTAGTTCAATTTTCACTCTGGAAGATAACTTAGAGAACACCATAAAACAATTTTGAGTCCATCATAAGATTTGAAAATGTCGAGTGTCATGGATATCTCATTATATTGATCTATTTAAGGATTTTTTCCCTGGCATTTATTTATTTATTTATTTATTTATGGGGGGGTGGGGGTGGGTAGGGCTAATCTCAATCACAGAGCTCTTATGAAATTGAATGGAGTCACAAACAGCATTCGGACTTCCTTTATTTTGCTTCCTTTATTCACTGGACAAATCCTTTAAGAAGCAGGCCTACATGCTTTTAAGATTGGAAACTTTAGCACATACTTGTGAAAACTTTCACGGGCAAAAATAAACCCCACAAATGCAATGAAAATCTGCTATCATACAATGAAAAAATAAGCCTCTAAATGATTTATTCAGCAAACACTGGCTAAGCATTGAATTCTTACCCACAGTGAAAGGTATGCGGCCAGCTTTAGTGCTTATCTATCAGTATCTTTTAAGACTTAGGCCAATAAACATCATGCTCAATAAAACATCCTGAAAATACCTTCCTAGTGGAGAATACATATATATTTTTTCTATTGAAGAAATATGATATATTCAAAATCATCTATTCCCCCCATGTCTCTGGTTGGAAATAATGTGACCCGTTGCTTTGAAAATGTTGTCATGATAAAGCTACTGTCCGTATAAGTCAACCTGAAAACATAAGTTATTCTCTTTATTATCTGCTTTGCAAGATGTAGCAAAATGTTTGCAGTTTGAACTCAGGATGGAAGACCATATCATTTAAAGAACAGCAGCTGGTAATATTTATGCCTAGTAGAGAACAATGTGTGCTCATCCCTAAAGTACCTCCAACTTTTATTTTGGCAGGGAGCCATACCCCATATAAAAGATAATCGATGGGCTGACTCAATATTTATAACGTAATTCACAAGATGAATCTATTTGTGATTGAGCTAAATCTTTGAACACAACACTTGGGAGGAAAATGTCTCAGGACTACAGGAATCTTAGTTTTACCTTTTCAGAGATATATATGTAAATACAGGAGGTAGAGAAAGAGTGGTCAAAGAACAGGGCTAAGGGCGTTACTATCCAGTTTTAATACTTCAAATACTTGAAGAACAGTGAAAATAATACACTATGTATTACATACCAATATTTATCCCTTCTGCTCTGTGTATAGTTACCACATGAGCTTTTGTGGTATACATAATGTCCCTGGTAGTTGCTGCTTTGTGGTTACATATACAAAATGAACAAAGTAGCCTGTCCAAAACAAAGGTTAAAGTTCCTTCCATGCCATGAGTGCTCACTGTGATGTCTGAGCATTATTTACAAACAAAACACAATAATGCATCTTGTCAAACTCCCTTAGGACTTTCTAAGTTACTTTGGGATCTCTCTTGGTCTAATTTTGAGGTTGATTTCAGTGAATTACTCTAACATCCAGCTTAGCCACTGAGAAGACAGAGCTGTCATTGCATGAATAAGAGCTCTGCAACACAGCAATGTCTGGAGTTTATATTGACATATGGAGAAGAGTACATAAGCTACATTTTTAGTTTTAAGGTACAGCTTTAAGGGCTTTGCTTTTGAAATACGAGCTTAAAAAGTTTGCCAGCCTTGTGATATACTGCTAATAAGGTGGGAAGACAATAAATTAAATGAACTACTAATATGCTGCCAGATATCACTATTCACAGATGACTGCTACAATTATTGCTAAGTAGTTTGGCACAACTCCAGGACTCCTAACGTATAGTGTAGGGCAGTCAAACAAATGAGCAGCTCCATGGTTACGTGCTGCTGTAAGCACTGCCAGCTTTGCACTTACTAGCCATATGGCATCATCCTCCATCAGGAAATACACCTCGCTTCTGATACAGATACTTCCAATGTGAGCAGTATGAAGAATGATAATTCATCATGGGAAAACTGTCTGAATTATTTACTTCCAGGAGGCAGTCTGACATTGGTTTTAATGTTGTGGACAAATGTAAGTCTTATTGTGATTATTTTTATTCTTCTTTACAACTATTTTGAGAAAGTTTTGGCTTGGTTGTGACTTTAATTGTTGCAGCATCGAGCATAATAAGGACTGTATTCAGTCCCATTTGATCATATGGAGAATCTTAGATCTTAGTTCCATGTTGAAGGAGGAAAAAGATTTCATGTTCAGAGGGTCTTTGTATAGGTGAGGAAGGTAAAAGATTATAGAATCAAAAAATCATTAAGGTTGAAAAAGACCTTCAAAATCATCTGGTCCAACCATCATCCTACTACCAATATCACCCACTAAACCATGTCCCTAAGCACCACGTCCAACCTTTCCTTGAACACCCCCAGGAATGGTGACTCTACCACCTCCCTGGGCAACCCGTCCCAATGCCTGACTGCTCTTTCTAAGAATTGTCTCCTAATTTCCAACCTGAACCTCCCCTGGCACAACTTGAGGCCATTCCATCTAGTCCTATCACTAGTTTTCTGTGAGAAGAGGCCCTGTTCCCCACGCCTTCCTTCAGGTAGTTGTAGAGAGCAATAAGGTCTCCCCTGAGCCTCCTCTTCTCCAGACTAAACACCCCCAGTTCCCTCAGCTGCTCCTCACAGGACTTGTGTTCCAGACCCTTCACCATCTTCATAGCCCTTCTCTGGACATGCTGCAGGGCCTTGATGTCTTTCTTGCAGTGAGGGACCCAAAGTTGAACACAGCACTCGAGGTGCAGCCTCACCAGAGCAGAGTACAGGGGAACGATCACCTTCCTGGTCCTGCTGGCTGCACTATATACAAGCCACGATGCCGCTGGCCTTCTTGGCGACCTGGGCACACTGCCAGCTTATGTTCAGGTGAGCGTCAATCAGCACCCCCAGATCCTTTTCCTCTGCCTAACCTTAGCTGTCTAGAAGTTAGCTGTCTGAACTATCATTTAGAATCATACTGCTATCAATGAAGAGGTAAATGAGCACTTCCGGAAGGTCATTCATCACATTTTAAGATGATTGTCACTGGAGATGCTGATCTGTGTCTTTTGGTTCTCTAGATAGAGTTTAGTTGAGTTGCCTAGACTCAATACCTAACCTGGATCAAGTTTGATTATAAACTTGTATTTTCAGTCTTTAAATACAGCTGTGATCATTCATGGATCTACCTTACATCCTTTTACAGCATTAACCCTTTTCTCCAGCCACAGATGAAATGATATTCATTTTGGTCTTGCTCTCTTTTTGACTCAATTTACATTCTATGTTTATGCAATCACATAATTCTCACTATAATTTTAGTGGTGAACCTAAAATAAATACAGGTGGTGTGAAATTATTCAGTAACAGCACTTGGGCCAAAAGGGTTACTGGCAGCCTGAGGGAGTCTGAGGTTATAGGTTATACATTTTACAAAGATCAGAAGGACTAAGGAAGCCCCTCAATTATATATAAACCAAATATCTATTCTGAAATCAGAAACTGGGAGACAATTTAGGGAAAAAACTCTCTCTTTGTCTTTTTTTTTTTTTTTTTTTCCTCCTCTAAGCATGAAGTGTCAACCACTGCCAGGAATTGGGCTGTACTGATCTAATACAACTAGTTTTATGACTTCCATAGTATGCTTTTTTTTGTTGTTGTCATTGCAATGCATAAATATATATATATATATTATTAACAGAAGCATTTCTTGTTTCATTTCTGTAGCAATACTAGTAATGTCAGCAGAAGTTCAGCCCCCATAGGTTCTGCGTGCTGTAATTATGCCAGACAGCATTTTCAGAAATGCTGAACCTCAGTAATCAGTGTACTATGAGTAAGAGTATAAAGAAATTTAGCAATACATAGCTTTCTGGGAGTAGTGAAAATGCTTTGAGGGATTACCATGAAGCCTGACTGTTAGGTGGTTTCAAGGAAAATCTGTCCTTAACCTATCTCCAATCAGCATGAGTTCAAAGCACAACCTAAACCTGAATAGATTGTATGAGCAAATCCCCTGTTTTTGTTGAAGCCTGCTCCATTTCTACCTTGTTCTCATATGCTGTAGGTGGGAGAAATTAAGACTTTTTGTCCCATTGTTTAGAGGGTGAACCCAGTGGATTACAATGAGTCTTCTGACTGGTGTAATTGATTTCAGGACACTATATGAAATACAGCCAAGAAATCAACTGCCTGCCCTTCATCACTCCTGACAGGTCCACTTAGGCCGAAGTCCATTCACTAAATATCTTCATGAAATGTAATATGAAACTGTGGTTCACAGTAACTTCAAAGGCAGTTGGTTTTGATCAAAAAAAAAAAAAAAAAAAAAAAATTAAAGTTGAAGCAAGGAGCTAAAAGGGGCCTGCTGCCCATGCTGTACTAAATAATTTTCTTTTTTTCTCTCAATAAAATGTTTTTTTGATGTTCTTACAAGACCTAGGACACCAGTCACAGCTCTGAGCTCTTTTTGAGAAATTTTGGTTGGAAGAAGACCCGCTGCTTATGACAAAACAGGGACCACCTTCTTCCAGTAATGTCTGCTAGATCCCTCATCCCCATTCTAGAATTCACTTTAACATGTGAGTTTGCATGTCTATCTGTACCTTATTCATTCTACCCTCAGACAGCTACAGGTCACCGAAACCAAGTGAAGGGATATCATATCACATCATTGTTGGGACTTTAGTTTGCTGACTTTATAGAAGGTTATGTTTGTACTGCTTGAACCATTCAAAATCACACTGTCCAGGGTAGAATTCTTCATTACACTTGAGATATCTGTCATACAAGTATTTCTGTTTCAGATAGTTGTTAGGGTACTCACTATATGAAATGGAGATTTAACCAAAATAGTTAAAGGAATTTGATGTGTGATTCATTTGACATCTGCTTTAGGACAAGGTGAATTGTGTCCTAATCTACATTAACTATCAACATTACCTCTCCATGAGGAGAACCTAGGTTATTTGTTGGCATGTAGGCACCTACATTTGTAGATAAATACTTTTAGTCAGATGGACTCCATCCCACAGCCGGCTAGTCAAGTGAGAAATCCATCAGCAGCACTGCTTATATGTCTGTTAGCTCTCTATATTTATTTGATGTGACAAGCATTCCTCACTGACGTACACCCAAATTCATTGTCTTCTCTCTCTGCTCTCCCCAAAATAAACAAATAAATAAATAAATAAATAGATAAAGCCTTTAGAAAGCCTGTATTTGTTCCTGGAGTATCAGTATGCTTATGGCTACACAAATATTTGGATGCTACTTATCGGTTGCTTTACTAACTCAAATTCATACATCAGGACACATGGAGCTGGAGGGAATATTAAGAGATCATCTATTTATGTCCAGTTTACTAATTCACAAGTATGTCTACAATCTGACAAGCATTTCCTCCTTTTAGTCCCTAAGAAATAGAACAAAGATAAAGATTTCATAAAAGCTCTGTGTAGGCTACTCACAACCTGCAGTATCTCTTGAGACCCCAAATTGTAGCAGTGTTGAAGAGTAGGAAAGAACAGCCATGTAAATGAATTCTTTCACCTTTTAAAGAACAAAAAGAGGACAGATGTGAAATTACCATAGATGATGGGCTACAGACTATATTCCTGTGAGACGAAGTAGGATGAAAACAATATGGTATAAAAATATTTTAGGAAGTAATAAAATGGCTAATTTCATGACAGTCTGTCTGATTTACCATTTTGAGTACCTGAAATAACAGAGGGAGACATACAAAGAATCACTGGTGACATAGTAGGCAACAATGTTAAGAACAGCCACACTCCTATATGAGAAACAGCCCATTAGACTATTTTTTTAAATTCAATTTTATTAATTTATGTATTGTGATATTTACCATTTGTTAAGGTCCAAAGATATAAGTTTATGTAGAACGAGGTTCATACTCTATATGGCCCATAGACTCTAGGTAATACAAAATAAAATAAAATATGTGTGTGTATATATATGTATATATATATATATATGTATATATATATATATATATATATATATATATAAAAGGGGGGGAGGGAGGGGCAGGAGAAGAGGCATAAAGAAAGAAAGGAGATAAGACTCAAGTAGAAGACTGCAGTACAACCCAGGTTTTCCGGCCACCAAATCTTGATCCTTATCTCACCCATCCTGCATTTTGCTCCATCAAATTCCTGTTTGAGCCCAGGCTGCCTCTATTCTGCACATATATGTGAGGGGCAGTGTCTGTAGGTTTAGTATGTTACTAGGCTTAGTATTGGGCAAACCATTATCTGAAATCAAAGTACAAAAGTACAAAACCTTTTTCAGTACATTATCCAAGACACCAGCCTGCATATTTTTTATCAAAGACTGTGTTCAGAGTCTAACATACCAATATTATACTACGCTTCTCCCTTTCTGTATTAAGATAGACATCACATAATATTTATAAAATGCAGAAGGTGTTAGGAGGTCAAGACGGACTCATGTATTCACTTTAAACCATTCTGATTTTATAACTTCAGCCTATATAAAAGCCTTACAGCCCTTTGTTCCTTTCCTCTAAAAGCTTGTTGATCTTTTAAGTCACGCTGTTGTAAGCTTCAAGAACTCCCATGGAGCCAACACATATGCACAGTGAGTCTGATGTTTGCTCCAGTTCCACAAAAATCACACACAGATGTACTCTTTTATTTCCTTTGTGATGTTAAGATCAGCTAATCACGCCCAGACACCTTTGTAAAGCTATGCTGTCATCCTCACAGCCATCCATTAAGAGAATTAGATCTTTGAATACTGGAAGGTGTATACAGAAGGAGCTCCTCCGGAGCTGCCTAGATATAAAGGGATAGTGTGTGTAAAAGTGACATCTTCTGAATGTGCCACTTCTACAGAAAAAAACTGGTGTAGCTGGACACTGATTTTCTATCCAGCATTTTTAACCTTGCTGTTAACCCCTACTAAGTAGCAACAACCACTCTATGGGTCTCAAAGGGAAGAACTCCGGAAACAAGCAGACTTGCTTCATGCTGACTCAGCTAAGAGAGATTGTTCAAAAAATGAAGAGAATTATATATACAAGAATCATGACTGCACTAAATGATCATGGTAGAATGATCCCTGGAAGGGACGAGGAAAGCATAATTAACAGAAGTATAAAGGAGCAGAGAAGAGGCACAGTGAGTAGTGGGTGAAAGCAATGTGCTAGGAGGAAGATATAATTGCTGCATCACTAGCAACAGAGTAACTTCCAGGAGTCCCTCACTAGCAGGAAACTTCTTAAACAGTTGTGTGTCAGTGCTCTTTCGTTATATTTATACGAACAGAATTGTTTCAGGAAATTGTCCCAAGCAGTGAAGCTCCATTGTCTGCACTGTTTAATTGATGTAGTATGACAGTTGATGCTCACGAATAATTGTGAAGAGTTCAGCAGCTAACACAGGCCCAGAATAACTTCTAAGAGACAGTTGGCATACCACCCTGTTTCAGAAGCTAAGTGAAATTATTAGTATGTGTGTTGGCAGCTTCATAACAGCTGTTGTCAGTACTAGAGGATGATCTCAAGCACATGTAGTTTATGAGCTGTATTTTTTTTTTCCCTCCTTCTAGCTTCCAGAGCTTCAGATAATCTACAAATGGAGTAAAATTCCTTGAGTCTATAAATGGAATATATTTCCTTTCCTGAAAGCTATCCTAAACCAGAAATTTTGTAAGTGAAAAATGTTAGCATTATTATGCATTATTTATGTTCATGTTTTAGCTTGCATCTGCCATATCTGCAATTTTTTCCTCTGAGTTTCACAGAAAAAAAAAAAAAAAAAAAAAAGCAACATGTCCCTCATGCACAGAAGAGTGTATTTAAAAGAAATCCCTTTCATGCTAGAAGATAAAACTTGACCTGGATGGCTTAACTGTGTATTAGATTTAATATATATATTTTTTGTTTGTTTGTTTGTTCGTTTGTTTTTTACCAATTAAATGTCTGAATGAGTGGAGTTGTGGCACCATACTTTGAGTCTTGTGTGTCAGCAACCACAGAATGTCAGTAAGTGCTCAAAGCTCTTTGGGGAATTTTGACGTCAAATCCATACCTGACTCATTAAACTATATTTTTTTCAGTGGGAATACAATTCAGTAATTTTCTATAAAGGCTTCAATGTCTTATACAAAACTACACTATTTAATGGATTTTCTAGGTAAACTAAACCCACTAGATCTGCTCTAGGAGTCTCCATTTGGTTGTGTTCTTCTTCCCATCTCCATGACCATAATGATTTCTAGTTAGGCTGCGTCTGAATCATTCCTCACTCATACCATTTCTCCTGGTTATATATTTCATTCTTTTTACTAATTTCTGTCTTTCTGAGTTACTTTTGTTCTGCAATGCACTCTGGAGGTCCAGTGAATATACTTCAAATATAAAACATTTTGCAGATTCTCATCTACACCTGTTTTGATGCTGTGGATAGAGTCCTACTCAAATGAATTTTCTCCATCTTCATAATTAGACATAACTAGAATTCTTCTTCACAAACCTATTCACTAGGCATTTGATGAAACCAGATGTGAGTAGAATAAGTGCCTCATACAGAAAAGATATGAGTAATTTCATAATATTTTGAGGTCAAGACAACTTCCAGATGCTCAGCACTTCCCAGGGCTAGTTTTCATAGCTTTAAATGTACAAAGGAACATAAGGATCCTTTATTCTTAGGATATACAGAAGATGCTCTGCATTCTGTACAAGTGATCAGCTAATTCCACCTAATGTTAAGTCCTTCATTAAGATACCTAATTTAGCACCTCATTTTTCTATCACTCCTTCCATAATCAGTGTTGAGCACAGGTATTTCAGCTTGTCTGCAATCTGCAACACTCTGGGTGATTGGCTTAATCCTCTCCATGGTTTATAAGGAGCCCAAAGACTTTAAGTGTGCATTGGCTAAATGTCTAAATCTGTGTGAAACAAGTCCCTTAAGACCTCAAGTCATCAAACTGTTGAGAGAGTGATCAAGTATAATGTTTAAGTCTTGTTTTGTACATTGTACCTCAACTATCCATTTAAAGTCAAGTACTTTACTGAGGAGGTCTGAGGGAAAAAAAAAAAAAAAAAAGTAAAATGTTTCATTGAGTTGGGACTCAATGTTCATAAAAAAAAAAAAGATCTTTGCTGACTATTTGAACAACTAAGAAGACAAGAATGATTCATTATTTTTATGGGAGTTTATGGATGCTTTTCACAGATGTATGTACTTTGTTGTATAGTGAAACAGGAATGTGGAAAAAAAAAAATAAATGCTGGTTAATCCAGAGTCCCATAGCTCCAATAGCTTTCAGCATCTCTATTATGAGAGAATTTCATGTAACCTTTCTAGACAGGCTTTCCTCAGTAATTACATTTTGTGTTGCCTAAGAGAAAAAATGCATTTTTATTTTATTATATTGTAACTCAACTACCCCATGATAACATTAAACACTATTGCACTATTAGCAAATCAGTAATGTCTAGAACGTCAAATTAGATTAGATCTAGTCTGGGCCAACTAACAGTCTGTTACATACCGAGGTACATGCTCCTGACCTAGTGTTTTTTTGCAGTTGAAATAGAGGGATTTAAAGAGATGAGAAGAACACATCAGTGGCATAAGGTTTTGTACCACCTTGTTATATGGGCATGTGGAAACAAAGCTTTTACTATAATACAATGTGAAGTTCCATTTGAAACACGGAATGCAGGTCATGAATGCCAAATGGAAAGTAGTTACTCTGAAAAAAGGCCAGGGGTCACACCAGATATGAACAGTGCAGATAAAGTAGAGATGTTTAATGCCTTCCTTGCCTCTGTCTTTAACAGTAATGATAAGCCCTGGGACTACCAGGACCCTGAGTTGGAGGCCTGTGATTGCAGAAATAATAAACTCCTAGCCAACTGAAATTGTGCAAGATTTGCTGCTACCACTGAATGTACATAAGTCTATAGGACCTAGTGGGATTCACCCCAGGGTACTGAAAGAGATGGGTGATGTCATCATGAGATCTCTCAATTATATTCTAGTGGTCTTGGGAATCTGGACAAGTCCCAGTTGACTGGAAACTGGAAAATGGTGTCCCGGTTTCCCAGAAGGTCAAGAAAGAAGACCATTGTAATTAGAGGCCTGACGGTTGCACTTCAGTGCTTTGTAAAATTATTGAGAAGATTATTATGGGAGTTATTGAAAAACACTTGAAAGACAGCATAGTCATTGGTCATGACCAACACAGGTCCATGAGGGGAAAGTCCACCTGACTTAATTTCCTCCACATCTTTTTTATAAGTCCCCTTTAAGTACTGAAAAGTTACAATGAGGTCACCCTGGAACCTTCTGTTCTCTGGGCTAAACATCCCCAGCTCTCTCACCTTTCTTCATAGGAGAGGTGCTCCAGCCCCTTGATCATCTTTGTGGCCCTCCTCTGGACCTGCTCCACATCCTTCTTGTGCTGGGGGTCCCAGACCTGGATGCAGCACTCCAGGTGGGGCCTCACAAGAACAGAGCAGAGGGGGACAATCACCTCTCTCGACCTCCTGGACTCTCTTCTGTTGATGCAGCCCAGGATGCAGTTGGCTTTCTTGGCTGCAAGTGCACACTGCTGGCTCATGTTGAGCTTTCTGTCCACCAGAACCCCCAAGTCCTTCTCTGCGGGGCTCTCAATGAGTTCTTCTCCCAGTCTGTCCTCATGTCTGGCACTGTCCCCACCCAGGTGCAGCACCTTGCACTTGGCCTTGTTGAACCTCACTCAATTCACATTGGCCCACCTCTCTAGCTTGTTCAGGTCCCTTTGGATGGCATCCCTTCTTTCTGTTCTATCAACTGTACCACTCAGCTTGGTGTCATCTGCTAACCTGCTGAGGGTACACTTGGTCCCACTGTCTATGTCATTGATAAATGGTACTGGTCCCAAGACAGACCCCTGAGGGACAACCACTCATCATGGGCATCCACTGGGATATAAAATGTGGCTGAAACTAGAGAAAGTGTGTGATCACATTGCCAATAAAAAAAATAATATAAATTAAAAAAATAATAATTAATTAATAACCTTGTCAAACTGGAGAAGGTGAAAAATTGACAAAATATCTGAGGATGGGAGAAAATTACATCCTAAAAATACTAGGAGTTCAAGCTGTTCAGTGTATCAAATAGAACACCAAAAGGTGATTTGGATATTGTTATGGTAATTTCAATTAATGTGGTACCTGACTGGCTTTTTTTTATTATTTTAGAGAACCAGTAAGGCATAACGAGAATCTCTGGACACAAGAGCTGGTCAAACTCAAATTAGGAGTTTTTAACAATGTTGATGGATGTAGAGTTTTCTTCTCTGATTCCTGATATTGTTAGATCACATGATTTCATACCTTTCTGGAATTCTTTGCTAACCTACCAAAATCAGTGCTAGAGGAAATAACAGTAAGTGGTTGAGTTGCACACTATAAACATAAAGGATTTATCAGAGCCCACCTAAATAACCTGTTTTTCCCCCCAAACACATTAACACAGTCCCTCACCTTTACAGCATTCTGACCATTTTTCTTTTTCTTACCCCAGCTCCCAACTCTTTGGTTTCACCCCAGTTCTCAGAGCAGACAGATTCTGTTTTCTCATATCAGAGAAGTTCCAAGTCCGTCCCCTCTCCCTGAGATGTGTTCAGGATTAGCAAACTGGTTTGGGTTAATGCATGGTCAACTGGTCAGTGAGATAGTGTGAAGGAGGTCGAAGAAGTGTGGAATCGGAAGCACAGAAGAGGAGGAGGTAAACATAGGGCAGAGAAATTATTCTTCTGTAGGTGGGAGTAAGCCATTAGAGTAGATGAGCCATAATACAAAGATGTACCCTTCCACTCATTAATTAACGAGTCCAGATTCAACTGAATTTTTATAGAACTGAACCATCTAAGTGTTTCCATAATTAATTGTTTTGGGCTTTTTACAAGGTCATGAAAATTTTATTGCAGAACCACAGCCTAATCCAAAAATTCCTTAAAGTGAGTGCTAGATAATTCAGAGTCAATCTTTGAAGAATTAAAACAATTATATGATTTTACATTTACTCTTTTGTGTGTGTGTGTGTGTGTGCTGTTTTCCAATAAGGCTTTAATCTGGACATCTGGTTATATCAGTTTCCATTTGGAATGTAATAAATATTTAAATTTACAGCTTTTATTGAAACCCACTGGATAAAAAGAGATAATTATATTCTTCCACACATCCATCAAATTTTTCAAAAAAAAAAAAAAAAGGCTAATACACAGTAATAAGTCCATAGATATGATATATTTGAAAGTGACTTGAGCATGAAAAAAGCCAATATAAAATTAGTACAATAATCTCAGCCTGTTAACAGTGTAGAGGCAGACTACTCACCAAAATCTACGATGCTATTGATTCATTATATAGTCATTAATTAGTTCTTTATCTGTCTCTGCATTCTCTCTCTCTCTTTTTTTTTTTAATAGACTGACTTTCCCCTATCTCCTGTATTTTTAGGAGAATTTAGATCACTTCAGCTCACTTTTACATGTGAGATGTATTCCCATGTTACTAATAACATTAAAAGTGTGAATTAGTTTATCAATCTGAATATATGATGTCTAGAATATTATAGGAGCAGGATCATTGACTTAATTATAGCATTGTTCTTTAATGGTTATTAAAGGAATCTTATGATTTATTTTGACAAGTAAAAAGTCTAAGTATTTAATTACAGGAAAAAAAATGCATATTTTAATTAAATATCATCTGACAAAATTTCTACAGATTTTTCTTTATGCATTACTTATTCTTTATTTATCTTTATTCATTGGAATGCTGACAAAGATCTAGGCAAACTACCATATAATAAAAAAGAAAACATAATAATTTGTAAATAGTGAAATGCATTAGTGAAGATAAACACTTTGTGAGCATTCCCTAGGCTGGTATCTGTTCATAAATAGTATTCAGTGAATACACAAATAGACGTCAATACTGACATGGAAGTAGTTACTGAGAAAGAATAAAGTTTTACACTGTTGTTTCATTACAGTTTACTTGTAACCAATTTAAGAAAATGAAAATTCAATTTACTCTCAAGTAATACAGAGATTTTAAAATCACAAGAACTGTACAAAAATATTGTCCAGAGTTTTTAATTTGCCAATTTTCTCTTGAAAATAAAAGTTTTGAATGCATTATTTTTCCTAAAATTAACATTATGTTTTCAGCAGGAAAATGATTTTTCCTACTGAAGCTAGTTTTTACTGAGTAGCACCAAATTCTAAAGGAAGTAGGAGATCAGGCAAATAATCTCTTTGCCTTTTGTTGTGTATATCTCTTATCTAATTCTGTATTTACAATCTCATTAAGATTTATACATGTTCTTGGGTTAATTGGGACTTTTCCCAGTGAACAGATCAATTATTTCAAGAATTAATGTCCTAACTTAAAAAGGCCTTGGTCACAGATTCTTATTCTTTCATTGGTATAACACATTAAATTAAACTTCAAGAAAACCAATCCACAGTATTTGACAGGGGGCACTTGTTCATATTATTTAAAAATCCACATTTATTTATAGTCTAAACAAATATACACTTTGGAATAGTCTGAGATTTTTAGTCACAAACCAGACTGTGTGCCTACATTCATTTTATTATTGTTGAAGTTAGTTTGATTTTCCCTTTGCCTACACAACTGATGAAACTGTAATTCATTTATTATTTTATCTTCTATTCTAAACTGTTATTGTATGATAAATAGTCCTGCAATTGAAAACAATTTAAAATATTTATAAATAAATGCTAAGGTTAACCTTTCAATTTGGATTCCAGGAAAATAATTGTTCAGCCATTAGCTATAGAAAACTGTTAATATAATTGCCAGAAATTGTAAAAGAAAAATGTTTGTATTACACCAGAAGTCAGTAAATAAATGAAGTAAATGCAGCCAGTTCAGAGTAAATGAAAACATATTGACCTAATTTTGTAGAGGCTGAAAGAGCTGCACTAACAAGACCTGCTAGTATAAATTATGCATTTCTTATGTCTGCAGAGGAGTCAGGAATGAGTGGCTGGTGACCAAATTTCCCCGGATGATCTTTTTACATTCTTCTGGCCATCAAATAAACTGGAAAAAAAGTTACCAGTATTGCATTATCAGCAGCAGTTTTAGTGTGCTGGATTTCTAATGAGCTGAAGAGAAAATTGGTCATAGGCTACAGAACAATGCAGAACCAGGAGAGAAAGGAAGAGGCCTGGTTCATCCTTCAGCACAATAACAATAATTAGGAAAACAAAATAAAACAACAACAACAAAAACTATCTTGAATAGATCTGTGCCTTTAATACCAACTGCAAAGTATATTTGATTCATTCTTCAACAAACACCACCTGAGAGCTCCATCTGAAAGTAACTTGAAGCACATGAGCAGCATCTGTAATTTACAGGCTATTCAGGAGTTTGAAGAGAGCTTGGTAACATTTTTGAGTCAGAGCAAAACCCTGAGGCCAGCTTCAATGCTAGGAGTCTTTTGTTGTTTTTCTAGCAATGTCCTTTGGGTTGTCTTGTTTGCAAGCCTTGAGATTGCTCTGACTTTTCATTGTCATTTCCTTCTCCATAATCTCAACATCCGGAAAGTTTTATAGCACACAGGTAGCTGGAAACTAGAAGAAATTGAAAGAAAATAACAAAACATCACATCATGGGATGTGGGAAGAGTTAACAATATGTTTACATAGCTAACAGCTCTGAAAGAGTTGCAGCAGCTCTAAGCCAGTAGATCTTTCCCCTGAGCAGGAACATTGTATTGCTTCCCCCAACCCTCCAGTGCTCTGCTGCTCCCATGACAATGTCTGCCAGACATTCAAGCCTCATGCATACTAAAACACTGAATCATAAAACCAGAGAATGGCTCGGCTTGGAAGGAACCTTGAAGATCATCATCAACTCCAAGCCCCCACCGTAGATAGGGATGCCACCCACTAGATCAGGCTGCCCAAAGCCCCATCCAGCCTGGTCTTGAACACCTCCAGGGATGGGGCATCCACAACTTCTCTGGGTGGCCTGTGCCAGTGCCTCACTACCCTGACAGTGAAGAATTTCCTCCTACTGTCTAATCTACATCTATCCTCTTTTAGTTTAAGACCATTCCCCCTTTATTTTAAGACCATTCCCCCTTGTCCTATCATTATGTACCCGAGTAAAAAGCCCTTCTCTATCTTTTTTTATAAGACCCCTTTAAGTATTGAATCAGCTTGGTTTTGTTATCACTGACTTTTTTTTATTATTATTATTATTTTTATTTTTTTTTAATTTTTTTTTTTCAGTACAGTTTTTGACTTCGGAGGAAAGGTCACTGATCTGAAACAGCTTAGGAGAAATGCTGTGTATGACAATTTGCCAGCATGCTGATGTTACAGGATGCTCGTTCTTGCTCACTGGAAGTGATGTCTTTTTAATAGGGCTTCTGTATTGCTAATTAAATTGCTTGCAAGCACTAATCCCTGGTTTCAAATTCAAGAAGTGCACAGTAGTGGTGTTCACATTTCTTGGTGCTAGACTTCTCCAGAGATGACTGGTCACACTTACACCACATTGCACCTGTGCTTGGGTCTCCTCTATGCTCCATGCGTTGTCACAGAAATCCTACCACATACTTACGCATGCTTAAGTGTGTGTGTGTGATTTTGCATTGCTTTGCTTCAAAGCGCAGCAATAATGGGAGAGCTGTGTTGTGGTCTTGTGAATTATTGCTTTTTTACACAGCAAACTTAAAAACCACTTTCTTTGCACAACAAACTTTAAAAGCAAATTACATGTTGTGAGTATAGGAGGAAAGTACTTACAGAAACATACTTGCAGATATAAAAGCTACTGCAGTAATGTGGAGGACTGCTGAGGACAAAGAGAGATAAAACTGCATTTCATCTATTGTCTATTGGGACAGGCCCCGAAAGCAAACTATTTGTGGGAACCAAGTTTTGTTTTAGATGGAACTGGATGATTCATTTCAAAATATAGCCTGAGAATACACTGGCACTTATGCAACCAGGAGGATGAGTACTGGGAATTAAGCTGTCTGGCAGGGTAAACATATCCTTCATGTCCACAGCACCAAAACAGTCATCCATGGAGCTGGGGTTATTATAAAGGTTAGCTTATTTTTATTTCACTTATGTGAAATTAAAGCAACAAGGAAAAACTAGGGAAAGGCTATCCTTTTATTTTTTGTGCCGTCTGCAAAGCATTTGCTGACAGATCCTTAGCTGTGGAAAACTGCCCATTTATCTGTCTTAGCACATGATCTGCTCTTCAGTACCCTAGAGCTTAATCTAATATTCTTAACACTAAATTAACTTAGAATGTGAAATTAAAAGAGAAGGAAATTATGCACTTACAGTGACAGAAAACAGATCTTAATGATTTCATACCTCTGGCCCGAATGTTGTCAGTGTAAGCCTTAAAAGAGAGATTTAATATTGCTTACTTAAGTTAATACTTTTAAAGGAAACATCACTAATATTTGAATAGTTATTTAATTTTCATCCTTGGATTTTTTTTTATTATTATTATTTTTCTGTAAACATCTATCTTTTTGGACATCACAGTGTGAAAGACCAGTATTATATTGAGCATGCCTACATTACACTGATGTTAGAAAATAGGTGGGATTTCATTTTAGTAATGTCATCATCAGTCATTCAGACTTATGTCACTGTACATTTTAAAATAACGGATTTATCCAGTGCTGAAGGAATGTGAAAGGAACAGTTCATATTTCTGATATCTGCCTAAATAATAAATAAAAATGAAAGATGGAACTGTATCATAGCTATTGAGGATGATTGTAGATTTCCAAGAGGAACAATAATGCAGGAGATGACACAATCTTTTGTCTACTTAATTGTACATTTCTTTGTGTCATGTCAAGTTGCTGCAGCTGTGTATCCTCTCCTTTTACTCACTCAGATTTTGCTTGCTGTATAGGTCCACTGGCATGGATCCTTGTTCATTTTCATTATATAGGAAAACAGGAAAACAAGGTACATCACACAAAGCTATATCAAATTATTTTGAAAGTCTGCAAGTTGAAGATATCTCAGAGAAGTGCCCCGGAGCCTCATGAGCTCCTTGAGCTCTTCAGAATAAAGTGCTCAGCATAGTCACATCTGTCACAGTGCAGTGAGATCAAGAGTTGTGAGATCAAGACAGAGATAGTACTAGCAGGACTGATGCCTCTTGTTCAGATAGTACATGTTGCTCAAATTAGTCAGAAAACTCAATTTCTGTTTGCAGGATCCCACCTATGTTAGTTTTAATATGAACAAAACTCATATTAAGTTTATTGATTCAAAAGTATTATTAAGAGCCCTAAAATAGTTTACAGTTTTATTGTCTGTCTTTTTGGAGAAGCTGACTGCAGCTTGAAGTCTAGTATGAGATACAAATGTACCAAAGTGAATTTCTAATGCTAAAATGTAAACCACTTCACCAAGTTCAACTGGGTTCAGATTTTATTGCAGTTTCCCAAAGTTCAGAAACTGCAATAGAGTTGGGAACTGCACCTTCACTAGCACACTGTATTTTTTTTTTTTTTCTGGAATGAAAATAAGTGTCAAGACATTAAGATATATATCTATTGAAAAGCAGGTAATGAAAAAGTAAAACTTGTTTGACACTTCCTTCACCAGACCCCTTCCTGAGCACCAGGGCTAGGGATTTACCTATAGACTTCATTGATTTCCCAAGCCTGTGTGATGACAGAGTCACAAAATCACATTAATGTGATGAAGGAGACATATAAAGTCATTGCCTGATGTTACAGACAGTAGTGGTGGGAATCCTCTGACCTAGCAATGTCAGGCTGAGCAGTAAATAAAATGTTTTGGGGAATAACGATTGCACAGTAGGTGTTCTTGGGCAGGCTTTGGCAAGATGGCATGAATGCCATTGATTCAGGGAAGAAACCTCATTGGATTGACCTACTAGTCCCCCAACAGGAGGAGCAGACCAGCTGAAGTCCCATCGACTCCAACAGAGATGTAGACATCTTGTCCAAAGGCAAGAGTTTTACACAGAAAAAGCATCTTTGGAGAGAATGGCTGTGAATGTGGAAAGGTAGAAGAGGAAACTGGATGTTCTCTGAACTCCTTTGAAAAGTTCTTTCTGTTTAGTAGAAAATATGAAATTCCTACTTACTCAAGTCTTGATACAATGTAATTCTAAATATGATTGGGAGATCAATTTGTAATTGTTTGAACAGTCAATGCCTCTTTAGTTGTACATTCAGAAAAAGTAGACACTTTGGCTATTTAAATAATTTCTTTAAAGAATGATATTAATCCAAGAGCTTACTGGAAAACCATTGCACTCTAAGATGCCTTGAGTTTCTTCCTTATGCACCCAATTACTTGTACGTGTTTCCTTCCTCAAGGGTTTGATGATGAAATATTATAAACCAGAACTGAAGTGCATTAGCAAAGCCATTCTGATATGAAAAGTCTGCACACAGCAGTCAAGAATTACCCTTTGTTATCTGTTAAGTTGGTAGGTCACAGCTGGAGCAAACCAGAATAAGAAATATTCTTTTTATTTTTTTTTTTTTTTTTAATGAGAGATGGATCTGAGACCTTTTACCAATACAAGTTACAAGTTTGGAAGAAGGAGAAGAAGAAACAAAGCACAATGGAAGAGGCAATGATGTATTTTGAAATGGGTTTCTTTGCTAATCAAATCATTACTGGCAACAACTCATTACAGCTAAAGTAAAGGCAATGTGAATGTTTGAAATATTCACCTAAAAAAAAAAAAAGAAAGAAAAAAGAAAAAAGGGGAAAAAGAGAAGAGCAGAATATCTCAATGACTTCACTCTGTCTTTACAAAGTCAAAAGTCATGTGGACTTCTAAAAGCTGACTAAACACAAATTGGTAGATGTAAAAAGGGGTTCTAAAATGCTTCCATCCCAAATACAGAAGAAATTGGCATAAAAACAAATGCTTAAAGTAAATCCCTGATAGGAAGAGCTGTGTCATGTGTCTAAACAGCAAGTACAGTGCCAGAAAAATAAAGGGAAAAGGAGACAAACAGTTCCGTCTTGTTGGTAGAGCTAATAATAATAATAATAATAATAAAATACATATAGCCCTTGATATAAATAGTATATTCATCACAAAGTAAAATTCTGGTCTTCCAGGGCTCTGTTGGGGATTCAGAAGAGGGAAAATAATATGTACGGTTTGATTCACTAATATTAGAGAAGGAATCTCACTTTTCTATCTGCAGCCTTAGGCACAATACTCACAATGTAGGTGGGAACAACAATACCTGAGACAATTTTACCCACTTCATTTTGCCTACAGAAGCAATAGATTACATGTTGCTGGCTTGTTCTGTTTCTCCTGTTGACAGTTTCTCTCTCTCTATATATATACATAATTAAATAAAATTGTTCTAGGGCCAGGGTAGGAATTTCTCTGTGTTTGAAGAAAGGGGAAAAGATATATAAGTATAGTTTTAAGCTTGGCCACCTCTCATGGCTACACTTGCCCTAAGAGCATTCCTAGAACATTCATTTATGATCTAGATATTGTTAAAGTGTTTGCATGGTTCCATGTTCCCATAGACAGAGGTTGAAACAGAGAACGCTACTTACGCAAGAAAAAAGCTGTTGTTATTGTAAGGGTGGTCTAGCACTGGAACAGATTGCCCAGAGAGGCTATATAGTCACTATCACTGGAAATATTCAAAACATGATTCATCATGGTCCTGGGCAATCTGCTCTAGCTGACCCTGCTTTGAGTAGGGAGATTGGACTAGGTGATTTCTGGAGGTGCCCTTCAACCTCAACTGTACTGTGGCTTGTACCTACCTAGCCATGGAGATTTCAATGATTGTTGTGTGCCTTGCAAATAAGCAACTTTCTCAGCCCAGCTCCTTCCTTATGCAAATTTATCACCTGCTGTGAATAAAGAATAATTCTGTGTGTCCCCCTTAGCACACTCAAGTGAAAGTGATTGCTGACTTTCAGTCCTTTACAAATAAGCCTTAAAGAAGTAAGAGATAGTTTAATGTCAGCCTCAAACACAATTTCTCTAGGGCTTTTTTATCAGCATTTAATTTAGACAAAACAGAAAAAGAAAAAATATATATATATTTGCTATTGTGGTAACTCTGAGGTTCAGTCATTACCTGAGTAATCTGATGAATTGAACATAGAATGGGCAAACCAAACAAACACCTATTGTTCAGACAGATACTAGATGAACTGCTGCTACTGTCAGTACTTGGAGATGCATAGAATTATTAACAATATTTTAATGGGACAGGTCGTACCTCAACAAGCTAAATCAATAGCAGAACCAAAATCACTGCTGTGTCTCATTTGTAACAGAGGACTGGCACACCTGACCTTGGCCCTTTTTAACAAGGATGCTGTCATTAACAGAATACATAATGAACGGTAAAAGCAATATTTCAGCCAGCCTTAGAAAGTGGCTTATGAATTAATGCCTCACCAAGTAAATTCACAGATTGAATATAATAAAATTATTGAACTTACTGTTGTCTCTTGTATGCTATGACCATCAGACCTGTGCAAATGATAATGAGTGCATGCCCTGCTTCAAAACAAGGGAATCTGAGTAAGGGTGAGAACTTTGCTTTTCCTTTTGGCCCAGAAATAGAATGAGATGGATCTGGACTATCTTGCATCCACACTATTTCTGGAGCTGCTCTCTGCCTTAGAAGATTAAAGTCAAGTTTTACTCACTCCCTGTCACTACCCAGTCAGATTCAAGAGCACTATAAATACTAATCAAAAATAAATATAGAGGAAATATACAAAAAGAAATTTGTGATCTTGTATCGCATTTCCCTGTTTTTGTTGTTGTTTTTAACTTTAAACTGTCAGGAGCCACATTAATGATGAATTTGAACCATAGTTAGTCACCACTGAAAATAGCCTGGCTTTGTCCTCTTCACACTCTCCCATCAGGCATTTATACAAGTTGATGAGATTCCCTCTGAGCCTCCTTTTCTCCAGGCTGAACAGTCCTGGCTGGTGGAAGTGATTGTCCCACTCTGCTCTGCACTAGTTAAGCCTCAACTCGAGTGTGTGCCCAGTTTGGGGCACCACAGTGTAAGAAGGACATAAAACTGTTAGGGAGTGTCCAAAGGAGGGCTACAAAGATGGTGAAGGGTCTGGAGTGCAAGCTGTATAAGGAGCGACTGCGGTCCTTTGGTTTGTTCAGCCCAGAGCAGAGCAGGCCGAGGGGAGGCCTCATGGTGGCCTGCAGCTCCCTCACGAGGGCAGCGGAGGGGCAGGCGCTGAGCTCTGCTCCCTGGGGACAGCGACAGGACCTGAGGGAACGGCATGGAGCTGGGACAGGGGAGGGTCAGGCTGGGTGTTAGGGAAAGGTTCTGCACCCAGAGGTGGTCGGGCACTGGGACAGGCTCCCCACAGAGTGGTCACAGCACCAAGCCTGCCAGAGTTCAAGAAGCATTTGGACAATGCCCTCAGACATAAGGTTTGATTTTCAGGTGGTTCTGTGTGGAGCAAGGAGTTGGACTCCATGATCCTTTCAACTCATGATATTCTATGATTTTATGATTCTAGCTCTCTTTTCTTTCTTCACAGGAGAGATGCTCCATTGCCTTCATCATCTTGGGGGTTTTTATTGGACTGTCTCCAATATATCCATTTCTCTCTTGTACTAGGAACCTCAGTACTAGATATAGTAATCCAGGTAGGCCTCACCAGTGCCTGACAGAGAAGAAGGATCATCTCACTCAACATGCTGGCAAGATTTTTTCTAGTGCAGCCTATGATACCTTTACCTTTGTAGTGGCAAGGACACGTTGCGGGTTCCTGTTCAGCTTGGAGTCCACCAGGACCTCCAGGTCCTTTAGTGCAAAGCTTCTTTCCAAATGGGTGGCTCCCAGAGTATATTGATGCAAGGGGTTGTTTCTGCCCCATTGCAGGACTCTCTCAAACACCCTCCAATGCTGACAGCTTTGATTCTTCTCTAACTGCTCCTGTCTTGATATATTGCTTCTTGGCCCAAATGGAAAAATCAGGATCTAGCCAGCCATAAGCAGTTAATAATAATCTTTTCATAATCATTTTTGTGGAATTGCACTTTATCCAGGGAGAGAGGCCTTTGTAATCATAAGGTCTCTAAAGGCAAATAACATCCTGGATAAAGGAAGCAGAATATCAAAATGCAGGCACAGGTGAGATGAGGTGTTCTCAAAGAGGGGGAAGGAGTCCCTTTATCACACAGCATGGCCTTTCATGTTGCTTACCAGATGTTTCCTGTGACTGCTAACCCTCTAGACATTTGGATAAAATGCTGGAGAAAATGGTTATTCTTCAAGGAAATACCAGCAGAATATATAGCATCCCAAGTGGCATCCCAAGGGTTAAACAACTTAAAATAGAAGCACATTGACTATAATCCTTTTTTTTTTTTTTTTCCTTTTTTTTTTTTTTTTTTCTTAGAGGTGTTTGCTGGAGCAGGACAGTTTTTGTTAGATGTTTCAGTGATATGGAGAGGATTTAGGTACATTAAATTTAACCCCTATCGAGCACCTGCAGGCAGCATGTAATTAGAGTACATTTTTTTAGATTTTATCTCAGTCTTGGTGTCTGGGAGAGGGTACTACCAACCTCTCCTTTTACTGTAATGTTGCTCATGGATGCTTCTTGGCTTTCCAACCTTGGCAGTGTCCCTTTAAATGTTTTAAGCATTTAAGAATTTATTGGAAGTGGAAGTAAGAAAAATAAAAGGTGTTTTATTAGAACATTAGAACATGCAGCAAGACCAGCAGAACAAGTGGCTCAGAGAACCAAAGAAGCCCAAGGGGCAAGCAAATGAATGAGCTTGGTGAAATGACTGGTAAACACTGAAAAAAATAACGCAGGGCAGGGAGTCACTTTTTGCTGGAGAAAAGAAGTAAAAAAGAGAGAATGGAAAGTCAAAACATCCTAGCCATAGCATGTCTAAAAATAATTTTATATTTTGATTAGCTGTATAGCTGTGTACTGTTAAACTTGTACAGCCCTTCGTAGATATATTGTGGGGTTTATTGAAAAAAATATCATATCTTCACTTCTGTTTCAATGGAAACCAAATCTCTTGCTAATATTATTCTTCCTTTTATTTGGCCATCCCTTCCAGATGTCTAGCAGTATTGCATACTCACAGAATGTAGGAAAAAATATACTTACTTTAATGCAGGTGTGTTTTTTTAATTATTTTATTTTTTATTTTTTTACATGCTGCAGCTAAACAGGAAGCACATAGCTCTTTAGTCTTTGGCAGTGGAAATAAATTTTAGTGCATAATTTTATTTTTATGCCTACTCTGAACCATCTGACTGCTGCTGGTGAAATTGCTATGAAATCCAGGTCACATATATATCTAAATAAAAGGCAGGTTTCTGACTTTATTTTATTTCTAACGGACAGCTGAAGGATGGCACTTTGAAGACTCAAAAGCAATCTTGTTTTCTTGTGTGGATGTAGGTACCAGACTATTTTTTTTATTTGTTTGTTTGTTTTGTTTTGTTTTAAAGTCTGAGCATTTATTTCTTCATGCCTCAGCATGGTTACAAGAAAATGCAATACTTAGAAAAAAAGTAATTTTTTTACTGAGGTAAATTTCAGGATTTATAATCCTTTTTGATTTGTTTTCTTTTCATCTAATGATTATTAAAGAAGTCTTGAGAGCCATAGAACCTGCATAGCATAATAACACTTAATAAGTTGGGAATAACCTGCAGTAACATTTCAAAATTGTCGTGTTTTTGTGAGCGTCAACATGCATACCTCAGTGAGCTGGGATGAGTGAAAGGCAAAGATCCTTTCCAGCATTGTCCCCATCCTTACTTCTATTTTGCAATGGAGGTAGAGCAGGCAGGCTGCCACAAGGTTGGCACCATTAGTATCACGTATCCCACTGTGCTCTTCCTTCCCACAAAAGGGGGGGATTCAGGTGTCATAGGTGCTTCCAAGATGTCTTCTACCTGGAAATGCCCACTACTTTCCTTTCATTAAACCCTCTTGTCTTGCATCCCAGTAAGGCAAATGAAGAGCTGCTGTAATTGTGGATAGTCTGATAGTGCAGTCAAAAATAGGTCATAAAACTGAGAGTTTGATAGTGGCTGAAGGAAGAGGGAGTTTTTGTTTGTCCCACTGTTGTAAGGTCTGTGGGACAGCTCTTTAGGAGAGAGCACAGAAGTGTTGATTCCCTTCCCTTCCCTTCCCTTCCCTTCCCTTCCCTTCCCTTCCCTTCCCTTCCCTTCCCTTCCCTTCCCTTCCCTTCCCTTCCCTTCCCTTCCCTTCCCTTCCCTTCCCTTCCCTTCCCTTCCCTTCCCTTCCCTTCCCTTCCCTTCCCTTCCCTTCCCTTCCCTTCCCTTCCCTTCCCTTCCCTTCCCTTCCCTTCCCTTCCCTTCCCTTCCCTTCCCTTCCCCCCACATTGAACCCACAACCTGAGATTACTGTGGTTTCTTGGCTGACATTTTGATCTTTTGTTGTATTTCAATATATTTGGTAAATACCTACAGCACTGAAGGGGTGATAATACAGGAAATGGTAGGTCTAAATACATTCAAATATTATTCATGTGCAATGGCTTAGACCAGCAATAGCTCTGATGCCTTTTTGCTGGTAGGGATCTGTAAAGAAAATTTTGTATGCACATGTCTGTAAAATGCAACAGAGGTTAAGAGAGCAACATCATGCAAAATATATTTTACAATAAGATTAGCATTAGAAGTGCCACTGAAGCACAGTTGTATAGCAAATACTCATCAACTGCTTTCTGAGCAAAATCACAAGACTGTCAGGGCACTGAGACCTTGTAATTTTCTACTGTGTTTCCCTGTTCACATTTATCCCAAGTTAATAGAGGCCTTACTAACACAGGTGAGCTTAGGAATAAACAGGAAAATCACTGCTGACAGTTTTTGTACATTTGCAAATTCTTCTTTTGTATTGTGGTGTCCAGACTACTGCAAAAGCAACTAAAGAAACATTTTTTGGGGGATGGGTCTCAGTCATTCCCTCTACAGGCTAACCTGAGTGCCATCTGGATGTGAACCTACCACCACCTGTACTTGAGAACTCAGCAACATAATAAATAGTTAGTGAATAAAAATACAGCTACAGAAACTTGTTGCATGGGATTACTAAAACAGATTACTAAGAAAACATTTTAGCAAGGTTCTGATGTTTAGTCTCAAGGCTCTGAGGTCAGGAGACCTCACTGTCCCCAAGATGAACCCTAACTTAGATAATTAAGATCATAATGATAGTTGGTCTGGTTAATGGCACAGGACCAGAACAGCTCAGTCATGAATCAGACCTCCACTATGTAAAAAGCTCTGTAGATGTAAAATAAAGAACTTCCACCAAAGATTTGAATCACAGAATTCACAGAATCACAGAATCACAGAATCGTCTAGGTTGGAAGAGACCTCCAAGATCATCTAGTCCAACCTCTGCCCTAACACTAACAAGTCCTCCACTAAACCATATCACTAAGGGCTACATCTAAACGTCTTTTGAAGACCTCCAGGGATGGTGACTCAACCACCTCCCTGGGCAGCCCATTCCAATGCCTAACAACCCTTTCGGTAAAGAAGTTCTTCCTAATATCCAACCTAAACCTCTCCTGGCGCAACTTTAGCCCATTCCCCCTCGTCCTGTCACCAGGCACATGGGAGAATAGACCAACCCCCACCTCTCTACAGCATCCTTTAAGGTACCTATAGAGAGTGATGAGGTCTCCCCTGAGCCTCCTCTTCTCCAGGCTAAACAACCCCAGCTCCCTCAGCCGCTCCTCGTAAGACTTGTTCTCCAGACCCCTCACCAGCTTCGTTGCCCTTCTCTGGACTCTCTCGAGCACCTCCATGTCCTTCTTGTAGCGAGGGGCCCGAAACTGAACACAGTACTCAAGGTGCGGCCTCACCAGAGCCGAGTACAGGGGGACAATCACCTCCTTTCTTTTCTAGAATATCCTGAGTAGGAAGGGACCCACAAGGATCATTGAGTCCAAATTCTGACTCCACACAGGACCACCCAAAAATCAAACCGTGTTTCTGAGGGAGGCATTTCTGTCCAAATGCTTCTTGAACTCTGGCAGGCTTGTTGACATGACTACTTCTTTGGAAGCCTGTTCCAGAGGCCTGGGTGCATTCTCCTTACTTTCATTCATGCGGTACTTTAGTCTTCAGCAGTCATTAGAGAGAGAGAGCAAGAAATACATGCAGAAAGTGGAGAGATTAAATGAGATCTTTCAGCTTGTGGAGTTTTCTTTCTGAATTTTCTACTGAGAGGTCCTAAGATACCAAGTAACTCACTTTAGTACCCAAGAACCTCAGTTTAGTTGACAAGGTTTTGAGAAATTTATTCAGATCTTATGGTGTAAGATATAGCAGCAGCTGGGGACGGTTGAAGAACATGGTGCAGCAATATTTATTGGTGCAGGAAACTCCTATCTGGAGAGCTACATTGCTGGCCAGATACAGGCTTCTACTCTTAAATAAACTAAACTATCACTGTCATTGACTGTATAGGTTAGGCCTCTCTCCATTGCCTAAACATAACCTAGAATATCCTGTGTGACTCAGTCTGGTTCTCTGGGGTGCAGATCAGCCTTATGTTTTACCTGCTTGGATTTAGGTGTCTTGTTTCTTTAGGTGTGTGTGACCTATCTCAGACCTTAAGAAACCTAAGCTGTGTAAAATATAATATCAATACTAAATGTCATATATAATTTCACCAAAAATCTCCAAGCCAACTATTAAAGGAAAACACTAGACAAAAAAATGTAATGGTTGAAATATGAGTAAATCTTTATTTCTTTCTGCTTCAGGACTATAAATGCATAGACTACGGGGGCAAAATGTCTACTGCAAGATGCTGACTAATGAATTAGTCCCATACACTATAGTCAGATAGAACTGTGTCTTATTTCATTAAAATTATTTCCCTTTAATGATGGGTTTGTGAAATACATAAATGTCTAGATTGTCAGAAAATACGTGCTTTTTAAAAGTATGTCTGTAGTTTCTTGTTTAAACAGGACTTTCTTGTCCTGATAGCCTGAGATAATTATCGTGGTACAGAGAAAAGGAAATGAGAGAAGAGGACATTTAGGAAAAGTCCTATTTCAAACTTGACTTGCCAATGTTCTGAATGTATGCTTGTGAGTTAGAAACCCCAGTTTTCCCATTTTCTCTGACTCCTTCTTACCTCTGTATCGTTCTCACAAACTGTTGTCATTCTCAGTAAATAAAACTGGTAATTAAATAGCAATATTCTAGTAACTGCTGAAACTTAAGACTATTCATTTGCATGAGAATGAAACAGAAAAAAAAAAAACATAAGTAATTAAATTCTAAATTCTATTCACTAGTGCAAGGTTGTGGAATTTTTATTTTTATTTTTATTTTATGTTTATTTTTATTTTTATTTTTATTTTTTTATTTTTATTTTTATTTTTATTTTTATTTTTATTTTTATTTTTATTTTTATTTTTTGTTGATAGTGGTGATGATTTTTTTGTTTTGTTTTGTTTTGTTTTTGTTTCCTGGCTTTTGTTTTGTTTTGTTTTAATCATATAAACCATAATCAAATAGAGAAAATAAAAAAGGTGGGAGCATTAATTTTCTTTTTTAATGGCTTAGCAAATTCAGATTCTGGTTGGGAGGCGATAAGGGTTTCCTGTATGGGTACCCTGCTGTAAGTGGAACAAACAATTTTAAGACACAGAGAAATGTGAGACACCAAATCCATATGATACTCTGGAGAAGGCATAAAGAGATAAAGAAACATTTTTGTCTACTGAAAAAACAAAATTATATATATATATATATATTATTTCAAAAGCTTTTCTTGTTCCCAAACAGGATCACTTCTGCAGAGCATCAAGTTTAGCAAAATGCCTAAGGCATCAAAATAGATGAGGACTCAGAGCATATGCTTCTAATTTGCAATCATATAATATTTGCCTCCTAATATTCTCCCCTCCTCCCCCCCCCAGCTTGTTATTGTGCAAATGCTATGATTAAAATAGCTCTCATTTCATGATCACACAATCAGCCTGAGGCCTAGCCTGCAAACACTTAACTAGACCCTAAAATATGTGAATTATCAAATATGCAACTTTCTTGTCTGACAGGAGTATTGAAACTCCAAATTGAAAGTCATGAGCTCCCTACACCCTTGACAAAATAGTGGCTATCACAACATGTAGTCTTTGAATATCACGATCTGGTGGACCTCTAGTTTTATGTGAAATAAGTTGTTTCAGGTACCTATCCTCACAAAACAATTGAGACACCAGATGACACTTTCTCCTTGAGTTTGAAGTTTCAGAAATCATAACTGCTTATTTGCTTATTTACTCTTCTCCAGCTAAATTAGTAATACTCAACCTAGTTGCCTGCAATGAATTATCCATGGATGATAAACCTTTCATAAAAAAAGAAAAGAAAAGAAAAGAAAAGAAAAGAAAAGAAAAGAAAAGAAAAGAAAAGAAAAGAAAAGAAAAGAAAAGAAAAGAAAAGAAAAGAAAAGAAAAGGAAGGAAAGAAAGGAAAAAAGGAAGGAAGGAAGGAAGGAAGGAAGGAAGGAAGGAAAGAGAAAGAAAGAAGGAAAGAAAAAGGAAGGAAAGAAGGAAAGAAGGAAAGAAAGAGAAAGGAAGGAAAGAAGGAAAGAAGGAAGGAAGGAAGGAAGGAAAGAAAGAGAAAGAAAGAAGGAAAGAAAAAGGAAGGAAAGAAGGAAAGAAGGAAAGAAAGAGAAAGGAAGGAAAGAAGGAAAGAAGGAAGGAAGGAAGGAAGGAAGGAAGGAAGGAAGGAAGCAAAGAAGGAAGGAAGGAAGGAAGGAAGGAAAGAAAGAAAGAAAGAAAGAAAAAGAAAGAAGGAAGGAAGGAAGGAAGGAAGGAAGAAAGGAAAGAAAGAAAGAAAGAAAGAAAGAGAAAGAAAGAATTTTAAATGTATTTTTTAAATGGTCTGCTCTTAAATAATGTGCTATTACCAGAAATCTGTCTTGAAGAGATAACAGCATACTGCATGGACACAGAAGAATCATAGAGCCTGATCCACAAAAGGACCCAGATTACTAAATTTGACTTCCCAGTTGTGTCATTCAGCTGCACCTTCTGCCAACACCTGAAGACATCTGTTTTTGTCAGTGCTTTCACACTGGGTATTTTCAACTTTTTTTCCACACAAAACTAGGTATTGGTGCATTAACACTGCGTAAAGGACCTGTTCCAATTCATGTTTCAAATGCATAGCTACCAAAGCAGACATCATAAATTCAAAGAGAAAGAGCTAATACTTTAATTTCCTCTCTTCTCTTTCCTGCATTTCTATCCAATAACGTAGTGGCTTACAATGTTTTTTTTGTTCATGTAATGAAACTTTTTTTTCCCTCTTTTCTCATATTTTCTATGTTTATATGCATGTATATTTTACTGGATTTAAACCTATTTTTTCCTAAGGCAGCTAGTACCATTCACTGGACCATGTGGATACAATTTTTTAAGTCTAGTTATTTTGGGTGCATTAGGAAACATCCAAAAACAGTTGGGGACTGCATAAAATTTCACTGCTTGGCCAGTTTTTATTAACATATGATAGGCCAGTGTTGTCTGCTGTTCCCTTTCATTTGGAGTGATTGTTTTGCCATGAGCAGCATGGTTATAATATACTTTTGTCTCAGCCTCAAGACAGTATTTTTATTCGTATTGGGAAATATGGTAGAAAAGTTTCTCTTTGTAGGCTGGATGTTGTCTACTGGATTTGAGAGTTCTGGGACATCTCTTGACAGCAGTAGGATGGTCAGGTTGAACAGAATAAGTCAATTCTGAGTCACTGGAGGCTGAAATGTGTTTGCTGTGAGTATCTGGTGTGAATAAACAGAGTTTCATTGAGGTCAGTGTAGAGAGAATGCAAAGATACCGCATTGATTTGCATCATCTGAGGACATCTAGCTTCTGTGCTACACTCAGCAGAACTAAAAAAAAAAAAAAAAAAAAGCCATTTTCTAAATTTATTGATTTATTTTTTGCTATCTAATACAGTTGTTAAAATGTCTGTAGTTTCACCATGGTCAATGACATAGAAGTCCTCTTAGAGTTTTAGGATGACAGATTGGTACATAAAATATATCAGAGACCAAGGAGTGGGCAGTACGTGCAAAATCAGGCCAGCTTCTGAAATTAGGTGGCATTTTCCTTTGTCTTTCAATTTGTGTATAATGGAAGATCACCAGTAAAGATACTGGCAGTAAGGCTTCACATGTGTATAGCATGTGTGCTGGATGACCTTCATCTGCCGTGCTAATTAAAAGAGGAAAGTCATTTTCTTTTTATGTAGGCAAAGGTGATATATAAAATCTCATTTTGGACTGAGTTGCCACCTGCCTTAGAAGAAGCATCCCCTGTGCTGTTCCTTGGAGATGTAATTTTTTTTTTTTTTTTTGGTTTGTCCTAAAGACTACAAAGAGCATTGGAAAACTTAACATAAGGCCCTAGAATCCAATAAGGATTTTCCCTTGTCTCAGATAAAAATTACAGGCTTTAGGAAAACTTATATTTTGGTACAATTCTGATTTAAATTATGGAGGAATTAGTGGGGCAGATTGTCAACAGATGGCACTTGTTGCAGGGTGGGAATGCAAGCCATGAATGCACCTTCAAAATTTCAATAACACAATTTTTAATTCCCTCTGACAAAATTGGGTAACAGCAGTGGAGACATGGCAGAAAGGGAAAATAATGCAAGGATTTGCATATACAGTACGTGCAGCTGTCACCTTGAGACAATGATATACAGAATTTTAAACATAAGCATCATGCATATGTGCACACAAACACATGCCCTCTCCCAAGGTTTCAGTTTGTGACTTCTCTGCTGTACTACTGTCCACTGCTAGGTTCAGCAGTCTACCCATGGATCTGAGGAGGGGTCTCCAATAGGCCTTGTGGAAGCTGGGTGTCCTACAGGAGCATCTCTATTCTGTCCTGATGATCTCAGGGACTCTTCTTTTAAAATTACAGTATAGCCTTGATGCTTTTCTGTGCTGCAGCTGGTCACCTTCACCACAGAGGCATCTCTGCCACTTACCTTAAAGATGTCCCAGGATTGTCATGACCATTCTGTTTTATTGGGATTAATGGTGTTTATATGCAGGCTTTGTTTGTGGGCAGACATCTTTCCCCATTTTAGGCTAAACAAATAGACGTTTTTTTAAAAAATTTAATAACACTGCATTGTTAAGAAAGCTACTTTT
This sequence comes from Cygnus atratus, assembly GCF_013377495.2. NCBI lineage: Eukaryota > Metazoa > Chordata > Aves > Anseriformes > Anatidae > Cygnus > Cygnus atratus. Next base: position 154,537,247 of record NC_066363.1, on the reverse strand, counting down.
CTGATGAGAGGGCATGGAGACTTCTCCACAGAACTTAGGTGTAGTTCAATCCGTGTCAGTTCAGTAGTTGGTAATAGCTGGGAAACCAGCCTGTAATATTTCAATGTATTCCCCTTGATGCATGCAAAGCCTGATTGCTCCCTCATAAGATATCTTGCAATGCATTCAGGGACACAGGGATAGAGAAAAAAAATATATTTACTGTGCACCTCCTGTTCTAATCACATTTTATTCTCCTTTGCTTTGATGTGTTTTTTGTTTGTCCTTTTTGTTTCTTTCAGGTTGCTTGTGGTTTGGTTTGTTTTTAAAAGGATGCAAAGCCCTCAAGGTGAGATTACATAGGTTAAGGCAAATGGTGTATTGCCTGGTGTTGAACCTGTCATGATAGAAGAATCTGTCAGAGAACACAGGAGAATTCAAAATACAGAAAAATGAAAATTAGAACAATGACCTGGACTCTTCCTACAAAGTTCTGAAAAATAACTCAAATATCCACACGTCTACAGCTTACAATTAGGGACAAATATGTGTTTTTGCTGCCTTTCATAGATGCATTTATTAATGAAGTAGTGTTACCCCAAAGTTAGTTTGGCTGATTAGCCAACTAAAAAATCTGCCAGCACAAAATGTTCAGTTAATCGAAGCACTTTCCAACAAATTATTGGGAAGTAGTTCTAGATACCAAATGTGGTGATTCAGACATCTGTGATGAGATGGAAATGATGGTTCGAGAAGCAATTTCAATTCTTCCTATTTGACCAAGAACAAACACACACTCTTTTTGACCTGTAGCTATACACAAAAACAGCTTATTTCTAGAGTAATACCCAAGTCATGACGAGAGCTCGTCTTTTTTTTTTTTTTTCTCTGAATCACTCAAGAGATTTAAGGATGCAGAAGAAAGCGCATTTGAGGAATTCACTAACTCTAGGTTAAAGAAGGTTTCTGTACAATCTCTGTGTAAACTTCAGTTTGAAGAAAACTTACTTAAAGCGTTAGAGCAATAGCTTTAATGAAGTATAGACATTACTTAGTGGAAGAGACAATTATGTTTTCACAAAGATCTAAATATTATGTGCTAACAAATACCTGTATATTCAGTTACAAATTAATCTGTTTTTCCACATGCAGTGGCTAAGTAAAAGCTATTCTGTGAGACCAGCCAAAGGGAAAACAGTAAGATAGCTATTATTTTAAAGAAAATGAATAGATTAGTAACTACTTTGATTGAAAAACATAAGAAAATGTGAAAAATTGATCTCTTTGCCCTTTAAGGTGCTGTTGCTAAGTGATCAGTTGGTACTTCAGGATAAGGGGATTATTGCTCAGTGAAGTGTTTAGCACCATGTTCCTTTTCAGCTTCTGTAAATCAGAACATTTTATTTTTTTTTAAGGAGAGGAAGTGTATTTTGATCATTCTGAAAGGTTTTTCTACATGCCTGAAGCCTTTTAGAGGTACTTTCAAGTAGCTGATAAAAGCAATCTATAAAATTTATGAAAATATTTACATGTTTTCATCTTAGCAATAGTACCTCAGAAGACACATTGTGAATGATTATATTGTGAGATTGACAAGTATCATGATTGGCATTTGCTTTTACTTTGCCTTGTGAAACTAGACTATTATATGATCCTTCAGGTGAGGTCCATTTCTTTAAAAAAAAAAAAAAGTCAGGCAGCAGTCACAGTGATGAGTGTATTGTGCAAGGAAGGTTGAAGTACATGAGCCTTAGGAAACCAAATTGTTCTATAAGAAAGGTGAATCTGGGTTGTGATAAGCTATAAAGGGTGCTTGAGATGAGAAATTTCGCAGAAGTAAAGATAATAATGCTTCTTCTTCTCTCGTGCACTCTGCTAGCACTAAAATATTTCTGTGTATAAGCTCTGTCACTTCCACCCTGTTTCTGTATTTAAATTTATAAGAATTAAGGAGAACCATGACAGGAGTTGTCAGCAAATCAAATTAATTCAGATAGTGTTACACAAAAGAGTGTAAGTATAGGTCCAAAGCCAACATATGCTTGTTTGTTTGTTTGTTTCCCTAATGCTAAGTCAATGTTACAAATTTATCTTCCCCCTGTTAAAAATAAAAATAAAAAATAAATAAAAATGAAGCGTGCTTCTTGCACTGCAATATACAGACCTACACCCCACTGAGAAGAAATAAAAACAATCAAAAACAAAGAAAAGAGCACACATACACACAAAAACAAACCCTTAAATCTCAAAATTTAAATAGAAATATTTTTTTTTTTTTAAAAAAAAAGCAAGCTGAATATAATACTGAATACAAATTCTGGTCTTTGTTCTTTTTTTTTTTTCCTACAGTTAACATTCTCATGCAGATTATAATGGAGAAAACATATGAAATTAAAAAAAAAAAAAAAAGGAAAGAAAAACGTTTTGAAAGGAAATTTTGGTAAAAATCTTTTTGTATATGTGTTTGATAATGTTTTATTCCAAGTAAAGTCTTGAGGTGTAGAAACCAGTTTGCAGAAAACTAAATGGTGTGTAGAAAAGTCAAGGAAATACGAGTGATAAAAGTAATTCTTCATGAAGACTGAAAATTAACCTGTAAATATACCATGAAGCCCTCTTCTTTCCGGCACTATATCCTGATCAGGGAAGCTGGGTGAAGAGATGTGGTTACACAGTGTGGTCACAGAAAACTGCTACCACAGGGAGAGTAGAAGGAAAGAGTAACAAAGGAATAGAAGTATCAGGACAAATCTCAGGACTCTACAGTATGACAGAGAAGCAGGCCATGAGTGAAAAAAGGTATGTCCTGCATTTGTTCATGGAAGAAAAATGAAGAATGAAAAAGACAATTGTTCTTGTTGTTGTTATTATTATTATTATCATTATATTTATTAATTTAATGTAATTTAATTATTTTATCAAATATTTATTATTTTATATATTTATTATTATATTTATTAATTTATTATTAATATAATTTAATATTTATTATTATTTATAATACTACTACTAATACTACTACTAATAATAGTAATAGTAATAATAGTAATAAAAGGAAGGTAGACAAAATAAAGGGAAATGGTGGAAAATGCCTCATTTCAAAGATGAACATGAGAACCTGCTCCCCCAGTAACTATCAGGAACTAGGAGTGTTTGAAATTTAAGCAAATATTTATGTGGTGGATCAAGGTCTTAACAAAGAGAAGGGGGTAGATTTATGGAAGAGGAGAAATAGAAATCAGTGAAAGAAAAAGGAGCTCTGTGGAAAGCAATAGATAGGAAGAATACAGGCTCCCACCAGCAGTCTGACTACTGACTGCCCCAGGGACTGCATGGTGTTGTTTCTGCTATCTCTTTACATTGTTTCCTCAGGTCAGCCCTCACTTCCTTTTGTTAACTGCAGAGGTGAAGCCCTGAAGGTGTCAGATACAAGCGAAAGAACACCACGCAGGCAGCAACTGTACCAGTATTATGATGCACTGTGGAAGTGGCTGAGTGGGGCAACTCATACACTTGCTCATGATTTTCCAAGTTTTATCAGTGTCTGACAAGAAGTAGAACAAAATCCATCATATTGGGGACCAAAATGGCACGCTTAGCAGCAATAAGCTGTTTTGATGCACCTTAACCAAGTCTAGGCTTGGGAAAGAAAAAAAGATATCTATCCTTGAGCTTACCAGTCTCAAAAAGACCTCAAAAACAATTAACTAGAAAGTAATCACACCTGAAAATCATGGGGTTTTGTTATTATTATTTTATTTTGTTTTGTTTGTTTCGTTTTGCTTTGCTTTTAATCTGACACTTAATTCTAAACTGTTAACTCATTGGCTTAGATTTACGTAATTTGTTCAAGGAATATTCATAATGGTTTTTATAGGTGTTTTAATACCAAACTAATCTAATTAACACTTCTATTAATGCTGTCTGAGTTTTGCTGCTTTTTAAATTGTTATTCACTCCAAACTTTAACTGATGAGACTTTTTATTGTTTTCATTCTCTTCACAGAAAAACACACATCCATCTAAGTTCCCTTTCTTGGCTTTTGATGGATAAGAAAAACAGAACAACATGCAGGAACAAAAGGAGAGGAAAGAAGAAAAGGCTAGAAATGCATGAAGCTTAAAGGATAATCCTGGATGCAGAAGGAAATCCAAACAGCCATCACAGAAGGAAGGCAGATTTTGTTGAGGATTTTTGCTGTTAATTTATGATAGCATATATAAGAAGCTAAATTGGGAGTAGCAAGAGTTGGTTTCATATGCTTATAGCTCCCCAGACCCTTTACATCAAGAGTCATGTACTTGTCCTGTGCTTGAATCTTTAGTTTAAAAGGGAAACATTATTTTCCTTTGTCAGGATAAACTGATGAATATTTAAGTACCCACTGTTAAGGGAGTCTGATGGCTGAAAACAAGACATTGCTGCTTGTTAATTAGACTTCTGTGTGTAGTGCTCTGATATCAAGATGAACTACATTAGGGAAAAATATTTTATTTAAAAATATATATATATTTATAAATACAAAAACATTCCAAGCTACACCCTCTATAAACAAAAATAATACTCTGCACTCTGTGAAATTATCTGAAAACAAATCCTCTCTCTGACCTCGGTTTACACAGGGCTATGTGAATCCATCTGTCAGGAATCTCATGTCCTAAAAGCCTATACCAGTCTTTGCAAACCCTGGCATTTAAAGAAGGGAAATTGCTTCATGTGGAAGATTGTCATTATGCATGCAATGGCTCCTTATGGCAAGTGTTCTTCACTCAAATTAGGAATGTGTACAAGAGGGCTTGTCTATACTTAGTTAATAATAAATATCATTTAACCTGGACACGCATTCATTGTGACCTCCTGTTAAGTGATTTACTAAACAAAACATTGGAGACTTGTTTTGTTCTTAAGACTGAAGGAATTATTCAGCTCCAGGGAGTAGTGTGGTGAATAGATTAATATTCTGTCAGGTCACAGGCTGTTTACATCATGGCTGAAGCTAAACCCAACTGAGGTGGGAATGGCCAAAAATCAATCTTTTGTAAAGGTTGTAACAACCAGCAGCTTGGTAATGGTATACACCATTATTCAAGAAGTATACAAAAGTATTTTTCTGCATAAATCTAACATAAATCAGCACAGGATTATATGCAACTGTCAGCTCTTGGAAAAGAGCAGAGGATGTATTTTATGAGATGACAGTGCCTTTGCTTAAACTGTAGAACAAGTCCTTTCAAAAGATGGGAATAGAGTCATACAGAAGACGCATACGTTAAAGGAGGACAAGACTATCAGCTACTGCATGCCAATGTTTCTCCAGTGCTGTCTGTCCTGGGTCTCACATTTCAAGGGCAAGAATGAAAATCAAGAAAGGACACTTCTCCTCTCAGACACCAAGGAAAATTAAGCCAAAGGTGAAAATCATGATACTTTAATGATCAACTATAATTATGATATTATATCATTATAGTTGTTGGAAATTTTTTATTAAATGAATTTGCATGTCCTCATACTGTTTTCACAGGATAAAAGTGAATCCAGACTTTGAAAACAAATAAAAGGGAAAAGAAAAAGGAAAAAAAAAATGCCCCTCTCTCACAGTTTTACTAAAATGGGACTCTCAAAAAAATAAAATAGCAACTTTTTAGAATGGGATACCAGTTTGCTTCTAGGAGTTATCTTAGCTATCCTTCTTGACAAAGGATTAAATGTTGCTCATCCAGATTGGGTGAGTGAGAGGAATTTTGTAATTGTTTGAGCAGATCAAGTGCAAAATACTTCTTTGGCCTTGGGAACAAATAGGGTAAGTCCAAAATGCTAAAGGAAATGTCTTTTAGGATCTGGCAGCTTCCAACTTGCAGCCTAGGTTATTATTTCTGCTAGTTGGATTTTAAGGCTCTTAATGTATTCTCCAGGGAAAAGGTGAAAGAACTAGAGGAGGATAAATAATTTTATCATTTATTTAAGCTGAAGGTTGTCCCCATGAGGTGCTAATCTTATTCACTTGTCATTGTCAATCAATTTGTGATGCAAGAGGGAAAGGTGTAGGTGTGGGCTTTTAAATCACTGTGTATTATGTGCGAGCGTGGAAGCAGCTGTGGTTGTATAGGAAATACCATAGCCTCTTCAATTTACAACACTAGCTATAGAAAGAAAAGTGAAATCTTCTTTCAAGCCTGTCGTCTTTAATTACAATCTTCTGAAGGCTTTGCAGATAATAGGTCCCATCTCTTTCATAGTAAATCGTTGAGTATAAGAAAGCAGCACTGGCTTTCCGATGCCCAAGACAAATAAAGCTTTCAGTCTCCCTTCAGAAGCTTTGTCTCTTAACAGAAACTTTTTCAAATAAAGACTGTGTTGCTATTACATACAATGCTGTATATGTTGTTATTTTTGACTTGAAGAGGTGAGGGGAAAACATACCCTCTACACATCCCCAGGGATTCATTGTTAAGAAATCAATACCAGTAATGCTGCATTTTTGTGTCATCATTTTCTGCTTTGAGTTGCTTTACCACTTTTTCATAACAGCTGTAAGACTTTCTGGTCACTAGCTTAAGAGACGCATACTGAATTTCTTGTCATGAGCTATTCCTTAAAAATCTAGAAATGTAAAAGTGCTGCTTCAGACCAAGTGTCCAACTAGACCAAGTTCCTGTTTCTAACTGGGCATAAGCAGACTTTCAAGGAGAAAAAGAACTTGAAAGACATAGTTGCTTAGAACATTCTCTCAACCTTCATCGGTTTTCTGCTCAGAGCATGATCCTGAGTGACCCTAAGAGATGTATCTGCATTATTTCAGTTATGCTTAAACAAATGCTTAACGATGAAAACTTGATTAAGGAGTTATTAAGAGTTATCTCCCTGCATATACCCCTGCAGATTTTCCATCCCCAGGCAGAATTTCACAGGGGTTTTGTAAGCCATGTAAGCTGGACTTCTTAATTTTCCTTTTCCAGAGGTGCCTACACAAAAGTGATCTTTGATCTCTGCTGGATGGAATGCAGGGTGGAATTCTGCAGGTAAAGGTATCGTTACACTCAGAGTAGATTTTAAGAACAGATTCTTATTTTATTTTATTTTATTTATTTTGTTTTATTTTATTTTGTTTTATTTATTTATTTTTTTTTCCCCATGGCACAAAACCAAGACATCTACCAATAAGGAATAGAATATAAATATATATATATATAACATATTTTATATATATATATAAAATATATTATATTATATATTATTAATATATATAATATATTTATATATAAATATATAATAGAATATAAAATTATATATATATATTTTAACAATTGCAGGAAGACATACACATGTATGCAAGAGAAAAAAAAAAAAGAGTTTCTAGTCAAGTGGTCAGAACATGCTGTAGATGCTTCCAAGTCTGTGAATATTTAATTTGTTATTAAAATACTGAGAATTCTGACAAAAGAGACCAACTAGGTATGTGTAAATAAAAGAGTGCTGACAGAAACTCAAACAAAGCACTCCTGTGCTCTGGATTGTCTTAATTAGATGTCTCCAAGGTAAAACTCAAACACTGTAAGCTTTGGCTCCCTCCACCTTCCACAGTCTCTCAAATTATCCTATCAGGATGCAAGCACTCTCACATGCAAGGACATGCAGCACCTAGCTTCACATAGTGTTATGAAAACACTAGTGTGGTGATCTGTAGTCTACCTATCTTTTATTTATATATTTTTTAAATTTGGAAACAAAACCAAAGCAAAAAATAAAAATAAAAAATAAAAAACAATACACAAAATTTCACAAAATCACGGAATCATCTAGGTTGGAAGAGACCTCCAAGATCATCGAGTCCAACCTCTGACCTAACACTAACAAGTCCTCCACTAAACCATATCACTAAGCTCTAAATCTAAACATCTTTTTAAAACCTCCAGGGATGGTGACTCAGCCACTTCCCTGGGCAGCCCATTCCAATGCCTAACAACCCTTTCAGTAAAGAAGTTCTTCCTAATATCCAACCTAAACCTTCATGGTGTACAAGTTACACCTACATGGTGTAACTTTAGCCCATTCCCCCTTGTCCTATCACTGGGCACGTGGGAGAATAGACCAACGCCCACCTCTCTACAGCCTCCTTTAAGGTACATGTAGAGTGTGATAAAGTCACCCCTGAGCCTTCTCTTCTCCAGGCTGAACAATCCCAGCTCCCCCAGCTGCTCCTCGTAAGACTTGTTCTCCAGACCCCTCACCAGCATCATTGCCTTTCTCTGGACTCTCTCGAGCACCTTGATGTCCTTCTTGTAGCAAGGGGCCCAAAACTGTTATTTAAGGTTTTTTATCTTTGGAATTCATGAAGCCAAGAGGAGACAGAACACCAAGGACTGTAGTTTGCAGGTATAATCAGTTACTCTAAAAAGAAATAAACCTGAGTGTTGTGGACACAAGGAGATGTCTCTTGTCCTCAGAACCAGGAACCAGGGATCATTCTGTGTCTCTCTTTTTATTCAATAGTATAGACCCATTTACCTTGGAGGATTCACTAGAACAGTCTTTTAGAAGGTGGATGTCTGAATCAGTCACAGGAACTGTCTGAATATATCTTGCTATTGGCTGTACCATAAGCACTTCTGTACACTTCTCTTAGGAATGGTCCACAGACTTGCTCAGAAATGGTATCCTGGACTAAGAACATTTTTCTGATAACGTTGCTAAGCATTTCACAAAAGGAGTTTTGGTTTTGGTGAAGTGTTAGTTTCCAGAAGAAAATACTGGAAATTGGAAAGAGAAATGTATTGTTTAACAATGTACACAAAAGTGTCAATAAATAAGAAAAATAACTGGCATCACTATTCTAGATTATTGTTTTAAATGATAATAATGACTGAAGAAGGGCCTGCAACAAGTCATTAGCTGCAAACTACTCATACCACTTTGACAAAGTATTTTCTAAGGCATAGTTGTGGCATCCTAGACAAGGTGAGAACAGTGGCTGAGGATATTGTCTCGGGAAGGTATTGCACGCATGCAGTAAAATAAGAAAGAAGATGGTTGTGAGAATGAGCACCAATAATGAGGTTAAATGGACAGAAAACAGTATTGTGAGATAGGACAAGCCAAACTATTCTATGATTCTGTGATTCTGTGATAAACAGTCAGGAGCTGCATTGTGGAAGGCCAGTGTTGAAGGAAAGGACTAATGGTTTGTATTTAGTCTCTGTTAGAAGAGCAGTTGGATGAAAAGCTAGGGCACTTTGATGAGATTCGGGTGACCTCATTTTTGTGTATTTTGTGCTTTTTCTGCTACCACATTGTCGTTATCAAATCAGGTCTGTTGTCTATTCCCCTGCTTAATTTCCACCCTTGGTTGTCACTTTTATTTATATTTTAAGTCTTTGAGAGTAGGGATTGTTTTGGGGACTGTATTTATATAGCTTTTAGTATTCTAGTTGCAGGTCAGGCTTCAGACTTCTAGACACTGTTGTATATACATATTACATATAGGTTTATACTGATAACATTAATCGACTTATTTGGTATGTAAATACCCTCTGGTTTAAGTCCACAGGTATGATAACACTCTCACAGCTATATCTCTAACAGGCTGTTTTCTAACCTGAATTGGCTGACAACGTTCTCTCTGTAGTCAATAGTTGAAGGGAAAATATTTCATGTTAAGAGTTACCAGCCACCTATATCAAGACACCTATTTTAAATCCAGATAAATTGCATACAGGAAATGTCTGTTTCTCTCTGTGGCTGATGGAAGGATTTTAAGCAAGTGGATTAGCCTAAAAGCTTGAAGGGAAAAGAATCTCAGCCTACACTGGGTGCTATTTTGGTGTGTTTGGATTATCAACATTACATTAATCTTTGGTGAAATAGTTTGATTTATGGGTTCTTGATCTGTCTGTGTGAATCACAGATTTTAGTATAGCCATCCAGACTGTTTCCTATCTTGGCAATAGGATATTTTTTATTGCTGACAATTGCATGAGTAAGACTTTCCAGAAGATAGTATTTCCATAAATTAGTTGGATGCCACCTTGTACCCTGGCTTTTTGTTCTCATGGAGACATTTCCAATGCCCTGTTTAATTTGTTGCTAGCAAGCTATCACACTGCAAGTCTACAGGGTGTTTTTATTGCTTGTTTGGTTATTGTTTGTTGTTGTTGTTTGTTTTGTTTTGTTTTGGACATGTCACTGATAAAGGCTGAATGCTTTTTTGGGAAAAAAAAAAAGTGATCATGTAAATTTGTATTCTAAATTTGTATTCTTCCTGTTATCCATGCTTGTATTATAAAACTACTAATCCAAAGTACAGAATATCCTGTAGATATGTTTTAGCTTTGTAGATCTGCAATTTTTCACCTCCTCCACAAAGATGCAGGTAGACATATTTTCCTCCTTTCATCATTGCTGAAGAATTCACTGTTCTCTCTGCAACGCTGGGAGTGTACGATGCATATTGCTTACTGGAGTGAAGGTACAGAGAAGTCTGCTGCCTTCAGCAGTTAGTATTTTGCATGTCAGATTTATAAAAAAACACCTAACACTTTAGTAGCTCAGGTCCAAAACTGAAGTAGGGATGTAGAAAGCCTTCACAGAGCAGCTTTCTGGTCTTTAATGCTATTACAGCAGAAGGACCAGCAACGTAAGCATTGTAGTTGGAGGATGGTTCTTGAAGTTGCGTCTGCTACATCCAAAATCGTGACCAGAGCTGCAGAGCACAACAAGGGTGAGGTGAGTATCCAGTTCATGGCACAGCTGCACATTGCCTAGGAAGGAGTTTGCAAGACCATAGCAGAGACAGTGTCCGGCAGGATGTAAGGAAATCCATAGGTGACATGTATGTAACTGTATATGCTTTAGAAACAAACATGTCTCATTAGAAAGGTGAACTATCAAGAAATTGGCCACCTTCAGATACTAATAGCAGTGATGGGCAGAGAGCACAGAACTTACACATGCTACATAGCCTTGCTAGGACCTTGGGGAAGCATTTAAGCACCACACAGCCATAACAACACTGCCAACATTAATAAGCCTAAAGGTAGGCTGGAAATGTCCTTCTGTACTGCTGTTGCACCTTGATGAGCTGCAATCATGTCTCCCAGACCCTGTGGTGCCATCAAGTCTCTGTGCGTTGACAGAGCACAGGTTCCACGTCATCTCATTTCCTTCTTCTCTCCCTCAGCAATGTGCAGAAAAGCAGCTGGTGGGAGAGTTGGGCATGAAGCTTTACACCAGCTGAGAACTCCCTTATGCCATGGAGAATTGTAAACCTTTCATTAAGCCTCTGAGCAGTGTAAAGTGGTAGGAAGAGAAAGAGGGATCCTGGCACATGGCCATATGCACTGCTTTCACGTCAAAAAGCTTGAGCTGAAACAGCCACTGAACCCAAGACTAAGCATAAGATCCTCTCTGGGGTGTTAGGAATCATATGGTTATATGAGGCTGGGACAAAACTCTGGAGAAGAGCCAACTAGAAACTCTCATATATAGTGACAGAAGTAGTTAAAGAAGACTGGGATTTTGATGAAAATGTTCTGTATTTCTGATGTGACTTTCTCTATCCTGATCTGAATAGGTATTTACTCATCTGTCTCCAACGTACTAAGGAGGAAAAAAAAAAGTGATAAATTAAAATTGTATTCTCCCCTCCATTCATGCTTGTATTTTAAAGGTGAGTTGGTTTTATCCTCTCAGCTTCACTCCATACATCTTCCCTTAACTTCCTCCCTCCTTCCAACCTCATCCTTTCCTTCTCTCAGAAAGAATAGTTTTGGAGAGATCAGGAACAGGCTCATCAAAGCTCAGGGAAAAAGAAAAAATAGATAAATTAGATGAAATACAGGGATGGGAAAGATAAAAAAGGCAAATGAACCCCTCAAGTAAACTTTCTCTCATACTACTGTACAGCTGATGAGTTGGTTGGTATTTAGTTTGTTTATTTGGGGTATATTTTGCAATTCTTTTTATAGACATCTCACATAAGACATACCATTGCTTCACATTAAATTCACCAGGGATATTTTACCAAAATAATCATTTCTGCTTCCCTCTTCTGCCCCTGACTCCTACAGTGATTGAGACTCTCTTACCAGTTATCTAATAGCTTAATTTACTGTAATTTAGTTCTGCATTGCTTTTGATGGCTTAATTACTTTCTAATTATTTTTGGCTGTGGGAGGAAGCCAGGTGAAGGCAGAAGAATGAGCTGCTATAAATTATTTGTAATCTAGTAAAGTTACAGTTTCAGTCCAAAATTAAGGTCTTCTTTCACTTGGCATTATATGGAGAGTGATAATCCAAGCAGTCAAGGGAGAAGAGGAGGGAGAGCTGTGTTATTATTAGCCTTGTTTATTTTAGGTAGAATGCAGAGGTGATTAAAGATGGATCAATTTACTGCCTGTTGAAAACTAAGTCCCTTTCAGAAATAATATTCTAGTCCACTCTACTAGCCCCCAACAGACTCATCCTCTCTGTACTTTTATTTCATTATAAATAATGGGTCCTGTGTTTCTGTTGATCCTATTTCATTCAGGAGTAACATGAACAACAAACAGATTGAGGAATCTGTGCACTACCACACCAAGAGTTAGCAGCAATGAGCAGAAGTACAATACTCTTAACAACCAGCTCTTTTTTAAAACCTGATTGGGGTTTTGTTAGGTTTCTCATAATAAGCTGTTTTTGTTTGTGTTTGTTTGTTTATTTTCCTCCAAATAATATTTACAGGATTGAGTTGCCTAATCTCAAACATCTAATGATGAGATACCCAAGGGAATTGCACTCACTCTGTCAGAGCAAGGATTTTTTTAATTTTTTATTCCAGGTTATTTTGATTCACACCAGGTACTCCCAAGTCTTCCATGGCAGTTTGCCTAATAATTCATTAAACAATTCCTCCCCACCTATCCTCCGCTGGTCCTCTCCATTCTCCAAAATCCTCCACCAAAACAATCCTCCAGACCTTCATAAAAGTAGCTCTAAAACTGTCACATCTATGAAATATTTAAGCTTTCATGCATCAAATTCTAACAGTGATATTTCATCTAGCAAAATACCTAGCAATTTGCTGCAATGCTATGTAGCATGCCATACACATATATTACGGCTTCACCACTGTATGAACATGCAAATCTTTATCTAGAAAGATATATGAAGTAGGTGTATATGCATGTATGTTGGGCTTAAAAAGTACAGATTAAGATGTGATCTTTTTTGGACTGAAAGAAAAAAAACAACAAACGTAATCGGACACGCAAAAGCAGATATCAGGATTACTGAATGCACACACACACATACACTTTCTGACAGATAGTGTAATACTGTGGTGCTCAGCTCATTCACATCCAAGAAGGCAAAATAAATAAATAAATAAATAAAAGTTAAAGCTTCAGGCGTCGGGCTCCAGGCCAATGATACAGATTGCAAAAAAAGAGCTGCAGGCCCAGCATTGCTGTGTTTGCCAGCTTTGGCATATTGGATGACAGTATAATACATTTAGCCCTAATCTAACACATAACCCCATTGTAATTAAAATCTAGCACATTTTGCACAAGGTCACATTTAGTTTTATTGACCACTGTGATGCTGGAAAAAGATTTATGAAGATGGCTTGAAATGTCTCAAGTGCTAACGCAAACTGATGTAAAATGTTTTCCCTTGAAAACTGGCAAGGTAATTGTCTTTTTCTTTTGTGATTTCTTTAGAAATCTTTCTTTGTCTGATGACTGCAGTATGCCAGTCAGAAAATTCTCTGTGCCATTATCATGAAGGATTTTGAAATGTCATCCATAGAGTAAAGCTGTAACGGTGCATTAAGGGTATTTCTTTTTGTATATAGTTGAATTTTGTGTATATTCTAACAAGCTGAGGACAGCAACACAAAGCAATTTTTCTTCTGGCTTCTGATGTCATTCCTCTAAGTCCATCACTAAAGTGAGCATGGTTTTCTTTTTTCCATTCTTAATGCAGGTGGAGTGGATTTTCTGTGAGTTGGTCTGTATCAATAAATTCCAAAGGAAAATGGAAATTGAGTACAGCTATTCTGGTTTTATGCCAGAATAGTATCTATTTGGAGGCTGCAAAGATATTAAAAAAAAAAAAAAAAAGCTTGAATTCTCATTTAAAAAAACTAACATCCCATCCCTCTTTCTAGGTGTGTAAGTCTTAAAGAAGCAAAGTGGCAAGGCGGAACATCCTTCTCATGACACTTTGATATTACATTTGTCTCTGAATTAGGTCTGAATGCCATCAAGACTGTACTGTCTGGGTCTGCTTCAGCTGATGGAAATAACCAGATTACAATGACAGTTTGGTCACTCTTTTCCTTTGGTAATACCCTCAGTAACAGAAGAAGAAGCAAAAAGTGGTAGTTAATTTTCTAGCAACTATCCAATTTCTTGAATAAATTAGTGTTCTGGTGATAAATGTCAGTATAGAATTTTCAGGGCAGGAGGGCATGAGGAACCTCTGACATAAATAAACTAAAATGCTAAATATTCTTCAAAATATTCAAATTACCACCATCAAGTTTCTGAGACCTAAAGAAGTAAGAACGGATTGCAGTTTCAGGAAGCACCACGTAAATTTAAAACCATTATGGGTGTTCTGTAACAGTATCTGAAGAGTATTTAAACTTTAGTGGATGACTAGACTGGAGTTTATTCCATTTTTGTTGCCCATACCTAGATGTCTAACATCATTTTGTTAATGGTTGATATTTTGCTTGGCTTCCAGATCCTCCAGAGAGGTAGCTTTTTGCATGTCATGTCACCTCTCTCAAACCAATTTATATGCTTTATATATAGTGTCTTAAAATGCATAAATAATCAATTTTAGGCTAAATAATTGAGTCCTAGATTTGCCACCAGACTATAATGGCAACTTAGACAGCCAATTCACACGCAAACACCTATAAAGAGACACCTAAATTAAACTGTCTTAATGTCAAACTGTGCACCATGCTGCACGTTCAGAGCCAAGACAAATGCCAGGTAACTTGACTTTTATAATTTTTACATTCTTATAATTTTATAATATGCATTATATGCAATACATAACTATAATTTTCATATTTTAATGATTTTATAATTAAACTGACCTAAGATATAAAGATATATTTTTCTCCATGAAAACTAAAAGTGAGCTTATACACAGTACTGTGCACTATGCACTACAAACTGAAAGAGCATGCATGAAAAAATTATGTGGTTCACAGACCTTACAGGAAATGGAGAGCTTTCCTACAGTTCACAGTTTCATGAAGAATCTCACAGGTTTCTATGGGTGGAGTTGCTGGATCTGGGAGACGATCACGCTGTCTGAACATGAAATTCCAGGAAACCATACCAAAGGATCAAGCTGCCATTCTAACCAGTTATTCCACAATAGCCGAGTTTTGAAAACTCCCCATTTGGTAGGCATTAGACAGCAAAGGAGATAAAGGGAAGGAAAGGAATATAGCATAACAAAACTATCTTCCATCTTTATCTAAGGCTAAGAGGTTTTACTTAGGGGGTTACCATGGATCAGCTGCCATTAAGAACATTTATAACTAATAGTAACTTGTTAATGTCTGAGCCTAGAGTGAACTTGAAAAAAATAAATAAAAATTGAAAAACAGGCTCAGAGTAGCACACATTGTTCGTATTTGGGAAAAAGGTGTTTTGTTTTTTTGTTTGTTTTGTTTTGTTTTTTGTTGTTTTTCCACAGAAGAGGAATATGCTAACTTTGTGTACCTCAGCCTCAATTCTTGATGTTGTCAATTAGCAGTGAGAGTGTACCACCACTGAGGCTAAGAACTTTTAAAAATAAATGATCTTAATTATTTTTGTTCAGAGAATGATTTTTAAGTCTGGAATGGATTCATTGTATGGACCACCATGCCTTAAAGCCCATAGGGGTGGTCTAATGATAATCATTGAAGATGAAGAAAGCTGGATAATTGCAGCAGATATATTATCATAATACTGAAACCTGTTGGCAGAAAGGTGACTGTAACTAGCAGTAATGAGGCATTTGGTACTGCTTAAAAGCAGAAATTCTGCTGGGACAGTTATGGACATTTTCAAAATGCTAACAGTTCAGCCACATTGCAGGTGAAGTGGCGACAGAGGAATTGCATGCAAGACAAAAGAAACAATAGAAAGCTAAAATACTATCAGGGAGCTTGGAGACAGGCTGCAAGTTAAACACTGTACTGAGCTTCATTTAAATCTTCAGGGAAGATTACCTACTTTAAGGGGCAAAATTTCTTGGTCTAAACATAAAGCAATTATATTGCTCTATGGAAATAACAGACATCTCTAGAGGGCAATATAAAATGCTCAGCTTATGTCTTCCTATGAATTGTTCCTTGAAGAATCTCCATTGACTATATTTAAGCTGTTTATACTTAAATGGCAGTATTGCTGTTGCTATAACGATGTAACAGGTCACAAACTTTATACTGGATTTGCAAGGCCTCAGGACTCTCAGCTTGTTGTGTTGTTATAACTAACACCATGTAGTGCAGAGAAATGCATGCCTTGTACAACGGCAGAGGCCTTGAGAAGTGGAGACACAGGATGTGGCAGAGACAAGCATAGGCATGGGATAACAAGAGATGGGGTATTGGTGTCTTAGCACTGGAGACTTATGGTTAGTAAAAGAAATGAAGACATAGAGCTGAAAAAAATGGTTTTAGGGATAACAAAGAGAATACAGAAGTAGTGTCTAACATATGTAAAAGGCACCCTATATAGTAAATTCAGGTGTAACATGGAGCTGCAAATCAATGGAGAGAGCAAAGGTATAAAAGTGTGCTACAAAACATAAAAATGACCCCAAGTGAAAAACGTGGAAAGAAATTGTCAACATCAAGATCTTATTCCCCACCAGAGAAGGACTCTGGATGCTGATGACTCTCCATAG
Organism: Cygnus atratus; assembly: GCF_013377495.2. NCBI lineage: Eukaryota > Metazoa > Chordata > Aves > Anseriformes > Anatidae > Cygnus > Cygnus atratus. The sequence continues at coordinate 154,520,368 of NC_066363.1, read as the reverse complement.
CACTCTCATCATCACTGCCAGCATGAAACCACTGACCTTAGGATCCAGAGGAGACACAGAAGGGTGAGGACACCACCACAAATAGTGGTAGAAACGAAGACAGGTACGTACAGCTGTGTTAACTGAATCATTCTTCTTTCTTTTTCTGTAACAATTAGATCTAGATGAATTAGACCCTTAAGATTTCAGTTACACTAACATGAATTTCTTGTTTCTACATATGGATAAGGTATGTTTAGTCTTTGCCCATAAACAAAATTTTTAGCGCACCTGATAGAAGATATAACCAAACAACGTAAATTTCATACCTTCACTTTGATAATATCATAACTGCCTGGGCGTTAAAAAGACCATATTTTTTGACTGGACATGTATGCTGTTCAGTTTCATATGAATAACATATTTTCCTTTTTATGCGAAATGTTAAAGATTTAGAATTTGTTTTATTTTCCATAATTAAGTGAAATTAAGATCTTAAGATAAAAGCTGCAAAAAATATTTAAAGAAAAATAATTCCATTATGTTCAAACCTTATTCAGATTTGGGAAAAATTCACATTCTGACTGATTTTTATACATTTTCAGGCTATTCTGAAAGCAAGAATTCATAAGGGTGTATTTCTTTGTCTTCTTGTTTTTGGCTTTGATCATAGATTTCATTTTGAAATAAGGAATATCCTTTTGAAGTCCCCAACTATGCCTAGTGCAGATACATTTTAAGATGTTTATTACTGTTCATTCCATTGAATTATTGACCTGCAACCTTTACTGATGTTATCTCCAGTATGTTTGGCAGAAATCTTAGAATTAAGACAAAGGGTTGGATGCACATGGAGACAGTTCTGTTGCACACAGGAACTGTCTCTGACAGAGTTCAAACATAATTGTAATTATTTTAGTAGTACTTTAACTTGCTAATCTAATTTCATCACCCATCAGTAACAGCATAGAACATTTCAAACTTTGGTATTGCATTTTCTTTCCCTATCCAGTCCTATGCAAGTAACAAGGAACAGTTAGCAGATAAATCACACATTTTAGGGCTAAAATGTGTGGAAGGTGTCCTTTGCCTAGCTTGAGAAAGGAGTTAAAAAACTTTAAGGGATTTACCTTAGGGGGATTTTGAGAATTTCATTAGTGATGGGGTATTGTGAAGACTTTGGCAGCCTTGCACACATGAACAAGTAAAAATTGAGAGTCAGACTCTTTCTATATTTAGACATTATCTGAAGTGTTAAAATTATGTCTCCGGCTGTTTCAAGTTGTCCCAAGTATCATCAGCGAGAGAAGTCAGTCCTCAGAGAGATCTAAGATCTAAATTATTTTCGAAGCATACGTCTCTTTGCATTTATTGTAAGCAAGGTCTAAGATAACCAATCAAGACATCTCCTTTAAATGCTTATGTTGGATGAAATGAATCCAGGACTAAGGTTGATTAACAAGTTAAGTTCTGGTAAATTAAGGCTATGAGGATATCAGCAGTGTTCAGTATGGTGGATTAGGTGCTTAAGTAATTATATAGGTTGAAGGTTTAGCATCATGTGCAAAATAAGTGAAAGTGACTTTGTGGGGCATAACTTCTAATATGAGTGAACTCCATGCATATTACAGGCTGATACAATAAAGTTGTCTTCAATTTGAAAAGCATATGACTACCTCAGTGTGATATTAACCTAGGTAATAGGCCCTGGTTGTTCTGCACCCTGAGGTTAAGTCTTGTGACCTGTGCTGGTTCACATCCTACTAGTTTAGAGCACAGATAAATCCTACAGATGACCCAGCATGAGACTCAGTTTTCTAAATGTCTTAGGAATGCTGGAAAATGGTTTTCAATGCTTGTAAAAGTATATCCAGGTCCTTTGTTTCTGTCTCTTACACCCTTCCATTCTTAGTTGCAATCATCCTATTTTGGGAAATGCTTGAATATTTAGTTCATTTTCATCCCATTGAGGAACTAAACCAATAGAATAAAAAATAAAATGAAATAAGATCATGGGAAAGGAACTCCCATTTCTCTGAAAAGCTTTCATTAATCATTTCCCTCTGTTTTTAAAAGATGTCAGATATGTATTGAAAAGGAGATTTATTGTAACTTGAATCATATAATCTGATTTTTTTCATGACCTTACCACAGACAGTCTTACAAGGGCTCTGGATACGTGAACAATGATCTATGGATGTATTCTGCACTGCAGCTGTGATTTCCTAGACCAATGATTAATGCTGGGTTCAGGTTGTACATGGTACATCCTCTACTATGTCATAAGCTCTATATTCTGAAGTCCGGAGCAAAGTTGTAAATGTATAATTATAGCAGCACTTGATAGCACTGAAGGGAGCTGCTAGCTGTAATTAATCACCATTTATTTTAATGGAGTTATGATGTAGTTAAAACAGTAGGAACAGATTAGTCTAGGACCCCAAACTAAAACAGCCTATCCAAATGTTAGCTCAAGCCAACAACCATCAATCATGAACAAAATTGAAATCTTAGATCAAAATGCTCCTGAATTCCAAGGACTGGATCTGAATCCAATGCAAATATCATGTGTTTGAGTTGCTTGTTTTCTGTCTCTACTGCAGACAGAAATCATAACTCAGTCCTGCTTATTCATTCATTTATTTATTTATTTATTTAGAGAGATTTGCAGAAATATTTCTTCAAGACAGTGTATATGCATGATCTTACAAACTTTTTCCTACTTCTACCTCTCACTCTCTTCAGCCTGCCAGCAGTGGCAGTACTCATGTTTCCTGGACGTGTCCCACTGCTGTGCTAATCCTTTTGTCTGCTCTGTCATGCTCTAAGGAATATCATCAGTAAAGGATTTTACAGGCTGTGAGATGAAAGAGTTTATCCAAAGTGACTCCCTGGTGATACAAGTTTATTGTCCTGACTTTCTGTATTCATCCTGACTTCAGCACTGCCTTTTCATTAGCACTAGGTCCTTTCCATTTTCAGAAATTCAGTGACTGAACTCCTAGGTTCCCTTCTTAGCACATAACATCCTGTTCAAATTCATATTTGAATACTGAGACGGATGCATATGCACAATCTTATTTGATGTATCATTCGAGCCTCCTTTTTGCATTTTTATTCCTGTGTCAGCCTTTTTACCTAGTTTCCTGTCCTGCACATAAACTCTTTAATCTCCCAGATATTTTCTTACTCAGGTGCACCTCTTCCTCCAGAAGCCAACATATAAATCTTTTCTCCTCACATACAGAGTAGTCTGTCTGAGATGGAGAAGAACAAACCATGGATACTTTTTCCCTGGATGCAGGCCATTTAATAGGCTCTGTCATAAGAATCTCATTGCCTTTCCATGTTGGAAAGCTTATGACTTTTCTGTTGCTAAAGCAAAGTGAGAAGTTTATATTTAAGAATTGCATTTCTCTACTCCTGAACTTTAAATCACTAAAATCACTGAATTATAAATACGATATCTTCATCTTGGAGCTACTTGATTTGATCTGCCCTATTACCAGGGATTTGTAATTTGGACAGCATCTACATACACTTTCCTACCTATTATAACGATAGCTGTAAAGCAGCTTTCTCAGGAACTGTTCTCCACACAGCTTATATCAGTTCTAATTTATAATTGCAGTTTTACTGTCAGAAAGGCAGTTATCAAGTTATCAGGACTGATGTATGTCTCAGGTCATGATCCACGTCTTAAAACAAGACATTATACTTACCATCATAAAAATAGATGTTTCACAAAGGATGGATTGCCTTAATTTGGAGACATCAAGCTATGGGAATTCAAATTCTCTTGGTTAATCAGCCTCTGCTGTTGAAGAGCTGTGCCAAGCTTCTACTTTGGATGTGTTTGATGGAAACTTGTCCTTGGATATTGCCATTATCTTTAATGTTACTTCACATACATGTCTAAACATGTAAAATCAACAGCTATTTTACATTTTCTTCTTGCTTTCTGATCAAAATTTTTAACAGAGTCAGTCCTGGTTTTGATCCCTGTAAATCTCCCCTCCTACTGATAAATACTTTTTTTTAGAATGTTGATTATCCAATTCTTATTAAACTTCTGCATTTAACATTATAACAATTTTTCTATTATTCTTAGTTTTTCTGCTTGTCTTCCTTTTTCACACTCCTGAATCATTTTCTTGTGCCCCCAAACTTCAGTTCTCTTGCAGTGAAAAGTTCAGCAGCTTTGACCTGCAGCTTACTCTCTTCTTTTCTATCACATCGATGGAAAAAAATATAACTAGAATATAAAAAGTTCCCTGCAGTCATCCAAATGAACCCCAAAAAAAGCCAACAAATATTTCCTTAGTGCTGTTGTCTTATACTAGAGGCATAGCTTACAGTGTGGTTTATTATACAAGAAAGGAAGGAATGAAACAGTATTTTGACACATTACAAAAAGAGGCGCATGAAACAAACAAACAAACAAAAAAGAAATGCATGTCTGAGAATTTGGGAAGCCTTTTGTTATTATTATTATTATTATTTATTGTGAGAAATAAAAAGAAGTACAAAACTAATCTGTTAATCTAGATCCCATTCAGGGTCACAAGGCCTAACTGAGAATATTATAGCCCAGTTAAATGTAGCTGAGAGGCTATTTAATCCTCATAGAAAGATGTCATAAAATAATAATAAAAACACATGAAAATACTAAAGTAGGAATTTATGGTTTTGGGGGCTTATAGAATAGATGAAAAAAGTTCAAGTTCCCTTTATTACTTTCATTAGCACTAAGGTGCAACTATTCTACTCTAAAACCTATGTAAGAAATATATAGGGATAAGTATTGGCTTTGAATCTGTGTATAACTTGGATAGTTCCATATTTGACCACAGTGTTTCTTGCTCTGATCAGATAGGACCCATTTCTCTGTATTGGCAAACTGTATTAATACATTCTTCTCAAAAAATAAAAAATAAATAATAATTAAAAAACAAAAATGAAAACAAAAACAAAAACAAAAATTTATCTGCCTCTTTCTATTTAATTTTACAGCACAAAAATGAAAACAAAAACAAAAACAAAAATTTATCTGCCTCTTTCTATTTAATTTTACAGCATCTAACACAGTAAGATCATGCTTTTGAAACAATTTTATGGCAACGCTTTTCTGGTTACTCTATATTATAATAATTATTTGGCTGAAAAACCCACTCATCCCACTATGCTACAGAGTAGACTATAGACAGAAACAGTTATAAATTAGGAAAGGAACTCCTTCATAACCGTGACTTTCACATAAGTGAGCCAAAATTTCCAGCTGCAACCTTACCTTCATTGAACTGGTCTCTTTGTTCATTTATTTTTATTGGGGGAATGAGGTGAAAATATGAATAGTAGTGAGTAAACACCTACATCAGTCAAGCAACAATGCCTTAGCACAGCACAGCTCAGCTGAAAGCTGGATATCGTTCCTCTTGTAAAGTAGAGGCAAAACAGAACAAGAAAGGTTGTTTGGAAGATAAAATCTCCATTTTTTTCTTCATATATGAAGGTTGAATTGTGTCTTTACATTATATAGGTGTACAGACTATGGGAGAGCTCCTTCCATACAGCTATCCTCTTATTCAGAGTGTGAGTGACACAAAACTCCATAGTCCTACACATAGTGTGTTACTGCTTCTTCCCTAATGTCATTCAGTACAAATGAAGACTCAGCACAAGACAAATCACTGCAGTTGACTGAGCCATGAGAAACCAATTTCATTAATAATGGGGATATTCTGAAAACCTTTCTGCTTCACCAAGTTTTAAATGGTACTGTTTTCCATAGTTTGTCACATTTCCTGCTGTATCCAAGCTGACAATTTACTAGACTTTTTTTTTTTTTTTTTGTCAATATAAACACTTTTAAATACCTCATTATTCAAAGAAACCCAACAATATTTTTTGAAAACATGAAACATTTGATACAGCTTTCATAACTGATCTAATTGTGTAATTGTAAAACATCATAAAAATTGCAGCAGAAAAAATTGTGAAAAAGGAAAAATTATTGACAGCATTATTCATTAAAAAAAAGAAAACAGTTTTGGAAAAGCTTATTTTCTCATAATATCTTATGTGCATGAAAATTGATGCTTGTTTTTATTTTTTTCCATTATTGTAGAACAGTTATTTATTGCTCTCTTCATTTATAATAAATGATGAATTACATTAAGCATAGAATAAAAAGGTGACAGAAAAATATTTAAATATCTTCTTGCTTTAGAAGAAGATAGTGCTATCTGCATTAAATTTCAATTACTGTTTCCTTCATCAAGGTTTAGCACTTTCTTTTAATTTTTAAGTGTTTTCTTAAAGAAAAGAAAATAACTATGCTATAGGGTTTCCTGTTAATTGAGTAATCAAAGGTTTATTGGCATAACAGTTTTCTCATGTTGAAATTTGTAACTTAACAGCTTACATTATTGCAGTCTGGCCTATGCAAACACATCACTGTCTTATCTCCATCTGTGACTAGAAAATTTTATTTCCAGTATTGTGGATTGTTGTTTTTCTTCATTCCTTGAAATAGGTAAGAATAAAAATGTTATGTATTTGTTTGTGTTTTGTTTTTCTTCAGTTGATACCCTCTTACACTCAATTTCCTTTCCAATCCAAAGTGTCCATATTCCCATTCATTTCATGTGTCCCATATTCCCTGCTCCTTTCATACTCCCTATGTCTGTGATTATTTCAAATAGAACTTGTTATTTTCTGGCATTTTAAAGTGAAGAGATTCTGTGCTCAGTTCCACCTCACTTAAACAAAAGGAAATTCCATTAACAGCAAATGTGCTAACCTATAAAGAAATGATCAGATAGAAAGTAACTCTGTTTATAGCGAGTATTGGCATATTGTTTTCATCTAAATTCTCTCTGAAGTTGGATATGATATGGTGCCTAGGAAGTGTACTATAGTACTATACTCTTTTTTTTTTTTCTTTTTTTTTTTTTTTTAAGAATAGAAGGAATTGATTGGAACTAAGCCCACATTTTTTTCATAAAGTCAAAACAGTTACAAAGATGCACTAAGTTCTTTTTCTCTTCACCCCGCTGGCTTTTACGCTTTCTGTTTGCCTGACATTTTCTGGGCTCCAATATGAAATGTATCTACGGGCTAACGGGGTGAACATGAGTGCCATGAGGTTAAAGGAGGGCTAACAGAACAGCCCTCAAAGAAGTCCAATGGCAGAAGCAGGGAGGGAGTGAATCCAGTGAGGGAGAGAAAACAGTGGAAATGAGTAATGATTCTGTGGACACTTAGAATCATAGAATGACCTGAGTTGGAAGGGACTCACAAAGATCATTGTGTCCAACTCCTGGATTCACACAGGACCACCCCAAAATCAGACCCTATGTCTGAGAGCACTGTCCAAATGCTTCTTGAACTCTGGCAGGCTTGGTGCTGTGACCACTCTGTGGGGAGCCTGTCCCAGTGCCCGACCACCTCTGGGTGCAGAACCTTTCCCTAACACCCAGCCTGACCCTCCCCTGTCCCAGCTCCATGCCGTTCCCTCAGGTCCTGTCGCTGTCCCCAGAGAGCAGAGCTCAGCGCCTGCCCCTCCGCTCCCCTTGTGAGGGAGCTGCAGGCCACCATGAGGCCTCCCCTCGGCCTGCTCTGCTCTGGGCTGAACAAACCAAGGGACCCCAGCTGCTCCTCATACGTCTTCCCCTCTAGACCCTATATCTTTGTAGTCTCCTTTGGACACTAACAGTTTTATGTCCTTATTTTGTGGTGCCCAAAGCTGCACACAGTACTTGAAGTGACGCTGCACCAGCACACAGTAGGGTGGGACAATCACTTCCCTCGACCAGATAGCAATGCTGTGCAATGCAGTCAGGATATGGTTGCTCCTTTTGCCTGCCAGGACTCAATGTTGGACTCATATTCTGCTTGCTGTTGACCTGAACCCTCAGATCCCTTTCTGCAGAGCTCCTCTCCAGCCTCCTGTCCCACAATCTTGCCCTGTTCTAGGTGCATGATCTGGTATTTTGTCTTGCTAAACTTCATGAAGTTGGTGATTGTCCAGCTCTCTAATTCATCAAGATCTTTCTACAAGGTCTCTCTACCCTCAAGGGAGCCTACAGCTCCTCCTAATTTAGTATCATCTGCAAACTTACTTAGTATGAATGTGAGTCCTGCATCCAGGTCATTTATGAAAACATTGAAGAGAATTATTCCTGAAATGGAGCCCTGGTGACTAGTGACTGACTGCCAGCCTGGTGTAACATCATTTATTGTAACCCTTTGAGCCTGACCTGTCAACCAATTGTTCACCCATTGTATTGAGTACTTGCCTAGCTGTATGGTAGATATTTTTGTTCCAGAAGGCTACAGTGAGAAACACTATTGAAAGCTTTGCTGAAATCCAAAAGATCACTTAACTGGCTTGCCTTGGTCAACTAGATAGGTTACCTTGTCATAAAAGGGAATTAAGTTAGTCAAACAGGACTTGACCACTTGGTGAACAGAGGTCATGATCAAGGACAAGGGCCCCCTAAAGGCTATTGAAAACTGCTGCATTAAGAGTCTGGTCTCCAAGCTACAGAGGACTCTGGACTTGACAGAAGGTGCAGAATCTATGCAGATTTTCCAAATCGTTCCCATTGTTCAATAAATAACGAGAGAAGATTAGTTCCCCAGGATCTCAGCTATCACTTCTGTTAAAAGCTGAGCAAAATTTTGTTAGTTTCTAACTGACACACAATCACTGAGAGAGCAATGCACTTTGCCCATAAGAGACAATAAGTTTTATAAATAATACAGCAATTTAACAAAGTTTGATTGTAAATAAGACAGTAATGTAACATAATTTGATGGCAAAGTGCACTCAGATAATTATTGCACAGTGTTAAACACACTCAGGTTAAATACACCTGTCCAGAAGACCCTTTCATTGAGTCATGAGGTTCAGAGTGGACTCCCTTGCATTCTAAATTCCTTGAACCAAAGAGGTAAGGAGCCTAGGTGTGGCTGACTCCTAGTCCTTGACCTGGTCAACAGTTTATGTCTAAGGTTTATATGTGCATAATTAATCTATTATTAGTGAAGCTTATGAAATTTAGGAAATTATTAGTCACTCATTGAGGATCTGTAGTGACTAGGAATCTCCTGATGTTAAGGCATAAGGGATCTCTGAAGCACATGTAACCTTGAGAGGCGTCCTTACTCAAGGGGAGATCCTATTGTGCAGCCTGCTGCTGAGCAAGAGCTCAAAGAGCTCTTGGCTTGTTCACTACTTATGGGGTAAGACAATTGACATGTAGTTATATTTACATACTAAATGCAGATGTTAAGTTTCTTCTAAATTTGGATTGAGTTTGGATCCATCTCCCCCAAATCCACTGTGAGCCAGATGCAGCCATTGTGACCAGATGGCATCCATCACAGCCGCCACTGGTGGTTTTCACTTGAGCAGGGTTACAGGAAATAAAGATGGGAAGGTTGGGGGCGGGAGGAGGGAAGCACACTATCACACACACTGAGGTACTCCTGAGATCTCTGCGCAGACTTTGAAAAGTCCCTCAAAGTTATTTGTTTATGGTTTTTGTTTGCTTGCTTGTTTGGTTTTACTGTTGTTTATCTGACTATCTCCAAAATCTAGGGTTAAGTGTATGTTTCCTGTGGCTGGAAGCAAAATATGTCCTGCATGCAATAATGCAAAACATTTTCCTAATGTTGCAAGGGAAATTACAGTCTGGAAATATGAACTATCTTTGTTGTTTTCATGGGCAATAATCAGGTGCATGGGATAATGATATTTCCCATTAAGTTGCTCATCAAAGTAGGTAAGGAAGGAAAAATGTAAACTCTACTGTGAATCTTGGCATATACTTCCCAAAATGGAATTCAGTCCTAGTCTGAAGGCAAGTAAAATTTAGAAGACCAATTCACCACACCTGAATTTATACATTGATTAGGATACAGACAATAGCTAATCAAATATACACGGCATATGCTACCAATCCTAAGAAAAGTTCTAGTGAGGCAGAAGTTCAAATGGAGCAAGCTCAGCATGATATTTGAGGCAATGATATTTATACCAACTTGTTTACAACTTACAGCACTACAGAATTACCTAATCTCCATCTGCTTATCTCAGAAACAGACGAACAGAAATAGCTGAGTACCAGACATACAAACCATTTTTACTGGCATCCGTATGGCATTCTTGAAAAAGGAAGCATCAAAAGTGCAGAACACACATATCCTAGTGCTGCTACAGAGAAAACAAACAAACACCAAAAAGGCCTGCTTAAAATGTCATAAAAGTAGACTAAAAAATGCAGAAGAGTTTAAATGGTCCCTTAGTTTAATTGTCCAAGCATTGCATTTCAATGCCAGCTATGTATGGAATTATACAAGACTCATTCCTATAGGCAAAAGAGATTAAAACATATGTAAAAGCAGTATATATCAGTAGAGGAAGAAAGTCTGGTCAGGGTGCTGCACCTTGTCAAAGCAAATAGGTGAGGCATTTAAAATGAGCCAAGCTTGAGAAAGAAGTGTTTGATCTTGTATTTCTAATTGACACTCCACTTTTAAAAATTAGGGAATATTGTTCTACCAACATGCAGGTAACTAAAATAGATGTGCATCTCACTTACATAAGGTCCCTTTGCACTGTGTTGTCAGAATGATAGGACATTACTTGGATATAAATGTAAATTATAGTGATTGTAAAATAGATCCAAGGCTACCAGCCTTGTTTTCATATATGTGAAATGTCCTGGTCTTAGCAATTTTCTCTTTCTTCACTGAAGGTAGAAGTTTAATTACCATGGTATTCATTCCAATGTTTGAATTCAAGTCAAGAAAACACAATTAATCAGCAATTACTACTGACCTTTGCCTCCTGTATAGTATTCTTGAACAGAGTTATTTGGAGACTAAATAATCCCTTGTACGGAAAGAAAGTAGTTGCCAGGTATATCACATGAATATGTAAAGTAATTTGTCTGAATGAGACTGGGAACTCTTTCATCATCAGATGAGAAGAAATGTATACCAGTAATCTGTAAACATGTAAATAACAATAATAATAGCTATTACAAAACCTTTCATCCACTAAGAGTTATATAGATAACCATAATTCTACTCAAAGGTCATATTAATTAAAATGGTTTCACTCTATAAGGAACTGGAAAAAGTGGGAAAAGGCAATAAGACAACAAGCTTACAAAAATAAATAGGACAAGTTTTGTCATCTACCAGATGTGCTTCTGAGGTCTAGAGAGAATTTGCGGAAGCATTGTATATGCCTGTCCTGTTATTACAGTTAATTAACAATTCACATACTACAGCTTTTGCAGGAGACTGGATACTGTACTAAATGAACCTTTGTTCTGACTCAAGTACTTTCCATTCTTATGTTAAGAAAACCAGATCATTGGTAAAGGAGATGGAACCCCTCTGTTTGCTTTACAAGCAGGGCATTTTGGATCAACTCCAAAAGCTGAAAGCACAACGAGTTCATTCCTACACCAGGCTGCTGGGATTTCCATGATGCATAAGACAGACAGAGGTACTCCACAAAAGGACCTCAGTTTTAATAGGAAGGAGCAGCTTTGTGTGTGGCATACACCTCAGTCTGATGAGGTTGCAGATTTGAGGTTGAGAGAGGTTGAGATTAGGGGTAGGATTCAACGAGGGGTAGGATTTCAGGCCAGGTTGGTTTAATGGTAGGTGTCCCTGACCATGGCAGGGAGGTTGGAATTGGATGATTTAAGGTCCATTCCCACACAAACTGCTCAATGATTCTATGATTCGTCAATCCCACTTGACTTTCAGCACAGACATTTCCATCCGAACTTGTTATCTGTGTTCCCATTATCATCAACTGAGATTCAATCAACTCAATTAAGGGAATTTAGAACCTGATTCCTCTGAAAATGTAGGTGTCTGTTTAGGATGAGAGGAATCACGCCCTAAATTCCATTGTACATATTACTATGTCTTCTTTGACAGCAAAAAGAACCAAATGTGACTCGTTGAAATGCATACTATTAGCACCCACATGTAGTATGATGAATCCTATTATAAGGGATGCTTCCTGAAGAACTCTGTATTACAACTGTTCTGAAAATGTGCATAATATATCTGATAAGACTGAGCAGACCACCACATGGCTACTCTCTTTTCATTGCTTAAAGACAATCAAGGAGAATTTTCCTCTAATTTTTTTTTTTTTTTTTTTTTCTTTTTTTTTCAGTGTGGTGAAAGAGATGACACAGGACATAAATTTGGACAAATTACACTATGTATTTATGTACAAACAAACAGACTGGCCATTTGAAATTCTGAGGTCAGGCTACTCTCAAAGAAGTGACAAATTTTGTTCTGATTTCTCCAGGGGGAACTTTTCAGCCTTGAGATAGAGCTAAATCATTGTTAAGGGCTTCATCACATGTATGCTGCCATCTTTAAAAATTGAGGCCAGCATTACTTCCTACAGGCTAATGTGCATTATAATGTCTGAGCCCATTGCATGATCGGGCCAAAAATGTTGCTAAGTAGTTATATAATGTAGGGAGCTCTGATATGGCCTGATCCAAGGATCTGAAATAGCATATTATGTCTGGCTAGTGGAGGGGTCAAGACCTTACCTCAAAGACTTCAACAACTTGTGCCACGCAATGTGTCAGATTTAAGCTATATTTCTGCTAATATGACACTTGTACTGATCCATACCCAATATCCCTTGAGGCCTGTGTACATTGCACTGCCTGATAACATGGCAAGAAGTCTGGAGAGTGCACTGAAAAAAACATGGTCACATTTCCTTTAGGCCATAGAATCGTATTGGATAGGTATATCAGAATTACATTTTAATCTCTGCTTTCCTCTTTTGTTTTTCTCCTTAATTCATGAGGTAGTAAAAGAAATTGGAAGACATAAATCTCTCAGCTGCCAAGTCCACTCTTCTTTAATGTGTCTATTTTTTGAAAACTGGGAAGACTGAGGAATTGTATACCAATTACTGCTATATTCATTAATGATGAAAAAAAAAAAAAAAAAAAAAGGAAGCTGAGCTATGGCTGTTTGTAAGCAGACATAAATATCACTCAGTATTTAACCACAGCTCATGTTGTCTGGTGTAAAAATCCAATAAACCTCCTTCTTTTAAGGCAAGTTATTTACAGTGTTTTTCCTCCCCTAGGGGATACATTTACAAGCTCAATGCCAATAATTCTAGGCAGGAAACATTGTGATTACATCTGAAAACAGTGTTCAGCAACAGATGAATTAGCTGTCCCCTTCACTGGCAGATAACTCTGGGTTTGTTCCCATAGCTGTTGTTTTAGTTAAAAAGTAATTTTTAACAGTTTATCAGGGATTAGATGAACACAATGTCAATGAAACATAGAATAACCTTGGCTTAAAGGGATCTCTAGGGGTCATCTGCTTCAACCACCATCTCAAAGTCAATCCAGCTTGAAAGCTAGATCCACAGATATTATAAACCTGAATCAGTCCAAATATCAGAGACTGAGGGGTTCTGAGTATCTGTCAAAGACCTGTAACTTTCATTCCACTTAAAATTTCACTTTAAGTTTTTTTTGGATAAAATTATTTTGGGGTTAGGGTTCGGTCACCTTCCTCAGATGGATGCAAACTGATTACAGGGAGGACTGCTACTACAAGGTCTAGAACAACATATACCTAAGGCTTAGTCTCCCAGTGACTTTGTTTCCAGATTTGTTTCTGGAATGTATTTCTGATCAGTACAAGGAAAGTCTTATATCAGCAGTCCGAAACCACAGCCTGTAAGTGACAGTGTGAAATCCAGAATGATATTGGTTGCAGTCCTGAGGGAACCTTTACCTATTGAATTTGGCTTTGACATTCTTAGCAAGCAAAGCTTAAGGATGAGATAATGATGCCTCAGGTGCCTCTGAGCAAAAAGGATTTTTGTTATTCACACCCCTGATGAGAAATGCACATCTGGGCAGCCTGAGAATCATTGGAGACTGACTGCATGAAGTCAATTGCTGGTGTTATGCTTGTATCCAGTTTCCAAGGGACATACAGACTGTGCTACAGGTGCACATTGCAATAAACACAGTATGGAAGCACTCTGTGAGTGTTTTGAGCTAATACAAGACCAGAAGGTTACCTCCTCCTTTGTAGGCCCTGGTGTAGAGAAGTTGCTTCCAAAATGCAGGTGAGATTTTGGCAGGGGAGTCTGCAGCCGCTAACATCAGAGTAATGAGGTATAAAGGTATACTGGGTTTACCTGGCAAGGTTTTAGTCATGGGGACGGCAGGGGTGGCCTCTGTTAGAAGAGACCAGATCCTGTGCCAGATACTGCCAGTTCCAGACAGCTTCAAAAAGAGCCCATCAATGGCTAAATCCAAGCCCATCAGCAATGCTGGTGACACCAATATGAAAATGCTTAAGAAAGAGTAAAAAATGCTGCACAGGAGCTATTAGAGAAAATTAGAAAAATATGAAGGAAACAACCCCACAGGCACCAAGATCAAGGTGAGGGAGGAGGTGCTTCAGGCTTCAGAGCAGAGATTCCCCTTTCAGCCTGTGGAGAAGACCATGGTGAAGTAGATTATCCCCCTGCAGACCATGGAGTGTCCATGTAGGAGCATGTTTTCTGGTAGGAGCTGTGGGCCATGGGAAACCCATACTGGACCAGTCTGTTCCTGAAGGACTGTAACGCATGGCAAAGACCCACATTGTTATGAACTGACTGCAACTTCTGTTTCTCATCCTCCCTGCTCCACTTCATGTGGGAACGAGGTAGAGAGCTGAGAGTTAAGGAGTGAAGTTGAACTTGGGAAGAAGGAAGGGTGAAGAAAGGTATTTTTCATTTTGTATTTGTTCCTTGCCATTCTACTCTATTCTTAATTGGCAATATATTAAAATCATAGAATCATAGAATGCCTTAGGCTGGAAAGGACTTCATCTAGTTCCAACCCCCCTGCCATAGATAGGGATACCACCCAGTAGATCAGGTTGCCCAGGGCCTCATCCAACCTGGCCTTGAACACCTCCAGGGATGGGGCATCCACAATCTCTCTGGGCAACCTGTTCCAGTGCCTCATCACCGTTTAAGTAAATAGTTTCCTCCTAATATCTAATCTAAATCTCTCTTCTTTTAGTTTTAAACCATTCACCCTTGTCCTATCATTATCTGCCCAAGACAAAGGTTTCTTTCAATCTTTTTATAAGCCCCCTGTATGAACTGAAAGGCTGCAATGAGGTCACCCCGGAGCCTTCTCTTCTGCAAGCTGAACATCCCCAGCTCTCTCATCCTTTTTTCTCAGGAGAGGTGCTCCAGCCCTCTGATCATCCTCGTGGCTCTCCTCTGGACTTATTCTCACACTTCCATGTCCTTCTTAAAGTAATCTTCCCCAAGCTGAATGTTTTGCATTTGACAGTAATTGGTAAGTGATCCATCTTCCTTTATCTCAACTCAAGAGCTTTTCCACTTTACATTCTCCCAGTTTCCCGATAAGAGGGGAAGTGACAGAGGAGCTGTTTGGGTGTATGGCAGCCAGCCAAGCTATTAAGCGAAGTGCAGAGAGCGGCTGCCTCCTCCAGCTGTTCTGTCCCAGGACTGCTCCTGTCCAGTTGTTGGGACCCAGCCCAGTGTCCAGGGTACCAGGGTCTCTTCCCAGGCTGTGAGACATGCCTGCCACTTTCCCTTTTGCAGGTTCAACCAGTAGCACAGCTGAGCATATATCCCTGCAATGCACAGACACGCACAGAGACAAGACACTGACATGATCGGTCACACAGACTGCCCCAGCCACAGGCTGCATTTAACAGCTCTTACACACAGGACTCACATAAAAGATAGACACAGATAGCCGAGTCCCCTTCCTCCTCTCTGTCTGGGAGACAGGAGGGAGAAAATGTAGAGAGAGACAACCCTGCAGACACCACAGTCAGTGAAGAAGGAGGGGGAGGAGGTGCTCCAGGTGCTGGAGCAGAAGTTCCCCTGCAGACCATGGAGAGGACCACAGGAGTGAAAACTTCAAAGTCCCTTTGAAGTCTTCATCACCAGTCACCTCAGCTGGTGCCAGGTGGTGTGGTTTTAAAGTTTATCACCCCTAGCTGTTGTATATAGCCATTGCACATATTTGCCACGAAGAATAAAATGAAATGATTAAGAAAGGTGGGGGAATTACCTGTAAGCATACAAAGCCAATGCATTTTGTGTGTGATTGAAAACAAAAATATAATTTATCAAACACCTTACTCACCTTAGAATACTTTTCTCACGGGAGTAATCTTTTGCCTTGTCACAGAATGAGCAGGGAAGACACAGGAGAAGCATTTTTTGTAGGATTGGGCCCTCAAGTAACCCTGCTGATTGCTTTCTCCTTTGGAAGTAAACTTTTGTGAAAATAAATTGCTCAATCTACAATTTGTCCCTATAGTGTTCCACTGTTTATGGATCATTTACGACACTCTTGTGAGCACCTTGCTAAAAATACTTTGAAATATCAAAATTGACATTATTTGTGTAATGAGGTTTGGGGTTTAATAGCTCCATTCACACATGAGGAATTGCAGACTTTCCTGATAGGCATCTATTAAGCAAAATGGTTTGCAACCTCTGCTTGAGGGGAGAAAAACTCTTGTGTTACTGCTCTCGCCTGAGATTAAATAGGGCTTATGCCTGAGCAGGAGCTTTTTGTAGCAAGGAAAAGAAGGACATGTTCACTGCAATACTTTTGTTAGGATGACAGCTGAAGTGGGAAATAACCCATGTTGCTGTCAATGAGAAGAAAGGGGTTGCGAGAAATGCTTCAGGAACGTGGGAGCCTAACTCCCCAAAGCATGCACTTAGGCTCAATTTCCAATTGTATTAAAAGCTCTTAAAGGTTCAAGTACATGCACAGGAGAATTTTCTGCAATCTCACCCTTTTCCATCTTCTTAGTAAACAAGGAAATTCCAGGCCAGTTGTGCCACCAATGGCACAAATTGAGACTTGATGAGGAAAACAATCCCTTTCAACTACAGCAAGCCATTGACTTGGCTTTATTATAAAACCCTTCAACTATGTCTATATTAGTTAATTAAATAGTTTGAAGGAACATTTATGCATTGTGAATCTTCACTCCATCTGCAGTGAAATTGTGATGAACCTTGGCATGTTTTTTATCTGGGCCATCCTGTTCATTTTAGACCTGACTACAAGCTTGGGACCATTCCCAATAGGCAGTTTGGATGTGGCTGCTCAGATTTCAAGGCTAAGAGCATTTAATAGGATGAACAGAGGCTGTTTCACTCCATGCAAGTTTAGTGCCAGAGGAAAATTCTGGTCACATTTACATGAAATCATAGTCTGATGCCCAGCTTGCCACAAACTATTAACAATGGCACTTGTCAACAGACCTTAAGAGACTATTGACCTGATTCAATTGTCTATGATATCTACTGTTATTTGAGATATTTTAGAGTACCATGTGGTACTCATATGGCTTCCAACTTCCAGAAAGACATAGGTTCTGCATTATATTTGCCAGTCCCATGTGAAAGTTTCCAACATCCCTAGACATCTCAGGTGGTGCTAAAGCCCTTTGTTTAGAAAACTGAATTTCATCTCCAATCTTCATTAACTATAATGAGAATGTTGAGTTTGACTTTTAGCTTAAACATATGAAGCTCCTCATTGGAATTTCTCTGGGATATTTCCCCTTGACTAAGATATCACTACAGAGGGGCACAGGTCCTGTCTCATGCCTCTTTACCTCATGCAAATGTCTCATATATGTGCCATTTCACATGGCTCTACATACCTATGTTTTTGCAACTGCATATATTTGTATGCTTGTGTAACAGATGTCTTGATCTGGAGCTGAATTTTACTGTCTTTGTTAATCAAAGAGTCTGTCTTGAAGGAGACACTAAAAAAAAATACAAAAAAATCATTGCAATGAACAGATAAGACAGTGTCCATACTAATAAATTAAAAATTGTCAGGTTGGTGGCTTGGGTCAGCTAGCACTTTATTGAGTAATGCATGAGGACACTCATGAGTTAATAAAGATCATAGACTACTGTAACAAGGCACTTAGGATAGGGCCTCACAGTCTGGAGCAAAATGAGAGTTTTATAGTGTGGACATGAACCCTGCTGTGGTAAATGATCTCAGTGCCACAGAATGTATTTTATTCTGCTTTATTTACCATTTTGGGTGTTTTCTGTATGAACAGTTAAGTTGCAGTTTTGAATCAGTTAAAGTGACCTCACAGCTTGCATCTGCCACAGGATGGTCTCTTCAGTCCCCTGAATAACTTTCATTTTCATCCTCTTCTTCACACCAACACTAGCGCTTGTTTGGCCTCTCAGAGAAGCAGTTCAGAGAAAAATGTACGTTTTTCTATTGTAGTTACTGTATGAGTCATCTGAGGGCTTATAGGAAACAACCAATGGATGCATTGGGCCACAGAGGGGAAATGGAAAAGCAGTATAGCTAGGAGGCACTAAATCACTTTATCTGTTATTTGTACTGTCACAGCTCAGCCTGAGGGCACAGATTCCCTTGAAGTTTCTGATATTTTGAAAGTGTCGGTGAAATAGCTAAGTGGTGTCCTCTCCTGCCTCTGTGGTGAGAACGTTCAGTGGTGAGTTTTAGCCTCTCCATACAGTAAGACAGATGATGGGTCTGCTGGTAACTAACCCTGTGTGGTGGGTTAACTTTGGTTAAGAGCCAACATTCCTCCCAAGCTGTTCTTCTTACTCCCCCTCCTCAACAGGACAGGGAAGGAAAATAGGGCGAAACATCTTACAGATCGAGATAGAGAATGGGAGATCACTTACCAGTTATTGTCACAGAAAAAAGAAAAAAAGAAAGAAAAAAAAAAAGAAGATTTGAATTGGAGAAAACTAATCTAATTTATTCCCAAATTTAAAAAGAGATTTGGATGTTGAGAAACAAAGACAAGAAATAAAATACTAAAATGAGCCCAGCTTTTCTGGAAATGGTTAAACATCTGTCTACTGATGGGAAAGTGAATGAATTCCATATTTTCTTGGCTTGTGTGTGCAGTTTTTTCTTTTCTTTTCTTTTCTTTTCTTTTCTTTTCTTTTCTTTTCTTTTCTTTTCTTTTCTTTTCTTTTCTTTTCTTTTCTTTTCTTTTTCTTTTCTTTTCTTTTCTTTTCTTTTCTTTTCTTTTCTTTTCTTTTCTTTTCTTTTCTTTTCTTTTCCTTTCCTTTCCTTTCTTTTCTTTTCTTTTCTTTTCTTTTCTTTTCTTTTCTTTTCTTTTCTTTTCTTTTCTTTTCCTTTCCTTTCCTTTCCTTTCCTTTCCTTTCCTTTCCTTTCCTTTCCTTTCCTTTCCTTTCCTTTCCTTTCCTTTCCTTTCCTTTCCTTTCCTTTTTTCTTTTCTTTTCTTTTCTTTTCTTTTCTTTTCTTTTCTTTTCTTTTCTTTTCTTTTCTTTTCTTTTTTTTTCTTTTCTTTTCTTTTCTTTTCCTTTCTTTTCCTTTCTTTTCCTTTCCTTTCCTTTCCTTTCCTTTCCTTTCCTTTCCTTTCCTTTCCTTTCCTTTCCTTTCCTTTCCTTTCCTTTCCTTTCCTTTCCTTTCCTTTCCTTTCCTTTCCTTTCCTTTCCTTTCCTTTCCTTTCCTTTCCTTTCCTTTCCTTTCCTTTCCTTTCCTTTCCTTTCCTTTCCTTTTTTCTTTCTTTTTCTTTTTCTTTTTCCTTTTCTTTTTTCTTTTTCTTTTTCTTTTTCTTTTTCTTTTTCTTTTTCTTTTTCTTTTTCTTTTTCTTTTTCTTTTTCTTTTTCTTTTTCTTTTTCTTTTTCTTTTTCCTGTAATTATTAAGCTGTCTTTATCGCAACCCACATGTTCTCAGATTTTTCCCCCATCTCACTGGGATGGATGAGCAAGCACTTGTGTGGTGCTTTTTTGTTGTTGTGTGGTGGTCCTTTTTTTTTTTTTTCTTCACATTCTGGTGGTTACATAAAAATGCGTTTCAGCGTTCAAATGGTTAGAGATTATCGGTGAGTATTTTTATCTTGTAATACAGTGGAAAAGTAAGATTTATTTAAAGTGATTTTGGCCTGGAACTTTTATCATTAAACTAGGATCTCAGACTTTTTTTTTTTTGTGCTTTCTTTAAACAAATATAGGTTATTCTTTATTGTCATACTCATGACTTCAGGAGATGTACACCCTATATGAATAAAGTTAGGCAGCTAAGCAGTTTGAACTGCCCACATGATATTTTAATTGCTATGTTGTTTATTTTTAAGAGTTTTTTTTTCCTTGTTAGAATTTTCTGTTCTAATTCCTTCCTCAGTGAACAAGAAATTTGTGTCTGACAGAAGACAGGGCTAAAGACATGATGGAAATAAGATTTACATTCATTTTGTCACACTGGTGTGTCTGCCTTGGGACAGTATTTCCCTTGATGTGTTTACCTGATCCATAAAATTCTATTAAGATGCAAAAAATCTGCAAAATTAAATTTTCTTATAGGTCAAGAAGATATCTCTGTTCTTGAGTTTTCTTGATAGACTATAAGAATACAAGAGATGTAGTAGAGAAATGCAGAATCATGTGGAACATACAATTTAACAATTTATTTTATCTTCATGTGGACATGCAAGAGCTGCTGTGGAACACAGCAATCCTAAACATTATAAAGGACTGAAGATGTTGCTCTGTAGTGCATTTGAAGGGTTACATTTTTACAGTTTTATCAGATTTCCATAAGTATTCTAATGGTTTTGAAACAACTTGCCAAGTTATTGTAATCATCTGATGGTAAAGTATTTGAATAGCTTCTTTTATTCTCAAGTTACTTCTCTATGATTTTTTTTCTCCCACTGCTACTAACAATGTAAGACAGAAGATATAAACATTGTCTCTTTGTTTTTGTTACATTTCTGTGTTTTACATGTGATGTAATCATATGCAGAAAACAAGGTTCTTTCTGTTAATATGAGCTCATTAAAAATGTCTGCCTGATTCTTGCACAGCTCAGTTGTCTGTTGAACATACTGATTTTCTCATAACAGGGATTTGTGGAACTGAATTTTATCTAGCACTGATCATTATGCTGTTAATTTCAGCAGAGTCAGCTGCTACTCCCAGCTATAAATGCAGAATAGAGATCCTGGATCAAGATCTTTATCTCATGTCAACTGAAGTATCTATTATATATACACTGTAAAGTTATGATTAGCCACTAAGTTAACCCCTGATACATAGCAGGACAGCTAGTGAAAAAGTATTATTGCAACTCTCAGAAAGATTATTTTCAATTTTATTTAAAAGTGAAATAAATATATATTTTTTTTGTTTCCATTGCTCAACATTTTTTTTTTCTATCTGTCCTATCAATAGTAGGTATCTCTTTCCCTTCCTCTCAAATATTTTTTTCCAGTTTGTCTCTGTTTAAAAGGTATGATGTAAGTTGAATGATGGATTATGAGAAAATACACCATGAAGCTCACCAAAATCCAATAAAAAGGAGAGATTGAGTATGAAGAATGGATCAGATTACAATTTATAGATAAAAAGATTGCATAGGAAGAAGGGAATCGTAGTGTTCATTTGTAATATTGGGCCAGGAAAAGTCTAGCATAATATAATGCTGAAATCCTGCAGAACAAACTAGAAGCTTGGGAGACTTTGGGGAGGAAAATTTATGAATCATAAAAGGTAGTTTTTTTAAATTTTATTTTATTTTATTTTTTTTGCTAGGAAATACCAAACTAAGTACAGTGTATTAGAAAATACAAGCAGAGAATCCTGATCTCTCTCAGATATGAAACAAGATAGAAAGATTAATCACTGTCATCTCCTGATGGCTGTGATAAGACATCCAAACCAGCATAGCACAAAGAACTCGGGAAATGTGGGGAGAGGCTCAAAAAATGGATTTTTCTCATCCTCTGTGTCATTGCAATCAATTCTAAACAGACAGCATCATAGAATAATAGAATGGTTTGGGTTGGAAGGGATCACCCGGTTCCACCTCCCCTACCATGGGCAGGGACACTCTCCACCAAACCAGGTTGCTCAAAACAAGTCTCAGTGTCTGAATGTTTGGCAAAGTCTTTCATGTATCTTCATCACGTGAATATGACTATTAATGGGAGAGAAATCAGTCCTGTTTTAAAATAAATTTTCTTACTACTATGTAGTGCATTGAACTATATTCTTGCTACAGTGCTGTAACATTATTTCCAACAGGGCAATTGGACAGGCATTGTATTTTTAGTAGCTCCTAACAGATACATATAATGCAGTAAGCAGTTCAATATTCACTCATATAATTATATCTTGTGAGTATTTATAACTCTAATATTAAAGTAAGAAACAAAACCAGTGTTTCTAGAAATGGGTTCATCCCATCCTGGCACAGAATTCTAAAATAGTCCAGATGAACTGTAACCACTACAGCACATATTTCAATCCCTTATGATATCTTTCAGTACCAGATTGTGTACAGCTAAATTGAAATGTCTAATTGTAGGAAAAGAATTAAAGTGCTTAAACATATGTATGAAGATCTGTTTTAAATGCCCCAGAATACTTGAGTTATGACACAGGACCAAAAGGAGGTCTGAGAATTGGCATTTTGGGAAAAGGCAGGATACCCTAAGATACCTAAAAGATCACCAGACACATAACGTTAAGTGCTCAAATTAATCTGTACTGAGAGTATTCAGTTACCTACAGATAAAACATTCAGTGTCATTTGAGAGGTGGTGGCCTATTTGAGACACCTAGGGGTGAGCAAGCAAACGCAGTATGGTGTTTGTGTCCAGATTACACTGTTCTGGAGTGGTCAGGGAAAGTCCTTGCAACACCCAAAGTGACATTGCAGCAGAGAGCTTGCTCTTGGAGGAAAATTGCCCTTGAGGACACTTTCCCAAGCCCCAGTGCTGCCAAAGCCCATAAATTTCTCTGTGGCAGCCCCCAGTGATGGCACTGGTACTCAGCCACTGCGCAGGAGTCCTGCAGGACATGCTGTATGAGCACACATCTGTGGCATGGCCTCATCCAAAAGGGAAGCTGTCTCCCAGCCCCAGGGAACCACTCTATATCTTACTGTCAGGAAAGATTTGTACTGTAGTACTGTGTCAAGAGCTACAGAATTGAAGTTATAATTAACATACAAGAATGAAAGTTAAGTTTGTCCTGTAGATATCGTTGCAATGTGGCTGGATATATACTGGGTGCTCAGTGCACTGAAGTCACCTATTCCTGGGGTGGGCCAGGAGCACCTCAGCTGGTCTCTGCACTGTTGAGACAGTGGGCTGACACCAGCCAGTGGACCAAGTGGAGCCCAGGTACCTGACTGAACTCCTGGCAACTATCACAACAAAGCATTTGACCCACTGTCACCAGTGCTCCCCAGGAAGGAATTTTGAACAGTCCTGAAGATCTCCCATAACATTTCCTTCTTGGCCTAGATCAATCCATAGGCACAGTTTGTATACTTAGGTGTGCTAATTAACATTAACAACAGATGGAGAACCTGACTATCCCAAAAGCTCCTTCAGGTTATTCCAGATGCAAAATTGACAAAACCATACAAAACTAAGATACTTGCAGTCAGTGTAAGCTTTCTGCAGAGGCAGAGACAGTTTTATGAGATTTTTTGAACACTTTTGGGGTGATGGAAATTGTATGCACCAGAGTGGTCCCAGTGGAACATATGAGAATGAGAAAAAGAGACTTCATTAAAATTCATGTTAGCAATCTTCATTATTAATAGTAAAATGGTGAATTCTTGAAGAATTGTCTAAGGGTTTGTCTACTTGTCTAAGGTTTGAAAACTCTTTTTTCCTAGTACAGTCTGTAGTTTCTCAGGTGTGTGTTAGAAATTGTTTTAAAAGCCCTGGCTATTTCGAAGTCCATTTTGACTTTTAGACTAATGTCCCAGGCATGCTTGGACAGTATCTCTTTCAAAATTAAGATTTATGTAACACCAGTGCTGGCTTGCAAGCCAGGTTGCCATTTGGCTTATGTTCAGATTGGCAACTCACAATTTAG